>NW_005054356.1:1194822-1243426 GCF_000277835.1 Geospiza fortis | reverse complement strand
GGAGCCCAGCGCAGCCCCCGGAGCTGCCCCCGCAGCACCTGCCCGGCCCGGGACCCCGCACAGCGGGACGGGCACCGCCGTGTGCCGGGATGGGTGACAGGAGGGAATAGCGGGGATTTCCCACGAGAAATGCGTTTCTAACCGCTCACCCGCTGCGAGAGCAGGAATAGTGTGCGTGCGTGCAGCTGTACTAGTTTTGATACAACTTAGCGTGGAAAAATACCGAGACGTTAAGATAATGTTTGAAAAATTCAATATGCCAGATTTTAAGATGTTACAAAAGAAGGCCTTTTACAACTGTGCTCTGCGGAAACACAAGCTTTTGTTTGAACTCGTAATAAAAACAAATTTTGAAGATTGGAAGTTCTGAGCTCCACACAGGGCGGTGGGGGTGAAGCACACGTGCAGAAAAGCTGCTCTGCCGTCTGCACTGACAGTGCTTAATGGGAAGAAAGCATCCAGGAAGAATGACACTTTGCCTGCATCCCAAAGGTTAGAGGCCTCCTTTTCCTACACCACTGTATATATCCTGTCTTGCTGAGTAACCAAAACAGACTTCAGATTTGTAAAGATTCTCCCAGGCTAAGAGGTTTCTGTAGCGACCACAGCGATCAGTTCAGTACAAAAATAATCAGGACATCAGATGAACCTGAGAACAAATGACTTCAAGAATTCAAAATTTGCAGACTCTGGGGTGTGAACTTTCAAGTATTCCGGTGACTAAAGTCTGGGAACAGTTGTAATGATTTAGATCTGCCTTTGAATTGATTGCAAAGCTTTTAATGAGATTAAAATAACAAAAGGAGTAGAAAAATAGAAAATAGCCATAAACTAGGTTAAGTCAAATGGGGTTTAGGGCACTTAATTTGTAAATTCACGTGTGTGTCCTGGCTAGAGGCCATGTCTGATGACGTCTTTTGAACTTCTACCAACCTGTGAGTATCATGCATTCACACAAGTCATTCAATTCTTCGAGTTCCATACCTGCACTAATCCACCCCAGGATTACTTAGGGTTATTTTAGCCAAATATTTATGACTCAGTAAATTTAAGTCAGACCTCACCAGTGAAAATGGGGGAATGACATTCCTTTTCCCCTATGCACTGAATAAATAGACTTCTGCTAATTTTAAACACACACTCCTCGTTTTTTTAAAAATTTTTTTTTAGGCTATCCTGTTTTAAGTCTACAGGACTTACAATTTTCATTCCACTGCCAAAATTATTTCATGTGCATTAATTCAGTGAAATGGAGAGTTTTCCTACATGAGAGTTTTGTGCCAGTATCACTAAAGAAAGAACAAAAAGTTATTAAACAAGGCATATTACATTTTCATGATACCTGTAGAATTGGCAATGAAGTCTGTATAATAATCCAAATAGTAAACAGTTGGGGTTCTAAGTCTTTGCTTTCTTAACTGAAGTCAGTTGTACATAGCAGCAGATCTGTAAAGTCTACCCCTGCTGGATATAAGTTAACCTGAAATGATTTAATGTGAGGACTAGGAAATTCCCTTTTTATAATTTTTATACCATGTGATGGGATGTTTCTATGCAAACCATGGAATGAATACATTCAATTTCAATATTAATTAATCTCACAGAATAATACATTTTTAGCTCCAAAGACGTGAACTTGTACAACCTAACAACACTGTTGGAACTGGGTGAATTGGGGTGCTGGGAGCCCTCTGAGGTAGACAAAGAGTGGGTGGATGATGGTGAAATTAGCCTGGAATTAGTCCAGCAGGGACTGAATTTCCTGAAATCTGTCTGAACTGGACAGCTTTGCTGTCCTGCTTCATGGACAGGTGATAGAGGTACAAAACTCTTGCTGAAACAGCACGGTTGTGATTTTCAGAAATCCCAGGATTCTTCCTAGGAATGCTCCCAGGGCAGAGGTAAAAATTAAATTAAGTGTATTGGATATTTTGAACCCTTTCAGTGCAACAGGAGCAGGATTTAAGATTCTATGTGCCATGAACACTAATTCTGCTCTGGTGATTGATTTGGAATAATATCTCAGGAAGTCAAGAAGTTCTTTGGGATGTGAATGGGGGCAACCAGGCCTGCTTGGGCAATTTAATATCCTGAGCAAGTTACACTACTTCTTTGAAATGCAAGTAACCACAGGATGTGTACAGACTGGCTGTTTGTAAAAGGGGCTTTTACATTGCTCTTGTACACATGTTGTGGAAAGTTTTTGTATTTACTAAAAATTTGGCTCCAATGCAGCTTGGAGGATCATACACACAGTGAGAGGTCAGAATGTTGGTGTTAAAGTTTGGAGAAGTTTTCCTGACATCTGTTGATTCTGGTATTTTTCTTGCTTATTTATATTTTTCCCCACTACATCAAACCCTACAATTGCTTCTTATTTTTTTCTTTCTTTCCCCTGACTTATTTATTTCACTTTATCGCTTCTTGTTCCCCACAAAATTTCCTCAGTACTTTCTGTTTTCAGGCTACTCTTGCCTCTATACTTTAAATACAAACTTTAATGCCTCCTCTGGTTTCTTCTGCTTTTCCCAACAGGAGCTGTTAAGCATTGTTGTAATATATTCAAAACAAATCTTGGTCGTGGCCTCTCCTCCTTTTCTGGAAAAGCAGTTAAAGTTTTTATTGAAGCTGTTGGAGGCAGAGTGACAATAGAAGGTCTATTTCTATCCCTGCTGAGAAACCACTTAGATCAGCAGGGTGACAGTTGTAGAAAAGCACAAAATTGCAGAATGTGGAGCCTCTGACTCCCTACAGCTTTCACCAATTAAATGAGAAATTATCTCTGCACACATTTTGAGTATTGCTCTATACTTGACTATGAACCACTGCTGTTAGTCCAGACCACGAGGAGCACCAGTGTTGGTTTGATATAGTGAGTCTTTCATTCTGGGAACAGTGGGAAAGTGGAAAAGAAGATGACTTAAAGAAAGGCAGGTAAGTCAGAAGAGAATAATGCAATTATGTGGTGTAGGCAAACAAAGGTTGCATAACAAAGGTAATTAAAAGCTGGTAAACTGTTCTCACTGATAAGATTGATTAGCCAGGAATTAGTTTGCAATGTATTTTTTTTTGTCAAGTGATTAATTATGCTTATCTTGATCTATAGCTACAGACACATTTTAAATAATGAATTGTCTTTTAAACAGTACCCACTGATGTAATACAGGCACAGCTTGATGCTTTATTTTGTAAGTTAAAGAAGAAAATACAGGCAAGGAAGAAAATATGGGCAACACTACTTTTAGATCTGCACTTCAGAGGGATCCTATATTTCAATATGAACTGAGATTGTACATTCAACAGCAATAATAACAATTATTAATAGTTCATTCAGTAAATAACATTAATGTTGCTGCATGAAGCTCTATTGATGCTTAGAATGATGAGTGATAGATTAAAAAGGTGACAACTCCTAAGAAAGTGCTACTATCATGAGGGCACAGACACTCAAGTGGTCTTAAATTCTAAAATAAATGAGCATCTATGGCAATAATCCAGACATTTCCAAAGGAGAATTTCTCACTCAAACTAAGCACCAAAAATAAGAACATTTCTTTTGAAGCGTCTATAACAAAGCAAAAGTGTTTTTTTCTTTCCTAAATGACATGTCATTTTGGTATTTGTTATTATATAAAGAGGAGTGAATGAAATTCTGTGACCACACTGTTAAGACCAGTTACATGATGATCTAAGAGTTCTGTCTGCCAGTTACATAAATTTCTGAATCAGGCAAATTGGATGGAAAAAGTGAAAGGCATATTTTGATCTAACACTGTGTTGCTGCTCTGATCCTCTGTACTTAACACAGGTTCAGTTTCCTCTGGGGGAGGGCAAGGACAGGGACAGGACTTGTGTCTCTCTTTGCTGTGTGGGACACACTGGGTGAGGATCTGCTCAGTGTCCCTTGCTGTGGGAGCACATGGGGACACTGGAGTGATCTGATATTTTGTCACTTAATAAAAAAATTTGTTTCTATGACTCAAGCAAGTCAGATAATCCTTAGCAACAAGTTAGCTCCAGATAGTGCCCAACAGAAATGTGTTTTCCTGACCTCAGGTGACACTGGCTGAGGTGAGAAAGGCTTTTCAGACACTTGTGGCTGTGTCTCTAAGTGAGGATGAATGGGTTTGTCAGGAACTAAACAGCCTGAGCAGATCCCACCTGCATGCAGCTCTCCAACAAATATGAGTTAATGATCTTTGCTCATTACTGACTTAGGTTACCATCAGAAAATCATCTCAGAATGGAAACAATCTGTAGCCTATCATCACTTCACTCACAGTTTTGCTCACACACACACAGATGATGTCTCAGGATGGTGTTCCAAGAGACGAGGTTTAATACAACCCAGTGCTTACTCTGCTCTAACTGCATGTGCTGCTGGCCAACTTTTCCTTCATAACATCTTTTTGTTACCTGCATCTCTTTGGTGATTGAATGTTGTTGAACAGAAGCCCACATAACAAAATTTAAGATGCTTTTAATCCTTATGGACATTAGGTGATGTTCTAAATTATCATAATTACCCCAATTCTGGATAATTATATTCATCATTAAATAAGTATAGGTGGTGTATTGGTGTGAAGTATTTTACTGGAAATAAAAGTACACAGCTAAAGATCTCTTGTTCAGCAGAACAATTAAGCAGGTGCTCATAAACTCCAGATCAGATTGAAAATCCCTGCTAGTCAGAGGCATGATGATAAAACAGTGGCTGCCAGCCAGGAAGCTCAAATAAGGAAGCTGATCTGTCAGCTGAACAGTGCACATGGTTAACCTTCAGAACCAAGTGCCAAAACTGAAATGATGAATCTTTGTTGAGTTGATTTTATTTTTCTGAATGAAGCTTGCCCTGATTTTGCAATCTTTACTGTTCATGGGAACATGTGGAATCTATTTGTCTTGCAAAATCTTCGTGTGAAATGAAGAATATTTCAAATAGACTTACTGAACATAATAGCAGGCTCCTGCTGTAATTGTTATATTTTATTGTGGACAAACTGATTTCATTTTAGGCCTCTCTATTCAAAGAGATATTATTACAGTTCAAAATGTGTACCGATCTCACACTTCCAGTGTCTCACTGTCTGAAGTGTGGATAGCTTGCATGCCCTCCTCAGTCTAGAAGTAGAATATTTCCTCTGAGCTTACTGACAGTACTCCCAGAACTGATGTTTCACAGCAACCTCAGGAAGATTTGAAGTGATTTGGCTGTGCAGTTCCAATCCCATGTCCCTGCAGGAGCTGGCCCTGAGAAGATGAGGTCAGGGATGAGACATGCTGATAGCCAGGGCTTTGAAATTTCACCACTGCTGCTCCTGCTGGTCTAATTCTAAGAATAAACACTCTTGAGGGCTGTCAAACCACAGTCACTTTCACCAGTCTTACATTTTAACACCATGTGTTTATTTTCCCCCGGGTTTTTGTTTTATTTGTTTTTAAACCAGCGGTGGGTTTTGAACTCTATAGGCTGTGGAGAAAGGTAGGAACATGCAGTAGTGTGTGTTCTTTGTGTGCACTGCTGGGGTGGCTTCTGAATCAGCAATAAGTACTGTGAATTTTAGTTTGAAAAAATCTTAATTTGATAAATTTAATGCATATTTCCCAGCTGCTCTGTCTTTCGGGCTTTACCTCAGTGGTTTTGTGCCACTGGTAAATGGTAAGAACCACTTACTGATAGTACTGGCTGCCAGTCAGAGGCAGAGAAGGAATAATGTGAATTTGGGCCTGACAGACAGAAGATGCTGCTCCAAATTTTACTTATTTCTTTAAACTAATGATTATATATCTTGTAATGGGGCTGGGAGCAGATTGGGATTGACATGAGGCACTGAAGGAGATGCTGAGAGTTGTTTTGAGAGAGGTATTTCTGTGACACTGCCTCAGTTTATTTGGGTTGGGGATTTGGGGTGTTAATGGACACCCCCAGGCTTGCTTCATATTGTTTACCCCAATAAATACCCCAGCTTTTCACTCCACAACTCAGATATTGTTCTGACCATATTTGAGAAACAGAACTTGTAACACCCCTTTGGCAGCTGCAGGAGGAGGATGGAGGGTGATAAACAGCCTCCAGATTCTCACAGAGCCTGACCTGGGTACAAAGAAGCCCCGGGGTGAGGAAAATCAAAGAGCTCACGTGGTCAGTGAACCTGAGTGGTGAAGCAGATGTGTGCAATCCTTGGCTTATTACCTAAGTTTGCTGTAATTAATGAGCTAAAATGAATTGGCATCCTCACAAATTAGCAAATATTAATTAAAAGATAAGATAGCAAGGTCATGGAGGTGCATCTTTTTGGATGATAGGAGCTTGTTCAGTATCTAGGAACACTGAGCACTACTAAATTAAGGATGTGGGAAAGAAAGGTGTGGCAATAAGCGATAAAAGTTTCATCTGAAATAACTTCAAAAAGCTACCCAGAAAAAGTGCAGCTTCTGAGAATGTGGAAAGGATGACCAAAGCAACAAGTCAGGCATCCTTTGGCAATGTTTAAATCCTTAAATAATGGTAAGGATGGGTTAATATGGGAGGTGCCTCTATTGTGAGCTCCTAAAAACGCACGCTGTCACAGGAAGAGCTGGAGCCAGCTTCCAGAGCAGCCAATGATCTCTTCATCTGTAAAGCTACACACTGCTACTGCAGTGCCTTTATATTAAAATACACACAGAAATATCTGTTATTTCCCCAGGCATCATCTTTCATTCTGGGGACATTTTGTCTCACTTGGAGGATGGTAAATTTTGCTTTCTTTACTCTCAGTGGTCCTTACAGGGATCCCATACATTTTGGGATTGTCTGAAAGCACTGGAGACTGTTGGGAGCCTTGCTGGCCTGGATGTGTGCCAGAAAATATATTGGCTGAATCCTGAAATCACAGCATCTAAGATGATTGCTGCAACCCCCTCATCCCTTTGTTTAGGCTGAAACTCCCCAGTGCCCTGGAGGTATCTGCTGTGTTTAAGTGGCTGGGAAAGTAGAAAATAATAGCAGCTCATAGATCAATTATAACATAGCATGAGAAACTCAGCCACATGTTATAAAATAAAAATAAACCAATTGGATTTGTCTGCCTGAATTCTGAGCCTTCACTGTGAGTGGGGGACAGCAGGACTCAGGCAAATTTTATTTCCCAATTCACCCTAAAGGTATCAATCCTTCAACAGGCAGTTTTCTTCTGTGGAGGATTTTCACTGTTTCAGAATGGCTGTTCAGTGGAAAAATCACTTGGTACCAATTGCTTGGTACTTCCTCTCTTTTTTCAACAAACAAATGCCTATTTCTGTTAATTTAATGGCAAAACCTTCCTCCAAGAACTAGCTGCCCCTTAGGGGGAGAGCTTTTCTAATTGTGTTGTGGACATGAAGTACACAAATAATCTAGGTTATTTCAGCCTCTGGTACCCAATCTGAAAAGAACACACTGTGCTATGATTAGTTCTGTGCTGCTCTGTTATACATGAGATTATCTTCAGTTCATTATTGCACTGACTAATCACAATTACCACACATGGAATAATTGCAAGTAGTGGAGAATTGTGATAGTTTTGTTGGGGATTTTTTTGCATACAGAGTCAAGAACAAATAGCTTATACTATAGAAACAATTATTTTCTTAAACTCAGACCTTCTCTTTGTTAGAAAATGCTTAAGAACTGAGCATGCAGACCTTTATGCACCCACTGGCTGACTGGAGTAATCATAGTGAACCTCCCAAAAGAGTGTAATGCCTCAGAAATCACAGATTTGGATGTTGCCCATCAGATACCAGTTCAAAGAAGTACCTTGGAAAGGCTGATTCAGAAATGTCTAGGTTTGCTTGTTCTCCACTTTGTAGAGAAGAAAGGCATAAAGGACTCACAGCACCCCTTAACTGTAAATATATCTTAAACTCATATTAATTTACTTCAGGAGAATTTTGTTCTCCTAAAGGAAGAAATGCTGCACACTGAGTTAAAAGTCAGGAATCCAAATTTTCTTGTGAAATGTAAACCTTAAAAAAAATTAATTACAAAGTTCCCTGTACATATACAATTAATCAAACTCTTTGTGATTATTATTTGAAAGACTTTGGGTTGCTTTTGAGTTGTATTTTGTTTGAGTTTGAATTTTTGGATTAGAAGCCAAAACCAGGCATATTTGGGTTATTGTATTTCCATCTCTGATTGGCAAATCTGCACATTACCTTACACAAAAACTACATTCTGGTTAAAAGTCTTTGAAACTTGAAACACTTGAAAATGTCATTGCATTGGCATGTTTTTGGTCCACTGAGAATGAAGTAGCCTTGAATACATTTTCTAAGCTATGAAGCATAATGTACTTAATTAGAAAGATCAGAAGAAGTATCTAAAATATCACTTTCCTCCTTTGCTTAAGGGTGTGATTCATGGCTCTTATCACTTGTAATTATATCTACCCTCCTCCCTGTTTGCTGGAATTTACTCTCTCTTAGGAAAGGCACCAGATTGGTAAGGGTCCCTTCCTCAATCACTGGAATTCACATTGTGATGGATTGAGGTAAAATCAAAAGTTGATGACATTTCTGCTTGGTCCATTAATTTGCCAATTGCAGCAATTAAGAATAAAACTCATGCCCTTCTTTCTCTCTGGCAATTCAGACAGAGCCTCTGACTCAGGGAAAACTGTGACTCAGTCCCACAGAGCTTTTGGTAAAACTTAACTTTAGAGTAAAAAAGCCCAGTATCAGATTTTGAAAGAGTGAACTTTCGAACAAGGAACCACTTTAAATAATGAGAATAACATATTACAGTGTTTTTGTCTCATTAGCACAATGTAGGATGACATCTGCAAAAGCTGCAAGAAGCTTCTTTATGCCCTGGCAAACTATCTGTCATTAAACAGGGCTCTCACATTGTCTAAAACACACAAAATTCATCTTTCCATTTCAGCCTCTGTTGGAGCAGGAAGTTGAATAACAGAATTTTACCAGACACTTTTCATAGAGGGTTTGCCACTATTAAAAATAAAGGAACTTTCCCGCACTCCTGCCTCTAAATACCAGTTCTTACTTCATAAAAAACGTGAATGTGTAAAAAAAAATACGACCATGGAGCAATTATTTATGTCAGGAGTTCCCTACATTAGCCATTTCACAATCATTATTGTAAAGCAGATGTCAGTATAGAATTATTAATACTCTTAAATTATAAAATGGGACTTGCTCCTAATCCTAAAGACAACAAAAAGCTTTTTAAATGATAGTTTGAGAAGGGAGGCCAAAATCCAGTCCTAAAATCTTTTAAGACAAATGTGGGTGTTCTTGGTCTCTCCCAGTGTCCTGGCTTAGGAGCAAAGTGGTGAAAACAAGGAACATTTTCTGCATGGAGGCAGACCAGGACCTGCTGGAGAAAAACCATCCCCTGGGCTCTGAACACAGAAGTATTGCTTGTGATTTTCTCTCTCTCAGGATGATTTTATGATCAACCTAACTCTGACAGGTTCAGGTTGTGGAACACAAGGTGCACTGTTACAAATGTACTAGGAGTGCAGAGGCTTGAATAAATGATTTGCATCAACTGTACTGATGTTGCATCAAAAATTGTTGTAGAGATTAGGAAAATAATGTTTCTGAACCTTTCAGCCCACCATGTGTGTGGGAAAATGGAAAATTTGCAGCTTTCCCATTAGCAGCCTAATGATGTTTTTATGAAAGCAAATGAAAGAAGACGAGCTGTGTGAAGGTAGTGGTTCCAGACTCATTATTCAGGCTTTGTTCTGTAACCTTTCTGTAACCTTTCTAGATTGACTCTGACTTCCTCTTCCCTGTCTTTTTCTTTTTCTTTTTTTCCACTCCTCCTGTCCTCTTTCTTGCTTTTGAACATGAGATTCTCTTCAGATTTTTAGCATTTGTGGATTTGTGGCTTGCTTAGCCCATCCCTCAAGTCCTCAGGAACTTTTATGAGTCTCCAGAAGTTTCATGGGGAGTACAGCTGCTGTTGATTGAGATTCTTTAACAGCTTGGAAGAGAGTAATTTATGACATCAATCCAAGCTATCCAACTCTTTTTGGGGATTTTAGCAGGCAGTGATGAACCATGTCCTTTTCTGATAGGAATATTGACCATAACCCATTAAAGAGCAAATCATGCAGAGACATAAAGAGAGGTACCTCCTAATATTTCTTGGTGTGCTGCAGCACAGAATAGGATCTCTCACAGAAAGGTAGAACCATGCAAGGAGGATTACCTGGGAGTTCCTTGCATTTTTAACTCCAGGGGTCATGTTCCAAACCTGATGCAGTAAATGAATTATGCTGACAGTTTTCTCAATTTCTCAATGATAAAATTAATGGCAAGTCAGGCTCAGAACCATGAACTACATGACAACTACACAATGTTATTGATCTGGTGAAATCAGCACAGCTCCTCTGTCACTTCAGACCAGCCAAGGCACTGAATGTGACAGGTTTTGTGCATTGGCTGGGGAAATCAACACAACACAGGAATAAGGAGTAAAATAAATGATAACCTGGGGATGTATTTGCATCACCTCTTAGGTATTCCAATTTTTTTTTCTAGTAGTGTATCTGCCAATTAATCCTACCAGTAGAGCTGACTGCTAATTTATAACTCGGTGAAAGCCTGAGCTGATGGAGCAGAAGTTATGGTCTGGTACAGGGAGAACTTAGATGAGCACAGGGTTTGATTTTTCTGCCACTATTTATTGCTTTCCATCAACAGATCTCTTCACTAAATTAGAAAAGAGGCGGAACATCATTTTAATTGGTTCCTGTGTGATTCTCACAACAGGAGGACTGTGCCCTATGGACTGTCTAACTACAGAGGCAGCTTCAGAGGCAAGAGGTCCACAGGGCAGACTCAGAGTGCTCCCCAGCCCTCACTGCGATGTTCCTGTTTGGATGCCCATGACAAGCAGTGTTTGCAGTTTTGCAGAAGAATGCAGGACAGAAGGAGGTGAGTGTCTTTTCCTGTCACTGCAACCTGGCCCCATGATGAGGCCATTTCACGGAGATAAATTAATTAAGATGCATTTTTCAAGAGGAACTGATTAAAAGGTAATGATTTTAAATAGAACTCCCCTCTGCAGTTGTGGTGGGTTAACCCTGGCCAGCAGCCAAGCACTTCCACTGATGCTAGTTCACTTCCCTTTCAGTGGGATGAGGGAGTGAACAGGAAGAAAAAAAGCAAGAAAACTCCTGTGTCACATCAGAGTTTAATAAGTGAAGGAAAGAGGCCAGAGCCAGCCAGTACTGCTTGGAATTTTCTTTTTTTCTGTTTCTTTTTATGATGTGGTGATTTTGAAACAGCAGATCTGTCCAGTTAGGGGCATGCTGAACATTGCACTGTTCTAGAATGTTTTATGCAGTCTAACAAAGAGCATGGCATTGTCATTTCATCTATGGGGACATTGATGAGAACACAGTGACAAGTTTAGGCAATCTCTATTCTACAGAAATCATGGATCAATGAAAAAGACAGAGGAGAAAGACCAATGCAGGGAAGAGGAACACAATTTTGTTCAGTAGCACAGAGAGTCTGGAGGATTCTGAACAAATCAGGTATGTTACAGATGCTTAACGTTAAAAAGAAATATTCACTTTCCATAAATGTTCTTTGTATTGTAGAATCCTTAATTCTTTCAACTGAATATTATCACTCCTTCCTAAATTAAGGACATAATTTGGCCCATGAGTTGTTTGGGGTTTTTTTTTCTAATTTAATTTTTAAAATAAACTTTACTATACACAGAACTACTACAGCCTTTCTTGTGTTGATGTAACTCCTTCAAAAGTTGGATTATTTGGCTATAAGCCAATACATATTTTGGCTTTTTTTTAGGACAAGGGCTGCTCCTGTCTATCATGTTTTTCCTCATTTAGCACTGCAGCAAATTAAGCTACACATCCCAGTGCAGTGCCCCAGTAAAAGTTGAAGTGTTAAGGTAAAAAACCAGGAAAAACTTTGTGGAAGAAGTATTGGGAGGGAAAAGTAAATCTGCTTTTGATGTCAGGTATGAGGAGGTTACTGTGACCCAGTAGCCAGTTTCAAATGTTGCCACTTCTAAAAAAGTCACACCAATACCCCAAATTCTTTGCTATGAAGGGAAACACTTGGATTAGAAGTCCCCAAGCTGAATTTGTTGCTGTGATTATTTGAGCAGAGCTAATTAAAGAACTGTGTAGAGCTCACTCTGCACACATAAACAAGGAGGGCAACCACAATTATCTCAGCTAACAGGGACTTAGTGCTGAATATTCAACAGTTTGGCTCTATTTGTTTGTTGCTTTGTTTTCTTTAAAGCTTTAACATTTATTTGCTGGAGCTCAGAAACAAGAACTTAAACTACAACTCTCCCTTGAGATGGACAAACTTGATGCTTCAGTGTGATGCCAGTGGAGAATTCAGCAGTAGGCAACACTTCCATTTCAGCAGTGCCCCTCTGAGGGCATGGGAACCTGTATGAAGAAGCTTTTCTCCCCTCGAGAGAGCCTCAGAAAAGGATAATCTTTATCATGTAACCTGGCAGGGAATGTATCACTATTGAGGAAAACTTCACAGGCAGACCCAAACTTCAGCAATGCAAAGCTTCAGGAAACATTTTTCTCTGTGATTCAAACAAATACAATAGAAACTGTTCCACTCACTGCTTGCTCTGGGTCTGAAGAATCCATCCACAGCTCTGTGCAGGCAGCTGCAAGTGGAGAATGTGGAGAGTTAGAGGGAGATTGCCTCTACATCAGTTCTCATAAAGAATAAACAGATACAAAATATTTCTCTTGTTAATGTATGCAAGCCTGAATCATCATATTGTAACTTTGTGGCAGATGTTTAAATGACAGTATCTATGCAGAATAAATATGAATGGCTAATATAAATATTACTATAAACTATAGCAAGTTAAGAGTATACACTGAGTATTCAATAGATTACCTAATTTAGGCACAAGTTATTCCTGCACTTGGAAGTTCCATTCAAACACACTTACAGTGATTATTTGGGGATGCACTGTAGCTGGTGAACAGAACTTCAGTGATTCATCCCAAAGAATTTTCCTACAGATGCAAGGCTAGGACTGTGGAACTTGATGCCATCAGAGTCATTTCTGTGCCTGCCATTTGCTGTCCCAGGCCCCTACATGTCACACCCACTGCACATCCCCTGGGCTTTGCCAGTGCTACAAATCCCACCTTTATCTCTCCATTGAAACACCAGCGCCAAATAACCCAGAAACTTGGCAATAAGGATTAAATCCAACCCTGGACATTTTTCAGTGTAAACGATTTCTTCAGAAATTATGGACTTATTTTTGCTGCAAGTATGCAAGAGTTAGCAAAGGAAAAAGAGTAACTTTTGCAAATCCTGTTCTATATTATTTAAAAGGGAGGAAATCCCTTACTTGTGACATTACAAATTTTTTTGGGGTTTACTGACCTTCATGCAGACTTTCCCCAGGGCACATAGGTTAAACAATAACCCCCTGTTGTTAAATTATATTTTAGAAGAAGAAAGATGGAGACCAAAAGAAAAGTGAAAAGAAATCAACAGTAAAAATATCTATATAGGGCTTAAACCAGTGGTAATAGTTTTTGTTCAAAACAAGAAAGGGAGGTCTTTGCCAAAACATATGATATATTTTATATATATGTGGATATATTTCATAAATAAATTATTACAGTTATAAAATTAAATATATCTTTCAGTTATTGCATTTGTATCAGTTTCTTACTTGCTGTGTAACTGATTTTGTACATTTATAGAAAATAGATTATTTATTGTATAAAACCACTACACTCACTATTTTTTGGTATTCTTTTTTAAAAGACATTGTATAGTTTTGGGGTTTTTAAAAAAGAATCAGGCTTTGTTATGAAGAATGTTTAATTTTCCTAATGTTCCTTTGTGACCAAAACCTGGACATTTCTTCCCCTGACAAATCCCTCCACACAGGTCACATAGCTTGCTGCCTTTAAGAGGTTGATAATTCTCCTGACAGTCTGGGAATTGAGTAGAAAAACAGGAGAGCAAACTCTGTGCTAGTAATTATGCATAAAAAGTCATGTTTCAATTTTGTGTCCCTTTTGCTATAAGTGTAACCCTCATCTGTCCCCTAACCCTGGGACAAACAAGGCAAAATTTATTTGTCCTAAGAGTTCTTCTAGTGGACAATGTCCCTGGAGTTCAGCTCCAGTCCCAAACACATCCCAGGGCTGAACAAGCCTCCGGAGCCTCCTCAGCTCAGCTTTTACATGACCTGCTCAGCCTGTGGTTGGAATTCTCCTGTCTTGCCCCATGTGAATTCAATTTAAATGTTGCATTTGAAGATGGATTCACACCTTCCCCAGTCCCAAATGCTTTAATTTAATTTTAAACAATCACAAAAATAGATAAATTTCTAACTGGGTTCTTTCTTTGACATGGAGGCAGATTTAGCCCTTGAGTGGTGGGCTACAGATGTTATTGTTGTGTTTTCTTCTTAGGAAAGAGAAATCCCTTTTTTTTTTCCTATATGAATT
Source organism: Geospiza fortis (assembly GCF_000277835.1). NCBI lineage: Eukaryota > Metazoa > Chordata > Aves > Passeriformes > Thraupidae > Geospiza > Geospiza fortis. Next base: position 1,228,934 of record NW_005054356.1, on the reverse strand, counting down.
CCACATTGAAGTGGTTTGGTTTTGGGACTCTGGTGCCAATGTACCAGTTAATGTAAAAATTAGTCCATTGTGAATACAGCAAAAGAAAGAAAATGAGAAATAATGTGTCAAGCTCAGAAGAGGGAAAATTTAACTGTAGATATTTCCAAAATAAACCTATAAACCACAGAATTTACCTGAAAGTTGTGTGTGCTGGATTCTAGCTTTGAACTATCATTGTTCCATCTGGGAACAGTTAACAACCATGAGACAGTTTTTACTTAATTTCATGTTTATAGGAAATGTCATCTGTAGCATTCCTCATTAACTCACTTTACCTAATTTTTAATTTGTACTAGAAGGTGTTAAGCTAATTGGAAGTACAACTCTTTAAAAGTCATACATAGAAATAAACTCATATACAACTAATATATGTTTTTAATTAAGAAACAACTCTTAAAATCTGATAAATCATAAAAGGGTTATTGGAAAAAGTAAAGGCTCTTTCATCTTTCAACATGTAATGTTAGCATAGTTAGGTGTCCTCAGAATCAATCTTGTTCTGGGATATTATTTTGAGGACATTTGTACTTTTACTTTTGTAACAACAAATTAGTTCCAGTTCTTACTCTACTCAATGTAAAACCATATATGTACAAATTTGCTATAATTCTGTCAGAGTTCCATAGCATTCATTCTAATTCCCAGTACTAAAAGTTCTGGTTTGTGTTGTCAATAGCAATAAAAACAATAAATGATCAAAAGCACAGAAAAAAATGTAGAAAGGAACTTTGGAAGAATTTAAGTTTTTGTCCTCAAAGAGATGTGAGTGCAGCCCCCATGCAAAGGGGAAGAGGAGAGCCTTGTTTTGTTCCCTGTGTTCCCAGAAGGAATTACAAGGAGCTCAGGGCTCACAGCAAAGCCCTTCAGGTAAACTCATCAGCAGGAGGGGGGAAGTGCCATGGAACAAGGTCTCCATCTCCACCTCCCCTCCTTGGCTGTGCCTTGTGACAGCCACAGAGAGTCTGGCAGTGACAGTCAGGCAGTGAGAGTCTGAGGGGACACCAAAGCTGGAAGGGGCCATGTCCTCCTCCACTGCTGGGTGACTGTTCCCATCCCCAGAGCAGAGCTCATCCCATTCCCTGTCCTTTACAATAAATGGCTCCTAGTTGCTGTGCCTGCTTTTGGGGACACCATTCTGTTGATTCTGATTCTCCCTATGTCCAAAATTCTTGTAATGCCTGGAAGCCAAGTTCATCTACAGATCCTTCCCTTTATGTCATCCCTACATTGATCCCCCACTGACACCATCCAACATCGTTCACACATACTCAGACGCTGTTTTTAGGAGCTGGTTGTCAGAACAGCCAGGCAAAAATAACTCTGCTGTGACAGATTGCTGAGGACAATCATGAAAATTTGATTTAAGACAACAAAATCGTTTGTCTTGACAAAAGTGAAATGCAGGCTGACTTAAGACTGAGTAATGTAACTAAAAGTCATTATTAGAAAAGGAACAAATTCTATCCATGCGAGCATTAAATCTTTCAATCCACAGCTTGAAATCTATTGGAAGAGTAATCAAGGAAAATTGCAAACAGATGACTCTGGAAACAATGTTTGTTTTCACTACTAGAGTTTTACAATGCACAATATATAACCTGATCTGGAGAGCTTTATGCTACAAAGAAATGTCAGGACTGAGAGATTTAACATGCTAAGCAAGTTAAACAAAGCATATTGCACCCTGTGTTTACCTTGCAGTAGTATCTTCCAAACTTTGCTTAAAAGTACATTTTAAGGAGTAGTTTGACTTCCAAGGTTTTCAGCAGTGCTTTAGAGGACAGATGTGCCTTGATGTGCACTTCAAAGCTATCTCTGCAGAGGAGGGATCCATGCAGATTGTGGGTAGCACAACCGAGCTTCAAGAGAGGTTTGGGATGAGGTTCAAGCCTCGGCTCCAGTTTTGCCATGGGAAACATCTCTCTGAAGCCTTGGGCTCTTTCCACTAGCCTAGAGTGGCCCCAGAGTACACATCAAACACCCCTCCCCTTATCTAAGTCTTCTGGATTAGTTCCTCCTTTTATTTCAGTAGGATCCATTTTATAACAGACCAGGTGCTGGTCATTTCCTGAACGCACCACTTTCAGAAATTAGGAAGACGTGTAGGTCTAAAAACTCCTTGTGCACCTCTGTGTTACTTTAGGGATCTAAATATCTTTACCATGTGCTATCAGTGGTCATTGGTAAGTGGATACCTTGGCTCACACTTCCTGCAGATGTCTCCAGCAACATAAATGGAACTGACTGAAGTTTGAGCTCTTTAACAATAAAGATTAGAAGACTTTGACATTCAGACTCCATTTTCTCCATAAATATTTTTTAAAAAATCCTATATGGACAAGATAATGTAGATACTAAAGGGCCAGCATGTTAAACAATGAAATAATCTTTGAGAAGGTGAGGGGTTTTTTTACCTGTTACAATGGGAATTCCATTAGACTACAAGTCACATTTCTTAAGTAATCATTTCTGCTGAAGCTGTTTCTCAGAGTGTGAAACAGCTCTCCCTTAGATTACTGAGTATTTATGGGTTTTATTAATGGTACTTTTGCCACAGCTTTCCAGTAAATCTTTGCTCTACTGCAACAAATTATAATAACTGTAATTTTTTTATAGTTCCTTTTGATTTAGCTGTCTTGTTTTTACAATTACTTCTCTCACCCCCACCACAAAGAACTGACTGAACTTGGAAATGTTTTAATGCCTCACTGCTTCCCTTTGGTGTTCCAGGCCTGGCAATCTGTATTGCTCTAGAGAAGAGCTGCCTTCATTTACCACTGCAGGCCCTCAGTTATGCAAATACTTCCAATGCAGATGTGAAGAGGGTGGGAGCCTTTTGTCATTAAAAAATAAATGTGCAAACTATTGTAGCAATACAAAATATATATTGAATGGCTAGTGCACGAGGTGAGCTACAAAACCACAGAAAAGCAGATGTAAAAATCAAAGCCCAGAGGCTCCATTAGAAGATTCCTGGAACTATGCATATATTTATTCAATTCTGATATCATTAAGATGCAGTTCCCAAAGAGATGGTTTTTAAATCTGTAGTTTGTTTCCCCATATCTATCACAGAAGAGGAATCCATTAATGTCACAATGAAGCCAGTTTCCAGCTCCTTCTGGTGTCAATTTGGATAGTCATGGGTCAGCTGAAGGTCACATTTTCAGTGGTTTTAAGACACTACAACTGAGAACCAGATTAAACCTAAGCATTTGAATTCTTAAATGTAAAAATTCTCTTTATACAAATCTGCTCATGAATTAATACATTCAAAACACCTGTACCAGTTCCCAAGGGTTGTCTTTGATTAACATTCTTCCTTTAAGCAAAGTTCCAAAGAGCTTGGATACTCTGTATCTGCAGGAGCAGCACAGAAGAAAAATGAAAACCGGAGGAGAGGAAATCCTGCACCAGAGTTCAATAACCCCCGAATCATAGTTCTGATTCTGCTATCTCTCTATGGGATCTTGGGTAAATTACTCAGGCTGTTATTGCAGACACTGACACAAGGGCAAGACCCAAAGCTGTGTTTGTGTTAAGATCCCTACAGAGCCAGCCCTAAGCCATGCTTCTCTCCAAGTAACATTTTTACTTATAAATGCTTCTGGTCATCTTTGAGAACATGTGAAGGATCAATGTCTTTTGTGGAACTGTCTCTGCACCTCTGATTACTTTCAAAGAACTGATCAGCTACTGCCTACCAGAAACAAAAAGTCCCTAAAATACTACCATAAAGTACACAGAGGGGCATGCACACAGCAAGCAGTGTTTGGTTCTGGTGGTGATTCAGAGCAGAACCAAGGCATAGCACAGGTCTGAGTTGGTCATGGCTGCCTGTGCACTCAGGCACACATTGGCTCTCTTGGAACAACCCAGTATTGCTTTGGCTGCTTGGCTCCAGTCCCCTGCATGCCTTTGAGCAGAAGGGGCAGAAACTTTTTAAAGAACACTGACATGTTATTACCAATCTAAACTGAGGAACTGTAGCATGAAAGGGGCATGAAGTGGGATGAAAAACTCACTGGCAGTGCACATTCCCTGTAAAAACCCCAAAAATCAAACTAATGTCCATGGTGTTCATTGTGGCCAGGTGCTCAGAAACATCTCAATATTTCTACTGGGACCAGTAATATTGAAATGCACATCCCACTTGCTTGTGTGCATTCTCTGAGGTACCCCTTGGTGTAGGATCCTGCACATCTCCTTAGGGGCAGCCCAGGAGGTGGCACCAGCCAGGCTGTCCCACCCTGTGCCTGCCAGGGAAGGGGACAGTGTGGGCACCAGGCCCTGTGTCAGGAGATGAACTTCCAAGAACTGTGCTACCCAAGCCAAGGATTCCTGTCAAGGGCGTTTTACTGCACCAGTGTTTATTTCATTGATGTTGCAAATGTGTTCTCCCAAGTATCACAGAGCAAAGGGAATCCACATGTTTTACCAGTTACATGCACTGCCTTCATAACAGTTCTCAAAGCCTTTATTTCCACATATGCAGCACTATGATTTATTTGTTTAGAAAGGCAATGTCGGTTGCCAAACTCTTTCTACTGTGCCTGTCTCACTGTGTGAAAAACACCAATTTCAAAACAAACACTGCTTATTGGAAGAAAATGAATTCAAAACTCCTCTTTCCTAATTTTCAAGAAATGCTGGTAAAGAAAGAACATGGCACAGCTACAGTATCTGAAGTGAGAAGCCTCCAGCATCTGTCACCTCTGCTGCAGCAAGAGAAGCTTCAGTACAATCTTTCAACAACTCCCTTTTCCCCCCCTTTTTTCTGCACAACTGCCAGCATTCTTGATAAATGTGTCTTTTCTCAACTGGCCTGAATAAGGTAGGACCTTTTTTTTTCAGCAGCACTTTTATAACAGGGTTGTCTAACAGTCTGAACTGGAACTTGAACTATCCAGAATGTACCTAAGTTGTCAACTCCTGTTTTTCAAGGGCTCCTCTGTTTGTAAACAGTGAGTAGTTTACATGCCAGTTTTTGTGCTTCGTCTGCTTCCCCTACTGCAGATTCCATTGTCTGCAGATCTCACTTCTGGAAAACAGTATTAAAATGTTTATCAACTACAATTTTCACTTAAAAGCCTCAGAAATATTTCATGTTATATAAAATACCATAATATTGATTTCTTGAAAAATTCTTGAAATTTTTCATTCTTCTGTGAAACTCATGCATAGCAGCTCAATCCCTCATGATTAGTTACCTTGACAAGGAATATAATCACTTGACATACTGTTAGCACTTGAAATGTGCTTTTAAATAATCAGCTGATTTAGATATAGACCCATTAGAAAGACGTTATTCCCATTATTTAGTCATATTTTCTCTTACCAGAATCATATTAATAGTATTAGAATTGAGTTTTTGTTCCAGTTTCTCAAGTACAAAACATTTTCCTTGAATCTACACAGACAAACCCAGTTCTGCTGTCCATTGCTGTGTTGTGCCTCTTCTGTACAGAGAGACTTTGCTCAAAGTCAAGCCATACTATTGATAAAAACCTACCTTTTAGGTAATTAAGGAGAGGAAATCCTATGTTACATCACTCAAAGTTTATGTATTACAGCCATAGGAACACTAAGCCATTAATTCTTTGAAAACAGGTTTAAAGGAGTCTGATCTGTATCCTTTTAAATGAACCTTTTATTCAAATAATGTTTTTTTCTGTTAATTCCTCTCATATTTACACAATTCTTTCCTTTCTCCCCCTGTGAAAATTCTGATTATTCAGAGGATTTTGGTAGAAATAGGGAGGCTGCCTTGAGTCATGACAAACGTTGGTGGATGGGTGATTTTGGGCAAGCCTGTAAAGGAACTTTCTGTTGCCTGATGATCTGCTTATACTGAACGAGGCATTCAAGGATATCTAAGATTATTAACTCAGCCAGACATCTGTCAAAAGTGGCCATAAGCAGAAGAAAGTTAGAAAAGTTAAAACACTCACAGCATTTGCCTAAAAAGCAGAAGTTTGCTTTCTACAGGAAGCCAAAAATGCCTGGAATTTTAGAAATGCGCCAAACTAAAATAAAAATGTAACACATTACCTAACTAAACAGCTTTTTATGCAGGCCTTCCCTCCTAAAAATAGTAAGTACACCTCAAAAATATAATAAAATAAATTCATTTCTGTTACAATTTCATAGAAAATGGCAGCTTGGTAAAGGAAGAAGTTTATGGTTGAGATGCACTGCCACAAGTATCCAAGCCTGGGTTTTTTTCCTGTAGTTCTCTTAAAGCAGCCAGAGACTTCACTCTTGTCATTGCCCATAAATACAAAATGCCTCTGTCACCATTTGACCATCCATGTCTTGGCATTTTCACACTCTACCTTCCTACAGGTAAAGCATCTACACTCTGGAATTTTCCCTCTTGGAAGGCATGCAAAGTCCCCCCCACCCAGAATGAAATGAAGTGCCATGGGAGACTTGACTCCTCACTGACACCAAAAATCCCACTATGATGCAGCAGCAGCAGAAATATTGCAGGGAGTCTTAGCAAATTTGTCAAGAACAATTCATGTGAATAAAATTTCATTTCTGTTCTCCTTTGTCCCTTTCCTCTGACACCACCACTGCAGGCACGTGGCAGTCCTGGGTTTGATTATGGAGATTTATTTATCATTCTCGGGAAGAAGTCCTCATATGGGAATGATTTGTGATTCATGAATGATCTGGACTTAACTGATTTAGAGGTTGGTCCAAGAATATCTGCACAACTATCCAAATGCTTGTGTAAGTTTCTTTCACACACTGTTACATACCACTTCACACCTTCTGCTACAGCTTTTGCATGCAAAATCACCCCTCAAAATCACTGAAGACAATGCAAAATCAGTTAGATTTAAACTACAATACCTGATAGGCAGGTCATGGTCTGTAGCTGTCTAGTAATAAAAGCTTTTCAGTAATCTGAAGTCTTGATTTTATGTAAAAATCTTTGGCACACTGAAGGTTCTGGCTGTGTTTCCTCCCACAATTGTATCTTTTTCATCTAATGACATTCATTTAAAATTTGTGACTTTTTTTTTTTTTTTTGAAAATCCAACTTTTGTAATTCTTGAAGTTTTAAGTGGAAATTTGAAAAACTGGGCAGGGATGATAAATACCCAAATTACCTTTTTCATCTGTACTTTTATCCTGTAGAACAGGACAAAAGTAATGACTGCATTTCATTTTTCTATTAAGGGCAATCACGTTCAGTTACAGTATTATGGTGTGTCCAGTCCTTAAAGCTTCACTCAGCTGTTTTTGTAGCACACCTCACCCTCAGAATACTCAGTGCTAGTCATACCATCTATTGGAAACAATGGCACTCCTCCAGTACGTAAATACAGTTTTTAGCAGACAAAGATACACAGAGGAAAACAGAAACGGCTGTTTACTTTTGAAACGCTGCCAGGAGTGAACCTATTTAGCTCCCTTGGGAACTGCAGAGATTCTGCTGTGCAGCCTGGGGGGGACAGGATTATCTCACTCTTACATCCCAGAGTTTATCCACAGCTCCCAAAGCAACGCCCAGAAATCAGTGTCACCACTTCTGTTTCACCAACAACCAACAGAAGCTGTGAAATAGGCAAAGCTTTCCCCAGGTTCACCAACTGGAAACCAACCCCTTTCCCCACAAAACTGTTCTATCTCTGAGGCAATTGCAGCATGCTGGGGATCAGATTTTATCTAATTTTTTTTTTGGGGGGGGGGGGCTGTTTATTATGTCATATCTTGCAGAATTCAAGTTCAGCTTGCAATACTGTGTAGGTATCCAGCCTCTCTTGAATGCAGCTGGGACAGACCCACAAACGCTGTCAAGGCATGGGAAAAACGCTGCTCTCGAGAAGTGCGTGTTCAGAAGAATAAACAAGAGCCTGTCATTACTCATCTGCAGAAGCAGGGACAAAGGGAAGTAGCTGTCCTGAGGAGCTTTGTTAGCTTCCAGAGCGGAATTTAATGCCTGCACATGTCCCTGAGGCATGGAGCTGGTGGGTTCTGTACTGACAGCACTTCCACAAGGATGGGGTTACACAGGAGCTCAGCAGGAGGAGCAAACCTGAGCAAAGCAGGAATTTATCCTGGCTCAGTGCCATCAGTAACTTCTATTCATGTACTTCAGGCATTTTTACCTTATTGGTGATTTCCATGAAAGAATCCTTCCCACTCCAGGAAAGAGTATCGACAATATCTACCAGAAGTAGTTCCCTAAATCTTAAATAACAATTTCTAAGGCCAGACACAGAACCTTGTAGTGTTTTCACTGAACACAGTAAGATTTAGACATCACTAATTAATTAATTTCCTGAGCAACCTCAACTGGAAGGGAGGATTTGTGTTTATAAGCACTCTTGATAAAACAAATATATCTCTGACATTCAGTAGGAGTGAGATGACCTTTCTGGAAAAATACAACTCAAATTAAGCAGCTGAAATTGCTTGCACCCCTTACACATCTGAGCACCAAAACTTATGTTCCTGTTCAGCCCAGACTTGGGAATTACCAGGCAAAATAGAAATGCAATTATTATTAGGATAACAGAGAAAAACCCCCAAAACCCGGCAAGGACTGCAAATTATGAATTACCCAAAAAACGGATTATCAAAGCCCGAACCTTCAGTTTCCTCCTCTTTTTCTACCTAGGAAGCTAAGAGAATAAAAATTCAGGTTTTATATAGTATTGTTATGTACAAGTTTGGGGTTTTTTTAGGAATGTGAAAGGAGCCAGCATTTCTCTTCTACCTTCATGTTAAAAAAAACCCCAACCAAACAAAAAGGTGTTGGCTTAGTTACTAACATGGAAATGGGAAAGGGGAAAAGGGCACATCATCCCATTTGCAATCATGTTACAAGAGCATCCAGGCTGGGCTGCTCCCAACACACACACACACATATTCTGAGAAAATCTTTGATGTTTAGTATCAAATACACAAGAAAGTGGAGCAGGAAAGACAAACAGAGGGATGGGTCCAACCAGCACCCCAGAGCATGAATTACCGGAAACAAAACTACTACAGCCAAGAGCAAGTTCCTACTTGGATCCTGCAGCTTGGTGGTGCCATTCCCTCCTCCTTCAGTCACCCAGCCTTCCCTGTGCCCTCTGGAGGCAGCAGAGACTTCAGCTGCTGTGTCAGTCATGTGGGGGACAGACTGCAAGCAAAGTTTAACAGAGGAGAACACACACTCATCACGCTCCAGCTTTGTCATTCCTGTTCCCACCTACTCATCCTCTTCCCGTCTGCTTTGGGGGAGGAATAAGGAATTATCTACCTTTGACAGCACACAAATTGAAATAACCCTTTAGTTGCATTTTCCAGCCATTATTCTGCCAATTACAGAATTCCTGGCTGAATTCCTGGAATCACCACACCTGGTAGAACTAAATCTAGGGACAGCATCGACCCCCAAAGTCACAGATCACAGCAAGCCCACAACAGTTTTGTTCTAGTGCAGCAAAGCAGCTTTTCCACTCAAAAGTGCAATGCTCCCAGGCCTCACACTGCCAGTACTCTGAGGGTTTGGGTTTTTTCAAAATAGAAAAAAAACTCCTCAGGAAACAGCCACTTCATCTGCTCTTTTGAGCCACTCTCTTTTTGGCCTTTCTTTAATGGTGAAGATGAGAGCGATGAGAAAAATGGGGAAAAGGAAGAAGGAAAAAAGTGCTCAACATACACTTCTAAATTACTGTAAACTGCTTCAATTAAGGAAAAAGTATTTTTAATAGTAAGGCCAGGAGAAATCCTGCTTTCCTCCCTCAGGTGCAGCAGTGGAGCAGACTTAGTCCAGATGCAAACATTTGTTCCTGTAGCAGACAAAAGCACAGGCAGAAAACATCCCAGTACTGGTTTGTGCTCATGGGCTTACCAGTAAAGACATCTGGAATAGAACAGTTCAGAAATTATGGTTTTCAGTCACTGTGTAGGCTTTTTACTGAGTCCTATTATTACATACAGGAAGACTCCATATGTCCTGCTTTGAACCCCAGCTTATTAAAGTCCAAGAACGACCTAAAATTGAACACACACCCTTGATTTATTGCCTTAAAAAATAAATAAGATTTATATTGAGAATTGCTAGCTTTTAGTATTTACAACATTTTTTTTCAGTTATTTCCTTATTTCTGCAGGATTCTCAATACGCCTCCCCACATACTTACCTACATGTGCATTCCATATGTGCTTCCTTCCCTTCTCCAATGTGATTAGTGCAGTATTTTTTCTCTTTCTGTCTGTCTTTTAAATACAGAGCTATAGGATTACACATTGCTGGGCTTTCATTAAGATGTAAGGACTGGTGTAATGGATAGAACCGTGACAAGGAAACATTTATCAGAAGCCAGGATTAAGATTTTGATATTTTTTTGTAGCAAAACTGGGATGTGGAGTTTTGATGTTGATCCACCCTGATCTTTTTACATGGCCCAAGTCTATGACACCATTCCTGACTTCCCATGCAGAGCATCACAGACTTCCCAATCCCTGGCAGATTTAAGCACTTAGTGCTGCAGAGCAGGATCTTGGTCTGATCCCCTGTTCCCGTATGGTGCCCATGAGGAGATGATCCACACACTCTTAGTGCTGCGGTGGTGCTCTTGGCACAAAGCAGAAGTTAAGGACACCACCACTTTCTACATGTCCAGCACCCAAAGCTATCCAGGATAATTCGTTTGGCTGCTGCTTTCTTCTCTTTTGATATTTTCTTTTCTGTATTCATGCCACAGTTACTGCCCCTACACCTGTGCTTAAACAGCCATTTTGGGGACTACATGGTGAACCAGAGAGACAAAAGGAAAAAAACTCTTTCTAAACATGCTGTATCGTGTTAGAATTACAAAATGATGAATATTTTAGAGGAAACCTTTGAAAATCATCTGGTTCAATATCAGAGCTATCTTCAAAGCTAGAGAAAATTTCAAGTTGTGATCAGATTGCTGTTAAATTTTGAAAATTTCCACGGCTCCTCTCAGGCTCTAAGTGCTGTGACCGACCATGCTCACTTGAAAGAATTTTCCCTGCTGTAGCCTGTCACTGGTCATTGATGGGCCCCCAAGAGCCACCCCAGCCCACTGCCTGCATGGCCAGGCACGAGGCCACTGGACAGTCCCTGCACCCTCTGCCCCAGGCTGGACAAACCTGGAGCTCTCAGGCTCTGCCTCAGGTTTGTTCAGCACCTCAGGGCTCTGAGCAGTACCTGGCACTCTGTATGAGTTCAGAAGTATCTCGAGCTTGGCTCCCTCTCAAGCCCCAAAACATGATCTCACAAGTGGATACAGGCTACAACCACTTCCTTGGCCCCCTGGCAGCTTTCTCTGGGCAGAGAGCATTTGGCTCCATTGACAGAAAGGAAGGAGCAGCAAAATTCACAAGAGTAAGATGGCCAGAATGTAAGTTTCCATTGAGACTTAATTCAAAACTTAGTGAAAAATAACAGAATCTTTCCCGGCTTTACCCATTGCTCACAGAGATCCTCCAGAAGGGCCAAATCCTTCATGCCTGTGGCTTATGTGCATGAACACCTTTAAGTCAGAACAAGGTGCATCAAAGCAAAAAAAGAACTTTATAAGTGCTTTGATCAAAACGTGTCAAAATGAACCATCAGTCTTCTCTTAACCACAAATCCTACTTCCCCAAAAGGGGGTGGATTTTTCCCTAGGGATATGAAAGCCCTGTAGAAGAGATAGAATGGATTTCTGCAGTTCTTTGTGTTGCTGCCATCTCATAAGGTGGGAAATAACTGGGCACGTTGGCATAACTGCAGTGCAGAGGCCAGGCCACAAACTGACCCTGGGACACACAGCACCACACTGGCACCAGAACAGCAGCAAGAGCATTGATAAGTTTGAGGAACAGTATTGCTTGAAAGATATGTGAAATAATCCCTCTTTTTCTGATGTACCCTGTCTAAAAAGAATGTTCAGCAAATAAAGAAAGAGCCCAGAAGAACAATAAAGATGGTGAAACATCATGCAAATGTGCTTGTGAGAGCAGAGTCAAAATATTAAGGTTTTCTGCCTATGGCTTTCCATATTTTCCAGTCCTTATGCAGAATTTTTTGGATTTATTGTGCAATACTCCCATGCTAGTCTGCTCTTTCAATCAAATAAAAATTAGACTGACCTTTAATTAATTTAAATTTAATTACTACTGCTCTCTCCTCTTTGCTGTGCTTGCATGAATATGTGCATACTTGGTTTAAAAAGGGATTGTCTACACAATTATTTCAAACATTTTTGCAAGCAGAGGAGAGCTGGTTTAATGTAAAGGACAATGGGGGAGGACACACAAGGCAACAGTTGTCAGCTGTGTTAAAAGTGCAAAAAGAAAGGCAGTAATTGCTTTCTCTCTTGGCTACTTGAATAGGCTTAAATTACAACAAACGTTTCTCATGCCAAATATAGTTTCAAGGTTTTCTTCTGATGAACTTGATGTACATATGAAAGTCAGCAAGGAATGAAGACAACAGAATCCCAATGATGCTGTGAGGAATGCTCTTTCTGGTACAGCTTCACTCTGCATTCTGCTCCTTCTGGGCCTAAAAACTGAATGTGGCCACCATATGTCAGAATGGTTCTCACACCCACGAGTTTACAAACAGCTTTTGAGTCACAGGATTTCTGACATGGATTAGGGAATCTGAAGATACCCATGTTGTTGTAATTCCCTCTTGCACGAAGCCTTTCCATTCAGAAATGGAAAAGGAACAAAAATTTCGGACTTTGGCTAATCACAATAGGCTTGTTAATCATGGAGCAGCCTAAATGAGGAGCATTTACAACACCAGAACTTTAGAGACATCTCAGCAGTCTTTTACAAGAAATCAGATGGTTTAGGAATGAGCCAGTCAGTGCTAAGTCTACCTGTCGTAGAAGATTTGATGGGGAACTGAAGAACTAATTAGAACTGCTGTGATTAAAAGGCTCTTTGTTTGCACTCCTGGCTCACATCAGCTGCAGGGTGACTCGTGTGACAGTGGGGGACCAAACACAAGTCCTGATGGGACACCTGGAATAATGGGGCAGTGTTTGCTGTGCATCTTAAGGATGTGTTTGCAGAACACATTTCAGAATTAGTTTGTCCAAACAAAAATCCTTTCCCTCCCTGCAACACCAAGATGTGCCTAAATTTCAAATATTTCTGTGAACTTCATAGAAAGCTGCTGTTCTCAGCAAAACCCAGTATTGCACAGGTAAACCCCATAAGACCATTATTTCCTTGGCAAACAATTCAAAGAGAAGATAGGACTTATTTCTTTGTGTCAAGTCAGACTGTTTCACCTTTCATCTTGAAAAGAGATGGAAAAAACTGATAAATGCAATCTGCTGAAGGAGCTATTTTTGAATTTATTCTTCTCTAAAGCCACTGGGAGTTTGGCTTTAGAGGTTGGAGGTTAATTTCAGAAGCATCATCATTTAATTTTTCAGGAAAAAAGATGATCATAAAGTGATGAGCACTCAACAGGTTCCTTAAAGCAAAACCTCTGGTTATAGTGCTGGTATTATGTTCTTATACCATGCAGTCTTTTTTTAAATTAGGAGGAATCATTAAATATATTAACTCACTTCAGCATTCATATAAATTTTCAAAAGCATAATAAAGGACATTTAAGAACAGCTCTGTAATCTGTCTGTTGTAAAGCAAAGAATCACTTAAAAAATAAATGCAAGCTTTTAAAAATGGGTAACAGAAGAAACAGTTTTCATAACAAGCTTCAAAGTAAACAGAAATTATTTATGAGACTGTAATATATTGAGAGAATTTCAGAACAAATCAACAGGTCACATTGTCCCTTCATTCCTAAATATTGGAAGACATTAATTGAAAAATTGTGCCAGAGATAAACCTCACACAACTTCAAATAAACCAGCAATGCTAGAGTATCGATTTTTTACTAGAGCATTATCTCTCCCTTTTAAAATTGTTTTAAACATACAAATGTATTAGCATCTTGAATAAAGAAGTACTTTCCTGATATCTGCATAAAATAAATTAAATTGGAGGACATAGGAAGGCCTTAGAGCCACATCTCTCCCCTCAGAAAGTTTCCAAGAATGATACAGGAACAGGTATTGTATTTTTGTTTCCCAAACAGGTAAAGAAAGGCTTCTTGAGGAAACAAAGAAATTCGAGATATTTAAAGCATGGTAGTAAAAACAAAAGAGGAGTCAAGTCTTTCGGTATTTCACCCCCAATCAGCAGAGTTGAAGGAGTGATTTAACTTTGTTCAAAACACCTGACATAGCCCAGGACTGCAAATTTACAGAGGGACAACCCTGACACCAGAAAGGTGGACATGGAGACACACCAGGCTGATGGTGCTTTCAAATATTGCTTTCTCTGAAGTGTTTAATTTTCAATAATATGCTGTTTTAAAAACCAAGATGTGGCCTCCGATGCTGCAGGTGTTGACCTGACCTGTGGCTGGGGATGGCAGTGAGCAGAGGCTTAGTGCCTGAGGGCTCGGATGGGAATGAGCGGGCTGGGAATGCTGCACCTCGGAAAGGGAGGGCTGGAGGCCTAAATGGGGCACCCCAAAGAACTCCAGGAGCAGGGTCAGGAGGCACTTTGTTTAGGAATTGTCACACTGCTGACCAGTGTTTGTCCGGGGATAGAGTGGAATCCCCACTAGTTTGGCAATTCAAAATCCCTCAAGCAGAACAACAAACATTTGGAGATGCTCTTCCAGCAGGGCCTGCCCTGCACAGCCTGTCTGTAGGGGCCATGAAAAGCAGTTTTATGGAAAATCAAATAATAAGACTTTCCACACTTGTATTAGCATTATATCAATTCCAAGCCATCATTCTCAGGGGAATCTCTCAACAGGAGAATCCCTTTGCTCTCATCAGAATGTTTTTTCCAGGCCTTGCTTGCCACTCCAAAAGGTTGATGAGGTTACAAGCTACACCTCCCACCCTTATATCTAGGACAAACAATTCTCACCATAAAATGGATTTAAATATATATAAAATGGTAGATGCAGCTGCCAACACTTAGTTAATAGTTTTAACTTTGGAAACAAACCAAAACCATCTGTGTTTGTAACAATACTTGCCCCTCCTAAAACCAGAAGACAAAGCCTGAGAACTGAGAAGGGCATTCATTAAAAAAGCAATAAGCAAGAACACTTACAGAAGATTAGGTGTAATGCAGTGTAATGATGGAAAAGTACCAATTTGTATAACAATTTTACAAGACTCTTGAAATCTTTTTTGTTATTTTTCCAATGTCTGACCAGGTTTTGCTCTTTCATACTTAGAGTCTGATTTCAGATTATTTACTGACAATCACTAACAAATACAGGCACTGGGAAAAGTGCTCGTGTGTCGATGAATGCAAAATGGAATATATTTTGCAATACTTGGTTCTGAAATATTTTGACTGGCTTTGAATAATTTTGCAGGAACAGACACAGAAAATTCCCTCCAGAAGATCATATCCAAGCCCTCTCTGGGCATGACAGTGCTCAGTCACCTGCACAAGACAGAAACTCTTCCTCATGTTCAGGTGGAACTTCCTGAGCATCACTTTCTGCCCATTGTCTCTTATTACTTGGCACCACTGAGAACAAAACTGAGTTTACTTTGTCAGGATGTTTTTCATTAGTGCATCCCTAGAGGCACCAAATGACTAATTTTACAGACTTCATTGAGACTCCTTGAGTTATTCAGTGAAAGGAAGGCTCTCAGAAACGACTCCAAGCATTTCACTCTGCCGAGTCAAAGTTCCTTCTATTTTACTAGGCTTCAGATCAGAATCTGAAAACTCACAGTTCAATAACCATGTTTACTGAGCTTGCCAAGCAATTTTCACCCAGATCCAAAAACATTTTCCTCTTGGGATATCCATCTATGTTAGCAGATCTTAGTCAATGTTTTTAATGTAATTCCAGAAATTTTCTGTATTTTTTTTCCTCTTCTGCACTTAGACATCCATTTAATCCAAATGTGGCCCAAGCAAGTATCTATCCTTACAGATAGGCTGATCCATATGATGAGGTTTTCAAAAGTAGCAGGGAGCACACATTCCTTGTGCTGTTAAGCAGCTGGAAGCTTTGAAAAGTCCCTCCCCTGAAGCCAGTGTTCCTACAACATTAACATCATAAATAAGGCAGTGCCTGATTCCCCAGCACTGCTTCTGAAGTAGCCTTAAAAACCTGCTGTGCCACAAAAGCAGCTGCAGTTTGATTTTTCCCTTCTAATGTTTACAATATCTTTTCACTCAATGAACACAGCTTATGTCAAGAAGCGTGGACATACATTGTCAACATAACTACTGCTGGTTTGAGTGCAAGAGTGTCAAACCAGCATTCAAAGGCAATTTAAAATGTCATTTAGTCACAATCTTAAAGCTGCAAACTGAACAATTTTTAAAAAATATTGCAAAGGATTTTAGAAAGCTAAAACATGAACAAAATTAAAATTGTGGATTTGGGAAGAACATGCTCTTGGTGCTGAAATGCCAAACTCCTTGGCCTAATATGAAAAAAACCCTCAAAAGTAAATACAACGCCTCAGGAGAAAATGTTACAGAACATCAGCAAGTACAGCCAACAGTAGCAGTGACAGCCTAAATGGACCCTACCAAGGAATGTCTGTACTGAATCCAGCACCTCTGAGTCTCTGTGAGGAACAGGACGCACTGATTCAAGACCCAGATTAATCTGTTCTATAATGTCTA
Organism: Geospiza fortis; assembly: GCF_000277835.1. Taxonomy (NCBI): domain Eukaryota; kingdom Metazoa; phylum Chordata; class Aves; order Passeriformes; family Thraupidae; genus Geospiza; species Geospiza fortis. Next base: position 1,212,227 of record NW_005054356.1, on the reverse strand, counting down.
AATAGAATTATTTAATACCATGTCTGAGCCATTCATGGTGCGTTACAAAAATGGTCATTCAGAATGTAATTAAAGCCCAGTCATGTCAGTAACACAAGTCCATAACGTGCAATGGGCACCTGGTTTTTGCATTTTTGCCAAAGGAAAAAAAGCAAATGGATGAGCTGAAATTGCACAGTGGGATTAACTGAAAAATGAACAATAATGAAATACAAGTTTCAAACTTGCTGCCACTGGCCAAAGTAGCTTCCAAATCCATAGAAGTCTTATAATTGCTTATTATTCCAATTCACAGAACAAATATCTACAAAGAATTCTCCCACACACAGAACTTATGCCTTATGGGGAAGGTTTTTCTCATGACTGGTCCAATTCAAACCAAATGACAAAGCAGGAAATTAGGGTCAGAAAATTATAATAGAACAAGAAAAGAGAATGCTGTCCTGTAAACTCCATCCCAATTAAGTTATTTTTACAGATGGGACCTAAACAAACACTCAAGGAGTTTATCAGTGAACTTACTGGGAGATCAAAACCAAAAAGTCCTTTTATGAGGCTGCCACATTTAAACAGAACTTCCATCCTTATGGAGATCCTGAGTCACGCTGCTCTTGGAACCTGCTCTGTAACTGCTTTCAGAATCCTAATTTTGCCAAAGGTTTGGGAGTTGCTTCTCTGAGAGACCTGCTGTTCCCACTGCTACAAGAAAATAATTTGCTTGGCCAAGTGCAGAATTTTTTAGTTTTTTTAATCGCGATACTTTTGGCTGTGTCTGCAGCTGCCTTCTTCTCTGTGGCTACTGAAGGTAACGTTACCCACTGCAGCTTAGCAGCAGTGCAGGGAAGGAGGCTCTGGCTGACAGCATAGTGGGGCCTTTTGTTCAAAAGTTATTTATTTTGTGGAGAAAACCAGGGCTCAGTCCCATAACCTTTGTGTGGTGGGATATTGTGGAGGCTTATGTTAGAGTACAGATAATCTCTTCCACTTCAGACAAACAAAAAAGAGTCTAAAAACAAAAAGAAACATTAGACAGGAATATTAAAAGCTTGGAATACATTACAGTCACTTTCAAAGACTACACACAACCTCAAGGCAAAGTTTGTTACGTAATGAAATCCAGTGACTTATTTGCATTTAAACAAAATAGGTTTGGTTTACGCTGTGGGAATATTTAAGAATGATGTACTCAATGCAGGCTAACACTTGGCATATGGATTCAAGGAAAAACAACTGGCCAGAGAAATCTGATTAAAGCTGTGAAAATTCAGAATGAGTGCTAGAGAATTCAACTAGTTTTTTAATCTCTCTGAGACACCTTGGAGAGACTCCCCTCACCTTTACCAAAACCAATGTCTATCCAACATTCATCAGAATTTTCTACAACATCTGGACTGTGACCCAAAAATTGCATAATCCACAAAATTATTTTCCTTTGAGAATATGAAATGAGTGCCTCACCCAAAAAAAATCCTTCAACAGATTTTAGTGGTAGAGAGGAAGGGGAAATTAGTTGGTGTCTATTGTGTTTAGCTTCAATCATTTTTTTTTTTAAATCTGTGCTTCAATCTTTTGTGAGGATAGTAATTACAAATATTAAAAAGGTCAGCTATCATTCCAACCAAGTCTTAACAGTTTCTTCTCCATTCTTGGGTCTCATATCTGGCTTTTAGGGAAAATGTATCCTTTTTTTTTTTTGTGGTGAGGCAAGTCTGGAAAAGGAACTTCTTGCAAGTTTAATATCTTTAATACAGCCTTCTTTTGGCCAAGCCTGTAAATTATATTATCTTTTCTCATAAATTCTCATTCTAATATTTCCTCACCTTTTTCTTTAAAAAGTCCTAAGAAAAATTCTTCATGCATAATGAAATATTCACATTTATTAGCCTGGTTTCTTTTTATTTTTCCCCCCATTCTGCTCAGATAATGAGATTTCTGACATCTGAATAAAATATTTTCTTTGTAGGTAAATGCTGTAAATTATGGCAGTGCTGGGAATATTCCTGCAGTTTTACCTTTAGCAATCCATACCTGTAAGAAATCTGCCTAGAGAGGATGGGGTTTGCAGCACACAAACAATAGCTGGGGGCAGGGACTTCTGCAAGTTGCCCTACAAAGCCTGTTGCTCTGGGAAATGTGTTTCCAGAGCATTCTGATATTTATTTTTAAATCCTCTTCCCTTCATTTTAATAACAAACCCTCTTGTTTGCTTTCTTCAGGCCCAATCTTTCCTCTAATATCATTCTTCTCACTCTGATAGATTTCTACAGTGAATGGATGTGGCCACGTCACAAAGTCTGGATGAGCAGCTTCTATGGCAAATAAAAGCTGCCAGTTGTGAGTGATTTCACACCCTCCTCTTGAGCATTGTATTGGTCTGAACAGACACCCCATGTCTGCAACTCAGGCCAAAGGTACCATGTGTGTGCAGTGCTTCTAGCACACAAAATTCATTATTCATTAAAGGAGTTCCCACTTTCTGAATACCTGGTTGCCAGGTGGCCAGGAAACCAGCCAGTTGGTTTTTTCCCATATTTTTATGATGTTACATGAAGTTTCTGCAATAAGTGTGTCCCCTCTGGGTATCCTCACTGGATGCATGCCTTCCTAATTCTGTCCTTTTGTAAAACCCAGGAATTCCCAGGCTGGGTCCTTGCTCTGGCTGATGGGTCACAACACCTCTTTGAAATGTAGGCTGGGGCCAGGCCTTGTTTGCTTACTGAGTTTTGTAACTTTTGCAGCTCTTCAGAGTCAGCTCATCCCTCCAGGCAGTTCAAACATGTTAAACTCTGCCTGTCACCCAGCAATTACCTCCAGAGCCTCGAAACAGCTCCAGCTGCTCTGTGCCTGTGGGAAGAGCTCCAAAGAGAGTCACCAGTGTCTCCTGAAAATGACCTCCTGCTGGCCAAGAAGGGGCACTGAGGCAAAAGTCAAGAGTGATTGAAAATAGAGATTGAATGGAGAATTTGATTGAGAATTGGAAATATTTCAGTGGCTGATTGTTCTCCTTGTGGAAATTTGTACTCTTGTTTCCAGCTGAAATCTCCCCAGAAACCACTTGCACCCATTACCCGTCATCTCCATACGACTCCTAATAAAGAGAAACTCCTAGTAAAAATCTTGTTTTTAGCCACCCTTTAAATACTGGACCATGATAAGGTTTCCCTCAGCCTTTTTACAACTCCAGTTCTCTTGGCCTTTCCTCACAGAGGCTCCCCAGCCCTTGCATCATTGTGGCTACAGCTGCCACATGATTAAGGATTAAGGAACTGCCCAAACTCAATTAAATCAATGGGTGACTCCACAAGAGTTTAGACCAGGACTTACATCTCAATTCAGCACAGCTTTTTAAAATGTGAGTTTTAAAGTGTGAGTTTAGCTTTTACCGAGATAACTTTGCCATCAAAGGTGACCAGACCTCAAACAACTTGGCAGCTCTTCAGGACCTGAGAGATGAGAACACATGGGCAAGTCCGCAGGCCCAGTAAAAGAAAAATGCCCCTCAGGGCAAGGTGGAAATCTGTCAGTACTGGAATGGCAAAAAAATAATAATAAAAAAATCTACTTATTAGTGCCGCAAGGGGTTCAATCCGTCCTGGGATCCCAAACCATTCCCGCGCCACTCCTGAGGGCTAAGGCGACCCCACAGCGCCACCTGGCGGCGCGGGGCCGCCCCTGAGGGACCCGAACCGCGGCCGGAGCCCGCGGGGACGGTGCCGGAGGCCGAGAGAGGGACAGTCCCGGAGGCCGAGAGAGGGACACCGGCCCTTCCATGGGATGGCTGCCCTGAATAAAGGAAACCCGGCTTTCGATGCACATGCGAGCGTGCAATTCCCACACAGGCCTCCTGGAGCTGGGTGGTCGAGTCAGCGTCTGCTTCTGGGCACAAACTCTGCTGGTGGGGACCGGGAGATCAGGGATTGCTCCCTTTCCATTGTGCAACAACACGTGGAAGGGCACTTGTTGTATGTGTTACAGAATCTCCATGAAGAAGACAAAAATTCTCAGAACCAAAACGTTTGAGCTCCATCTCCTCCCCTAGAATGACTGCCCAGACATTAGACATTCTGCAGCCCAGCGAAGCCACAAAGACTGCTCAGAATGGCTCTGGTTACCAAAACTACTCTTGCATCTTCATTTTTACCAGATTTCCACTAGAACCTCTTCAATGTGCCCATAGAGTTATTTCACTCAGCCTGTTCCCTCACATGACACAGTAAGTTTGATTCAGACTAAGACCCATGACTCTGTGGTTCACTGTCAATGCCTTCAATGCAATTAATTCAGCTCTCTAGCTGTAAGATCTTAAATGGATTGACAAAAATATCTCCATCAATGTTCTATTTTCAGTGGGCAAAATGCTACAGAGCCCACCTGCATTGGTTATAAATATCTGACTCGATATTTAGTTTGGTGTATGACAAATGACAAAAATTGGAAGACTTAAAGATAGCTTCCATTCCACAAATCAGCATTTCCACTTGGAGATCTTTAAAGAAAAGCTTTGTAATGATTAATGCCTATGTGATAAAGGTGTCAGTCTTGTCCATCTGTGGAACAAACTTAGCATGGACCTGGAAGAGATACAGGTCACATCTTAAGTGTTAGGAAATTATCTGGATGCACTTTTCCCCCTGCATGCAGCATTTTAAAATTTAAAAACTTTTTTTTTCCAAGTTTGTTATGTTTTCTTAGAATTTAGAATTCTAGAAGTTTTTTTTTCACTCAAACGAAAATCACTCCAAATTCTCTATATCGCCTGCAATAAAGTATTCTGGGCTACTGCATAGTTTAGGATCATTTAAAAATAAACTACTCCAAATGCCACAGATTAATAGCACAAACAATAGACACTACTTGGTCTGCAGGACAAGAACTGACCAAACTTCTGACAATTCCTTCATAGCAAAGATTAAAAACCAAATCAAACAATAAACCCCCCAAAATTCCCGACAAAATCTCCAACACAGAACTGTTCAAACATCACTGACCAAACCCTATGGGAGGGAAAACCACAAAAAAAAAATCTGTTTTAATGCTCCTGGGGCTTTTTTGTCCTCTATTTAGAGCTTCAATCAGAAACAAGCATTTTATAATAGACTGGATGAACAAAGCACTGAGTGAAGTGACTATAGAAATAATTATTGAACGTCATGACTATACAAATCATAATTTAATTTTATGAAATTGTTTAAATGAAGCTTGGACCTTGGTCTTTGAAACATCTTGAGAAAAATACTTTGCACAATTAAGTATGAAAAGTCAGAATTTGAAAAATGTGGAAAACATTAGAACATGTTTTCTGATCACTGGCACAAAACAAAAAAATTATGTAAAATTTGTAATAATATAGTAGGATGGGAAGAGGGCAGAGCACTTCTTGTACCTCAAAATACATTTTATCTCCATCCTTTATGAAATTTCATACAGAATGTGAAGAGGCAATTCTGCAAAAAGGAAAGCTATGCTTCAAAATTCACAATTTTTTCTTCTCCATGGTGGTTTCGTTTCTGTTGATTAAAATATTTCAAAGTTGACTTACTGCTTTTGAGTAGGAAGAGTAAAACACATTATAGATATTATATATTTCATACTTACAGAATGTAACTGTTATTCTGCTTTATTCCTAGACTTGACTATTAGCTGCCTGGTTTTGCTATCAATCTTGTATTTTTGTGTGTATAATAACTCCATTGAACAAAGATTCTTTCAGGTTTACTGCAGATGCAACTGGTTACAATTTTAGACCCTTATCTTTCATCCAAAAGAGCTTTATCACACAGTCCCATCTATATTTAAAAATCTGAAATATATCAGCCACCTTCCTAACACCATATGAACACTCCTTGCCAGATTGTGTGTTGCTTTTGAGAATAGAATATAAGAACTTTTCATTTCGTCAGAACTGGCTCCAAGGCAGAAGCTAAGAAGGTTTTTTTTTCTATTCTTGAGTCTCTTGCTTCAAGGGTCACAAAGCAATCAGATAGCAAAGTATAATTACCAGATGAGAAAAAATAAACAACAAATAATTTCATTATGACTGGATTCATACCATTGACTTCAGAGAAATTACTCATGAGCACAAGTAAATGTAAATAAGATTACAGAGCCAGATTGGAAACATGCAGTTTTCTGACTGGGCTGTAATCTTGGCATAGTAAAATTCTGATACAAAATGACAAATTTACCAGTTAGCCCAACACAAAACCCAAACCACTGCAGGTCAGCATCTCTGTGCAGTGCAAGGCTGCTTGCTCTCTTCTTCCCTGAGAAGAAAACCTACTTCAAGTCACATTTTCATTACTGCACCTGGGGAGAATGGACAGAGCAAAGGGAGATTTCTGAGCCTCCTGAAACTGATGTAAAATGAATGGGAAACAGAAAATCATAAAATTGGACACAAATATAATGTAAATACATTTCTATTTTGGAGATTCAGGCCCCCTTTCTGAAATCTCAGTCCTTCCTCAACCCCTGATTTCATTTCCAAACTTTAAAAAGCAGCAGAACACCTTGCTTGACACTGAAAACTTTTCAGCTCTGTAAGTAAATTTCAGCATAAGATTTTCTTCAGATTGTGAAAAGAAGGAAGAAAGAGCAGAACCCCACTCTGTAACAAATCACACCCTCAGCCATTACCTTGATTACCAAGGTCTGTATTAATTTGGGAACATAGTGGAGCAAGAAGAATTTTGAGTATTCTCAGTTAAGCCTGAGAGCAACTGAATGCCAATAACAACAGCTCAGGATAGACCTCTGGCTTAGTCTGGCTTTTCCTCTGTCTGTGTTACAAACTGTAATTGCTGACTTTTTCACAGTAAGGCCACCACTGATCCTTATTTTTGAGCATTCCTGGAACTGTGTATCAACACACTGAGGACTTCTGCAGTGTTACATACAAGAATATTTGCAAATGAATTTACATTTGTTCACAGTTCTTCAGCCCAAAAGGTATCTCTAATCAAGCAATTTATAGTCTATTTTCTCCTTCTCTGAATACAACTCTCCATTCTCTCTATGTAGAGTTTAAAAATCATTCCTAGAAACATTTTGAATAGGAAACCCAATAGTCTTGCATAACTGTGAGGTCATTCCTAATTCTTTACCATTTTACCATTGTAACATGCTGAAGTTGTGTAGAACATTTAAAAACATTTGTTTTTAAATGCCAACATAATATATAAGGTTGGCATAAGATAACCGCGTAGTTTACTAAAGTTATGAAAAAAAATTATATTCTTGAGAATTCTTATGAAAGAATTTCTCGCTGGCTAAGGAATAAACAAACTCATCTCTCCTTTCGGGCAGTGAGCCCACAGTGGTCAAGTCTCCCAAATAACTCAGTGCACTCATTTCAGTTATTCACATCTTTATGGCCTCAGAATGGAAGGCTCAACACTAAAGATGACAAATATATCAAAGATCATGAGGGCTTTGAACAAATGTGTACCAGGGTGCTTAAAATTGCATGCGAGCAGCCCCCTCTCTTCCTGGCTTTGCTTTGTCCAGTTATGAAATGCATTTTTTTCCACAAAGTCTGGAATTCTCCTCACTGACGGGCTCACCCCAAGGATAAACATGTATAAAACAAATATAAATAAACTCAGTCCAAAACCAGCAAAGGATTTTTGCTGAGGACTGAACTTCTTACCAGAGAGAGAACTGCATTTTGGGAGTAAATGGAAAAATTAGAGGGGTTTTGTTTTGTAGGGGTTTGTGTTTGGTTCTTCTTTTTTTTTTTAAAGAATGAAACACATGGACAAAGGATTTCAGCCACTTTTCTGCTCCTATAAATATTCTGCTGGCTTGTATTTAAAATCAATATATTTTCACAGTTCTTACATTAGGATCCTAATTGCTTCAGAGGCATTGGTTTATGTTAATTTCTAAGCAGATGAAGAGTGGATGCGTTTAACACTTAGCAATTTTATCTAGTTAGCACCAACTGCGTTACAATACTACTCAGAACTGTACGTAATTTTGTAATCATTATTCTCCTGCTGGAGAACATTGGGAAGGTTATTTCACAGTTATTCCAGCCAAAATGGGAAAACTGATATGACAACATGACAAAACACTTTGACACCTATGTAGGACACAACTTCTAATTGGTGGGTCCTTTTATTTACTAAGGATGGATTGAAGTTACATCAGCTGTACATCAGACTGAAAAGCTATTTATCACCTAAAAGATAATTATTCTTAAAGCTCTCGCTTCTTGCATGTATTCCTTGAAGAGATCCACTTGCTGTTTAAATGTCAAATGACTTTTAAAATACTTAATTCACAGAGCCTAGATTCCATCTGTTTATTAACAGATTGGAGTTTCAGTTGTAAAAGCAAATATTAATATCCTATTAGCTTTAATTTTCCTGTTATTTCTGGTGCTTTAATATTCTTAAAACAACACATAAAATGAAGAAAACTAAACATACACTAAACTTCATGGCCTTTGCACTAAAGCCCTACATCCATTAGAAACAGTCTCTTTGCCTGTGTTTGAGAAAAGCCATAACTCTAAAGATGATTTTGATTAATCAGAGACTTGAAAGTAAAACAACTGTCTTGGTGCTTGCACGTTTTCTTGGTACAGCCCATAACACCAGAGCTGAAATCCACAGGCTGAGCAGGGAAGGGACAAAGTCATTGTGCACATGACAAACTCTGGTTTTGCTGCTCCACCACCAGGGGCACCCCATGCTCGATGAATATTTGGCCCCAGTTATGGGGAATATATTTTTCCAGCAACTGCTGACCTGCACCCCTCAGTGCTGATTTCATTGAGATGCAAGTGCTGAGAAGGGACTGAGAGGGGATTTCAGAACTGCAGGAGCAGCTCAAGGACAGGCTGGGCACTGAATGGCTGAGCTGCAGCTCTGCACAGCAGTTTTGGGTCCCAGCAGAACTGGGAGCAGCAGGGAGCTCTTGCACAGGGGCAAAGGACAACTGCACCAGGACCCAGAGCAGCAGCTCCAGGGAAACCACTGCTCCCCTCTCATGGCACACTTGAGGCCCCTCTGGTTCTGGAACAGCATTTCCAGGCTTGGAACACCCACAAGGATCCTGAACCCAGCCAGGGCAGCAGAGGCCACCACACAGTGAGGGGACTGGAGCACACCAAGGCCATGGAAGTGGCTTCAGGCAGCCTGGGACAAGGAGGCTGAGGAATGATTGGCATCTTTCCCTGCCTGAAGTGGGATACAGAGAAGCTGGAACTAAACACTTTTTTAATAGGTCCATGGGGAAAGGACAGGACAAAGATCACAGTAAGGGAAATTTTGATTTGGTTTATGGAAATAAATGGTTCAGAAGTACAACAATTAAGCACTGAAGCAAGTTGCTCAGGAGACTGGAATCTCCATCCTCAGAGATGTTCTAATCATGACTGGACACGGTCCCGAGTAACCTGATTTAACTTACAAGAGAGCCCTGCTTTGAGCAGGAAGATCAAGGCCTGGATAACCTCCACAAATCCCTTCCAGCCTAAATGTTTTTAGGGTTCTGTGATTTCTAAAGAGAGATTAGATTTAAATTAAAAAAATATATACAAGAGATCCTTGAAACGCAATTGTAACATTGCTGCTTTTACATTTCAGACAACTAATGAGAGCCAATTAAAACACAGAGCCCTTCACTGTATGTGAACTTAGACTGACCAAGCATACTTCTTTATAGGTAAATAATCACCAAAATTCTTTCAAAACACAGTCTATTTCAAGAATAAGAAATTACAGGTCATGTCTTAACCTTTCCTTTACATAACTGATACTGTTTTTTCAAAGCATGGGCTTAGTGTCATTTTAGGGATGGAGGATGTTCTTGCAGTTCTACGTAGAGGTGGCAGCATTGTTCCAGCACAACAGATGCTGCCAGGATGGACAAACACTGATGTTCTTGGCCACATGCAAATAGTAATTTATAATCTGGGCATAGAGAGAAGAGTATATTCCATTTCTTATCACCAGGACAAGGGAGCTACTGCAAACACCAGGCATGCAGATTGTGTTGAGGATTCACTTTCCCTCTTCTATTTTGACTAACAATGGAAAAATTGGATAGCAATTATTAGAAAACCTGCAGAACATTTATTTTCTTTACTCTTCCACGTGAGTTTTCATGGCAAAGGGGCACCATGCATAAACAGAGAAAGGCACTACATGAGAGCAGAAGGCATCAGTGTTCTGGATTTTTTCATAATTAAAACTGACCTAAGTTCAGTCTCTGAGAGCAAATTTAGAGGATATTTTTTTATTAACGTGCTAATGTGTCACTGTTTTCCACACAAACTCTTAATTTGTCTAAAAGCCAGACTTGTTACTCCTCAGTACATTTACAATGTTTACATTCATCAGGTCAACGACTTGCTGAGACTGAGCCACACAAAGCTCATTAGTTCAACAGGTTTATTTTCATTACACTTTGGTTCTGAAACTGAAGTGTTTTCTCTGCATGAGGTAAGTAGCTGTGGTTAGGTAATCAGAACTTAAAGGGTTATTGCTGGTATGTAACACAGGAAATCAGTGAGATTTGGATGGTTACTGTGCCAAAAAACACTGCTAAAAGCTCTGCTAATACAGATGTTTCTCCATTCTGGGACACCACGGTAACATGCTAATTTAGCACCGTGGTGTAACACGAACATAGTACTGAAAACTTTCTGTACCATTCGTCATAACCAAAAGACTGAAACAAAACAAAAACTCCTATTAAAAAAAAAGAAAATTAGTTCAACTTCACAGATAAACTTTTCCAGATAATTGTTCTGGATATATAAACATGGTTAAGTGTCCCATGCTTTGAGAGAGTCACTAAATGTTAGTGTCAGTTTGTTCCTGGGACTGCTTTCTTACTGCCCAGATGGAAGCAAGGGAACAGCATAGAAAAGAACACTGAAATGCACTTCACAAAGCCACTGCCACCTCTCACTTCACAAAAGCCTCCAGGCAGGCTGAACAAACTGGGGAGATCCCACTGTGTGAGCAGAGAAGGGGATAAACACTCAACAGTAGAGAACACAGCAGGGAATGTCAGAGCTAAAAGATGGAGCATTGGGAAGGCAAAGGAAGATAGATCATATTGTTAACTCAAAACAATCACAACACTGATAACATTCTTCACTAGAAGGAACTCATTGCCAGCCACTGTTGTAAAGTTTAAATATAGAAGAATGAAACAAACTTGAAGCTGCTTTTCAAAGAGTTACCCAATCCTGCCATTCATACACATCACAAACAACCTTTGATTTTTCTGGCCAACTTCAGCCAAATGAATAAAGTGCTAGAGAATTTTTTTTTAATATTAGTTTATAAAAGTTTGCAGAACTCATAATAGGTGCCAGAAACTGGCCTGAAGGGGAACACTTCAGTATCTGCAGCTCAGTGAGGCGAAAAGCAGTGTGGAGTGCAAAAGAGCGGTGAGTGCCTATTGCCCAATTGTTGGTTTGGGAATTTGGAGGGAGCTGTGGATAGAGGGGGGATATTTTGTGGGTAAGCAAAGAAAACAGGAGGGTTTTGGTCACTGAAGCAAAAAGCATTTGATAATGAGAGGCCAGGGACTGGGTAATGCCAAGAGTGCAGTTCTGGGAATGGAGTGAAATGCTGCAAGACACTGGGCTGCAGCAACGCTGCTGTTCTGGGAGCAATTCACTGCTTGTGTTCACCCTCCATGATCTGAGCTGCAGACTGGGCAAATGCCACCAGAGCAAGGACAATCAGCTCCGCAGCAGGAGGTCTAACGCACAGAACTGGAGATGTGATAGAGAAATGAATGTCCCTGACTGATAAGGCCTTCCAGATCTCAGAATGCAACTTTAGCAAAGAAATTCTGAGTTTTACAAAGCAAGTTATTACTGTGTATAGTCCATTAAATTAAACCTTACCCTTTCCAATTTAGGTAAGACATCAGTATTTTCTTGCTTTACATTATGCAGGTTTGTAATTTGTGGGTTCTTTTTGTTGTTTGTCTTGCTTTTTTAAACACACACTAAGCCAGGCCTAGGCATTGACAAGAGAGATCCAAACAGTTCTGCATTTACCAGTAAACAAAAAACCCCAACTTATATGGATAGCCAATTTAGACAATGAAACACCCACCACTGAGAAGTAAGCAGAGTAATTGAAATGCTGTCATATCATTCATCACAAGGACATTAACCTTTCAACCGTGGCTAAAGCAATTCCAATTTCATTACTCCCTAGAGGATTCACCTTGGCAATACTCTGCAGCCCCTCCAGGCTTTTCTGTGTAGATGTAGGGGGTATTCTTTGATCTTTTCCTCAGTTCTACAGGAATGGCAATAGCCAACTAGCATTTCATGACTGAGTCACACCATTACACCCAAGATAATGCTAGCAACATATTCCATCTTGCATTATTATTTTGAATCCTATTTCTCATCTCTGCCTTCTCTGATTCACTTCTATTGTTCATCTTTGTCTCCTCAGAAGAAAGTGAATTGCATTTTATGAGTCAGGAAAATTAGGTTTTTGGGAAATACTTGTATTGCTGGTAATGAGAACACTGGAATAAGATTCAACATAAACCTCCTTCTTGGAGCTGGTTACTTTTTTCATTTCTCAGTGCATATGGAAAAAAAATCACCTCACAAAAGAGATGTGAGAACACAGGATATTTGCCACCCTCACTTCTTTCTAAAAAAAAGAATAAAATCTCTAGCAGGCAAAGCAATATTAAGATAGAATCAAGAAGAGTTCTTTTGCCATGAGTGATAACAGCAGAAAACACAGAAACCTTTGATTTACAGGCAATGGATGAGTGGCCCCAGTCAGCTGTGTGGTTGAAAGGTGTGTTCAGGGAAAAGACTCCAGACAATTTCAATCCTCTGTGTCCAAACATGCTGCAGCTCATTTGGCACCAAGGTTGTTTAACTGCCTTCAGCAATTTGAGGTCCTAATTTGTGGTCATTATCAGATCCATCACCCATCCATCTGATTTCCTAGTCTACATATTAGGAACAAGCTTTTCTAAATATTTTGTCAGCTTGTAATGCAACTGGCATAGGGACAGTTTGGCTTTTCATTTCTCCTGTCTTACACAGTCTTAAGAGGGAGGATAGACTGAACAGGTCAGTAGATGTTTACATTTTTTTCCTAATAGCATTCTGTATGAACCATAATTAGTTTACTGTAAAGTTATATTTTATCCAAAACAACTACTTCAAGTGAAGCTTGGACTGTGAAAAGCTGCCATTGCACATAAAGCCTTGATAAATACTGAATTATATATTATTGTACAGCATGAACCAAATACAAAGGCAGCAACCCAGCCCCAAGAATAACAGCTAGGGAAAAAACTCCACAATATATTACAACTACATAGAGGTGTAGGGCAATTCACAAGCCAAAATATTGTTGTATTGTGATTTTCCCCGAAGTCATTGAATTAACAACCTCTAACTCAGCTGTGTGCAACAACATAAAAGAAAAGAGTTGCTCAATTTCATGATTTAAAGTTGGCCCTCCTGGATTTCTGTTCGACGGGACCTGAACCCAAAAACCCTCTCTGTTTGCATATTTAGGTCCTGTGACTGTGCCACAAAAATCAACTAAGCCAACATTACTTACCAAGATGTCATTTTCCCAAGAAAAACACATAGTTACATAAGTATAGGATTTATGAGAAACTGATGCAAGGCAAAATGTTTATTTAAATATCACAGCATGAGGTCTCAGCCTGTCAGCTACACATGGAACACGACTAATTCCATCCAAGGAACAGCTCATAGGCTTTTGTTGTCTTTCTAAAAAGGAGCAGAGCTGCAGATGATTGAGCAGATATTTTAAACAAGTCAAAAGCAGCAGCTGGAAAACAACATAATTAATAAAGCAGGTAAGAGCACACACTGTTCTGGTGAAGGACCAGTAATCACAGCACAGTGCACCACGTTCTGCCATAACAAAAACCAAGTTCCACTGGGATATATTTAGCAATATTTTGCACTTGTCCTTACATTATTACTGAATAAACAAGAAGCACTTGAAGGCAGCAGTGGTTGTCTGATGGCTTAAGGAAACCCCATCAACTTTAGATGCACAATTAGTAGCCAGGAATGTTGAGTAAACTTGTAACTTCCCCTATGAACGAAATTTCAATCAGCAGTATCATCCCTCTCTGAGACAGGACACCCACAAACCCACATTCAAGAAAAAAAGAAAACCTAAAAAATTCAGCATAAGAAATGTTTCAAAACAGTTTAAAAAAATCTAAATATTTTAAATAACTTCCCCCCACTCCCAGAATAAAAGCAGATAGAAACTACTCTGGCTCCAAGTAACTGCACGTGCCAGTCCTAATTCTGGCGACAGCCTCAGCTGCTCCAGGAAAGATAAGGGCATTCCATAAAGTCCTCTTAAAGGTAGGGCAAGTGTTATCAGGGAGCACAAAACCCCAACATCCCCATCCCAAAGGTGCCAGGCCAAGCAAACTTATCAGGCTTGGAATGCCTGGCAGGGCACCAGCAGGGCCTTCACTCAGGATGGGTTATTTGCTCTCTCATTGCAGGATCATGGAATAGTTACACTGCTCTGGCCAAGAAGCCACAAATACTGAAAATCTACAATTTTTAGCACCCTATGAGCCAACCAGGCAGGTTTCACTAATGATCTGTCAAAGTGAGCTGGAATTGGTACAACTTTTGCTTCACCTAGACAGAATTTTTCAAATAAAATCCCAGTCTTTGATTTAAACATTTCCAAGCTAGCAACCCAGAATATCACAATCCTGCTTCCAACTCTCCCACAGGAAGGTTTCTGCAGTTTCACATCAGCTCCCACTGAGCTGGGTTCCCAGTGAGCACTCAACTGGCCCAGGTACGTTCCAAAGCACCAGCACTGCTACATTCACACATTGCAAATCCAAACCCAAATGTTACTTACAGGCAGGAAGTATTTTCTCCAGGTGTCACAAAACAGATGATGGCACCTCCTCACAAATGGGAACAGAAACTCTGCAGAGGAATTTCCCAGCGGCCACCCTCAGCCTGTACTCTAATTTTGCCCACTTTGAGAGCTGTGCTCTGCCAGGTATTTGCTGCCTCCCTCCTCTGTGAGGCTTCGCTTGCATTTTAGAGACACCACCTTCCATCTGGAACAGGAACCCTCCAAAACTCCCAGCTGCCTTGCTCTCCATATTCCAGTCTGTCCTAAGGCTCTCATCTTCTACTCTCCAAATCTAAACTCACCTCACAAGAGGAGATACCTGGCATAATATATAAATTCCCTTGCCAATTCAGAAGCAATCTTTTTTTGGTTTACCATTCTCTACCCAGCAGCCTCTTAATTTTTAGATTTTTTTTGTTTTGTTTTAAGGGTGTTTCTTTGCTTTTATTTTCCCACTCTCTAGCCAAATTAGTAAGACTTGATTTAAAAGGTCATTCTGGAAGACTGTGCCCAGTAAAAACAAAATCAAGTAAGTCTTTAAAGAGTACAGTTCAGTCCTTCATATCTAGGGGTGATGGTTGAGAAATTCTTAAGGTAAGTTCCTGATATCCAGTTTAAATCTGAATCTTCAGGTCTTCACATATTACTTTTGCCTGTCTCCTGAATCCAAAGTCCACAATCATGGCCCAGCATTCACATGTACTCACATCTTACAGATAATGTTGCCAGTGATTTTAAGACAAGACAGATTCTGACAAACCCAGAGAGGACAAAACTTGGCTTTTTAATCTTTTGAGTTGAATAACTGTTCTTGGATGCTCCCTAAAAGAAAGGAATGCATGTTATAAAACCAACATTCTCACACAAGGGTCCATCCTGGTCCTCTGTAGCTCAGTGATGCAGCTGATTTTATCACCAGCTTATAAAACAGGAGGAAAAACCTCCCAAACTGAGGCTCAGGTACGTTACTCCCAGTTGATGTTTTTATCACCTTTATACAGGCTTGCTTGTCAGAGGGAGCAGTGATTAAAGCACAAGAAGCAGCATGCTGGGCACGAAGCCCTTCCTCAGCTCGTTAAGGTGCTGCTGACATTGGTCTTTTAGCCCCGTTGCCTCTGGGCTCCCCCACCAGCCTCTCTCCCCATCTCTCCCAGCACTAACTGGTCACACCAGTAGCAGCATGTTTGAACCACTCTGCAGAGGTTTAATTATTACATTTGATGACACCTGCATGATACAACTTCACACTGTTATGAAATATTAATTGCTTTCTGTACTGTAGCATGTAATATATTCAAGAGTGAAAAATAATGCTGCTACTGGCTTTAGAATATTTTTAACCAAGGATTTTTGATTTTTTCCCCTTTATCACTAAACATGTCTAAAATATTCTGTGTTTCTGCTGAAAAAATATGTATGTTACCCATAGCCCTCTTACCTCTGACTAAAAGGAGGTTCTATTATTACTTGAACAATATTTCTCTTTCACTGTCACCTTCTGCCACTCAAGGCAAAAGGACAGATCTCCTACTATTGTCTCACACAGAGAAAAATATTTTTTCTTATATAGGCAATAATTTCTTTACCCTACATGCTCTGTCCATTCTCTCCAGAATGATTGTTATCTTATGTCCCTCCCCTGGAGTGCTGATAAATGAGAAATGATAAAAGGGTTTTTGCTTTATGGAAGGGCAGGTGCAATAATTTTCATTTTGTTAAAAAAAATCAAAATAGACAAGAAAGTCTATGGTCTTAAGAGGAGAATATATCCTTCAAATGATTTCAGACAGCACCACTCCTGGCAAATATTTAAATCAGTATTGCAGGAGATTTGTTGCATGAATACAACACACATTTCAAGGCTAACTATAAAGCTGAGCTGTTTACATTTCCTAGATTACTTTAATTAGGGACAGCCAACATGTCCAGGCTCAGCTACAAAGAGGGAACATTGCAGAACATGTAACATGCAAAGTGTTCCCTGAGGACACGGGGAAACCAGGATGAACTTCAGGCAGTGGCTCCAGCAGGGCCAGGATTTCAGGGCTCTGTTTGCAGCAGCTCAACCTTCACTTCTTTCTCATTCATGTAGAGGAGATCCAGCATCACACCAAATCATGGGAATCCTGATTGATTTTCTTCCTCTATAAACCAGAGGGAAGAAAATCCAAGAAGTGATGCATGCAATGTGCCCTGCTCCCCTGGCTCCCCTGTTTGGTGGGAGGAGCAGGAAAGCACAAACGGAGCCTCCTGGGTGAGCCTGCAGAAACTTGAACCTCAGTGATTCACAGAAATAATCTCAAAAAGTAATTAAACCAATCAATGAAAGTTACTGCAAATAAAGACCTCTCCACCCCTACCTAAAAGTAAAAAGAGAACATGATTTTGAAAAATTTAACTACAAATACTGCGAAAAAGAAGCATTTGTCAGTGTACTCATACATATATGCATTTAAATAAGAAGACTATACAGCAATTGCCTCAAAATGAAGCAAGTTTAATGTTCCAAGA
>NW_005054356.1:1179350-1194812 GCF_000277835.1 Geospiza fortis | reverse complement strand
GAAAGAGCAGATTTCAAAACACACATTTGGGGATGCATCATTAGCCAGTACAGATCACTGCAGTGTCACAATTCAAGAATTATTTTGATGCATTTTTTTCTCCTCCAAGGCATTAATTTCTAAGATAAAGCAGATGAGCCACTGACAGGTAAACCTGGGAGGAAGTATCCAGAATATTTTCCTTGAGGGTTAAGATCCAATCTATATGGCTTTCATAGCAAGAAAAAATAGGAAAAAAAAAAAGAGAAGAAAGAAGAATGTTTGTCAACCAAGAAGAAGAAGCTAAAAATTTAGTTGCATTTGAGCACACATGAAAATGTTGTGCTTTGACAAAAAGATGCAGTGAAGTGGCTTAGAGTGGGCTGGAATGAAGCAGAATAACACTGCAAGTATATAACTGGATAATAAATCAGAAAAAGGGTTGGGTAACTAAACCAAGGTTAAATAACCCACTTGGAATAATTCTTTTGTAATTCCTGTAATATTGCTAAATTTAAAGTAATAGACAAAATGTTGCTGACTTATCTCACTTTTCCAAGTGGGAAAAACAGAATCTTGCCTCTAATTCCAGTACTATATTAAAAAAAATCTTGTTTCATTCAAAAATAATTAAGAACATCACCATTAATCTTGATATGGATTTTATTCTGTAGTTTTTTTCCTATAGGAGTGAAAACCAAAAATATTTTCTTTCAAGAAAAGAATTTAAATTTGGAAGGATTGGACTCATTTTGAAACAAAGGAGTTTAAAAGACTTAAAACCTTTGTAAAAGAGATTTTCCATTCTTTTCCAAAGTGGATTAGTAATATCCTTGGAGACATGCAAGAACTCCAGCCAGAGGCAAGCCATGTTGGAACACAGAGAGCAGACATTAAAAAGGAATGTTGCCATCCCACTTCAAATAGAAAGTTTTTCAGAGTGAGAATTTTATTGTTTTAAGAACATATAGAGACAGATGGGAACTGTGAGGAACTAGACCTTACCAGCTGGGTAAGGGAATCTCATGGAACAAGCAAGAAAACACAACTTAAAGAAAAAATACAGAGAAAAAAAAATTCTACTTATATCACATAATTCTGGACACCAAGAGAAGGAAGAACTTTGATAAACATTACTTCTGAAAAATTCCCATCTAAGCTAAGGGTGGTAACCAAGTTCATAACCTTGACAATAGCAATTTAAAAAACAAGCTAAAATGCCAGTTTTGCTGTAGAGTAAAATCAAATTAGAAAGTGATGAACAGAAGCCCTCCTCAGACAGTAATCTAAACAGTTTGTGGAGCTAAATGAAATGCCGTGGTTATGTTGTCTAGACCAATAACCCCTTGCTGGCTTGTAACTCCATTATATTTGAGACATTTTCAAACGTTTTCCAAATTAGTGTATTTTTTCAAACTTAGTAATTACTTCCATTGCCTATAAACAGTACAGACTGCAGGAGATTTAATTATTAGTTGCCCTCAAAAGACAAACCAATTTGGGGATAATTTCTGCTGCTGTCTCAGTCATAGCAATGAAGACTTGATAATGTTGACAGGAACAAATATAAGGCTGGATCAAATAAAAAAAACAAACCAAAATACCCCACTTCTTTCTTTTAACTTTAAGAGGAATTACCACAATTTCTTTGGCAAAGAAACACCTTTTAACAGTAACTGGAATAAACTGATTCTCTCTCCAAACTCTGATTCTGAACAGGCAGGTTATTTCTGAGCAGTCAACCTTACTAAATTAGAGCTTCCAAATGACAAAAAAGCACTGAGAATTTACAATAGAGAATAAAATTTCCTAAAGGAGCTGGATACATGGAAGCAGAAGGAAAAACTCTCCTCTTTTGGTTTTAAATCTTGCCCCAGTTATTTACAAGCACATAATTATTAATTTTCTTCTGGTACAAATGGAGACCAAACCCAAACAAACAAAATAAACTCCAAATGGAACAAACAACCCACAAAGACAGCAAGCATTTAGGTGCTTAATCATGCAGAGAATCAAAAGGCAAGCACAAAAACACCAACCACAATGAAGTGAAAACATATTAAAAAAATAACTATACCTCAGAATCTTTTCCAAGCTTTGTGTGGAGCTTAGCTGGGCCTCACATCAGCTGCCCCTGGAGCTGGGCTGCAGGGATATGCTCCATGGCAGGCACCAGCCAAACCTGGGGCCAGCAGAGCCATCCCTGCTGCTCAGGCAGGTGCTGCTTTTGGGTTGGTTATTAAATCTTTCAGAGCTCTCTCCCAGGGTGTTTCCAAGCTTTCCTGGTTCTGCAGGACACTCTCTTCATCTGCTCCTCCCATGTTTTACACCAGCACCAGGTTTAACTGCTGGCTCTAGGTGCCACTGGAACCAAATCACTGAGCTGATCACAGGAGAAGCACAGCGGGTCCATTCACAGGGGGCTAAACAAGGATGGATCCTCATTTAAAACCAGTGGCAAATAATCTTAACCCTGCCTTAATTGTAAGATTTCAGAACTTTAGCATTTGGTGAAGCATTTAGATAAAACTGTGGCATTCCTACTTCTATTTTCACATGGATCACCCCAAACCCTTCACACTGTGACAATTTCTAGCTTGGTGTGGAATCACTGCAGTGAGATTATGATAAGGGAACTGCTTGTTCTCCCTTTCCCTGCCTCAAGAATTAGGAGCAGCCATGCTATGGCAGGCTTAAATAAAACCTCTCCCTGCCAGCTTGGTTTTCTGCCACAGGTCTGCCAGCTCCTCACCATTTCCATGTGCACAATCCTCTTGCCAGGAAGGGCTCTCAGTAAAGCAGCAACATCTCCTGCCTGAGACACCAAATCAGGCCCTGGAAGGGACTGTCCCAGCTCCCCTGGGCCAGATTCCTACAGAACCTGGAGGGCAAATTTTGTAATATTTTGTCACTGAGGAAGGGCTCCAAGCCTACTGGGCCAGGAGAAAGAGAAAAGGAGAACCAACCACTTTTTTTCCCCCCAATTTCTTTCAGCACCCCAATTTACTCAGGTTGCCCCAGCAAGCTCCACCTCCCAGGGCAATTAGTTGTGCCTTCAGGCTTTGGATTGCAAAACTCACTTTGCCTGACAGGAGAAATTGTTTTCTTGCTGCTCCACTAGAATGAGCACAAACAACAAAGCCTGTTTCTCCATGATACTCTTGAAAAATATCAATAAATATACTCTGTACATAGGATGTGGATGAAAAAAATGGGAGAAAAAAGAAACTTCAGGAGCTAGGTTTTCTGTGAGATCCCTGGGTAAGCTGAAAATTTACATGTCTTTAAAACCAAGCCAGGCAATCAAGGAAGATTTATGCTTGTAGAAACGCCTTAGAAGTTTCCACTGATTTCCTGTTTTGCAGCTTCTCCCTTTTACAGAAAATAACCAATTAAGATCAGTTCAGAACAGAGTTCAGCCTCTGCCACTGGGCTCCTCAGGAACATAACCTTTTTTTTTGCCCTGGAAAAGGCAGGGAGAAAGTTGTGTAGACCCAGCAGGCTAAGATATGTTAGGCCAAGCAATCAGTGGTCAGGTGTAACATGAAATCTGAGCTGGCTGACAGTTTTATCCTGCTGAAAACCTATTTTCATTCCTTTGGTGCTCAGGCATCTCATACCTGAGAGAGAACAAAAGTGCAACTCACAGCAAAGCCCTTGGTCCAGGTACTGGGAAAAGTAAATGTAGCCACTGGTCATTCCTAAGTGAAAAAATCTCTGTCCCAAAGAGCATTTTCCTGAGTGCATTATGGAAACTGTCTGTGTCAGCTTTGAGGATGAAAAATTCAATACTTGCAAGGAAAGTGATGCTGTAGCAGAGCCACAGAGCTGAGGGTAACAGGACTGATCAGCTCCCCTCAGCTGCAATATGGAATTCCCAGCACCATTAGTGTTTGGTTAAAAATTCCACATCAAAAAGAGGGGAGGACTATCCAGTTTTAATATTGCCACCATTTATAATATATATGGGCAGATATCTTTCTGTAGAGGTTTTACTTGGCCTTTTAGTTGTAGTTGTTTACTTCAGGACATGTCCAAAC
This sequence comes from Geospiza fortis, assembly GCF_000277835.1. Classification (NCBI taxonomy): domain Eukaryota; kingdom Metazoa; phylum Chordata; class Aves; order Passeriformes; family Thraupidae; genus Geospiza; species Geospiza fortis. The sequence continues at coordinate 1,190,793 of NW_005054356.1, read as the reverse complement.
AGCTCATGTAAAGCAAGAAAGAGAGTTCTAAAAACTTAATTGCCAGTTTGCTGGTAGATATTGCCTGATTGCAACAAGTAAATGAAAAAATTAGGTGAAAAAACAGATGGAAAAAAAAGAACTGTTTTTTTAATGTACTGTAACCTTCATATCTTAACCTATCCACAGAAGTTGCAAAAAGCTCCAAGTTGAAAAGCACCATTTGAAAAATCTACTTCAGTTAACGTGTGCTTTTCTTGGGGAAAAATAAATACAAAAAATTTAAATAAGATATCTGAGCTAAGGGAAATAGATTGCTGACCCATGTCTTGGGGCTTTTTTTTTTTTTTTTGCCAGTAAAGATGCTATTTTAAGGTTATAATTAGAGCTGGTTTGAAAGAAGCAGTGAAAAGAAACGTGTTGGCAATTTGACTAAATTAACTCCAGTTTTGATGAAAGCCAGCTACTTTGAGTAACATCATCTACAGACATTATAAAGTCAGCAGCATTTATTTCTTAATTTTAAATTCTTCATGCTCCTGATTGTAGTAATTCTCTTGACACAGCAGCCATTCAGTGTAACATTACACCAGGAGGCACAAAAAAGTGGTTTCTCTAACTTGTCACGCCAGTTTTGCAGTTCAAGCTCTTCTCAAATGCTGCTTTTTGGCAACTCATGTTGTGCAATGATTATGAAAGAGGCATTTTGGAGTTTCTAAAGGGTACTCCACAAAGGCAGCTGACTCCCTCATTCCTACAGTGCCTCAGTAATTATTTCTTATCCTACAGGGCTTCCAGTATGTAATTTTATTATCAGGATTAATCAAGGAGAATGATTCATGCTTAGTGGAAAGCAAGGGAAGTTCAACACAACATCAGGACTGAAAAACGCAAAGTCTTACCCTGAACTCACAACAGGATGAAGCTTTAACAACTGGCTCATGTAGACTGCTCTCTCTGCTGTCACTTCCAAAAATACAGCTCTATTCCAAGAGTGACAAAATAACAAATGGTTCCACACCTGCTTCATTTCAGTGATGGTACAGAAATGGGTGCTTTGGCTCATTTTCCTAAACTGATGTAACACAAAGGGATGTGAAAAGGAAGGAAGGGAACGGAGAAACTACAACTTTTAATTTTGTTTCTGAATCCACAAAAATTCAAGGCCCAGATCCTATCTCTTTTGGGATATAGGATTATCTGTACTACTCCTTCCTTACAGTGTCAGCTCTAATAAATATAATTTAAAGTGACACTTTAGAGCAGCTCAATGCTTTTTTTACTGGGCTCATAAGGGACTGGCACCTCCTGGTGCTGAACATGTGTAGTTGGAGATCACTCCTTGCCTAGGAAGAGACCAGCAAAGAAGCATTTACATGTTTATGAATTCTCCTTTTTTTTTTCTTTTTTTTTGTGCTAGAAGGAAGCCAGAAAGTTCAGAATTTTTCAGGTAGCTCTGACAGATCAGAGTGCCTTGATCACACACCACCAACACTGTCCCTGTGTTTCTCCTCCTCAGAAAAAACAAAATCACCTTTACAGACCATTCAACAGACCATTCTGGGAAGGTTGGATTTACTTTCACCTACACCATGAAAGTTACCTCAGGACTGAGACCAACAGCCAGACAGCAGTTTAAAACTCCAGTGCCCTAAAGGAAAATATATAAGCATATTTTTCAAGTCCAATTAAGGCTTTGGCTGGGAGCATTTGGCAGAAGGAGAAGAGTAAACATTTTATGACATGCCTTTGCATGGATGGTGCTATGAGGAGTTCATGTATTAACTAACAAGGTCCCTCTGAGGGATTTCTGACTTTGTGAGAGGGACAGGGGAATCAGAGAGTGGAGGGAATGCAGACTGCACTCAGAGCTGATTTATCATCACTCCTGGGGGCAGTGGGTTCAGTAGTGTGTTTTCAGGGAAAAAAAAATCACTTTTGTGGTAATTGATTTTAAAAGAGGAATTCAAGCAGTTTCTTTGCAGGATGCCTCCAGCTCCTCAGCTCTACACAGGCTGATGCTTATCTCTGACAGCAGAAAATGGGAACAGCTATTTCCAGGCCTTGAAACAAAATCAGGGCATATGGGATGTGAGGAGCTACTGCAGTTCCTGTAAGGACTTTTGGAGGCAATTCCTGGAAAGAGTTTAGATCCAAGATTTCCTGGAAAACCTGGGAAAATTCTTAGGAAGGGTCTAAATCTAGGATGGGAAATTCCTTGAACAGCACAGGAACTACTTCAGGTTCTAGACCCAGGAATCCCTATAAAAAGTGAGAAAAGGTCAAGAAATATTGTAGGTCCAGAAATTCCTAGAAAGACCACACATTCAGGAATACTTGCAAAGCCCAGGAAAACTAGAAACTATTTAGATCAATTAATTCCCAGAAAGTGATAGGAAATTCTTTGAAAACTTCTCAGTGCAGTAAATCATAACAGAGGTCTCAATCTAGAGATTCCTGGGAAGAATCTTGGTCCAGGATGTCCAGGAAAACTCCTAAAAAACCCCAAATATTCCTAAAAAGCTTACAGACAGAATTTTTAAAAATACCATATCTTGAATGTTGTTTATTCTGAGTTGCTTAAACAAATTGTTTGAGTAACTTTTACATTTCATCACTTGATTCAAAGCCAGTAACACTTTCCATATGGTCAAATCACTTCCCAGCTGAGCACTCTGGTATGGAAAGGTGAATGGAATTGGAGTCTCTCTTATGAAGTTTCTTCATTATTTGTGAAGAAGAACTACAAAAAAAACCCCAAACAAATCCAACAAATGTACAGGGACACCTGTGAGTTATTATTTTAGGCAGTTTGGTTCAACTGTCAGAGAAGCAATGTGAGCTTTGCCATCAAGTACTTCAAACCAATCCTGCTAATGAGGATTTCAAGTTTAACACTGACATAAACAAACTAATTTTGGGATCTGCAGCTCAAGGGGGGTTTTGTTCTAGGTCTGGTCTATTTAGGATGATGTGATGAATGCCATTGTTATGAGAAGGGTCTCTCACATCAGCACATATTGCATTTACACAGCTGGCCCAACATTTAATCTCACCAGAATCCAATTTATTCCCCTCCAGCTGCTCTGACTCGACAATGCTGACAGAAAAATTTCACTTCAGCAGAAGATGTGGCTCTGCCCCTCAGCCCCAGTTTCTGCAGGAAGGAAGGAAACACCATTCTGGGACAATTCCTTTGCTGACCACAGCTGCACTCACCACTCACTGGAAGCAGAGCTGCAGACCTGGGGAGGAAAACTTTGGAATTCTGGGCTCTCATTATCTTCTGAGAATGTGTTTTCTTCACAGGCACTGCCAAGTTTTAAGCTACAACCTTCTGCTCATAAAATAAGCTGAAAGATACCATGAGATTTCAATGAGAAAATCCTCCCAAAAAGCACACAGGAGCTTTAAAAGAGCAAAGTGTAAACATTAAAGGTCCAGCTGATTTCAGAAGGATGTACAAAAAGAGAAAAAAAAATCTCAAGGCACAGGTACTTGAAAGAAAATAATGCAATATTTTTTCCTGGGGGAATAGGAGAGATAGGCCACGAGATCTAAAAAATGCAGTGCCAGTCAGATAAGGAAACATCAAATACTTGGATCAGGAGAGACTAACAGGTTAATGCACACAGCATTTTCCCTTTAAATCACCATTTCTCTGAGTTTGTGTATTTTACATAGATACACTCCATTCATTGTTTGCTGATTTGAGAATGATTTGAGGCAGAAGTTTTTCTAAGGATAAGCTAAAGCAGAACTAGATTCTCCCAAGGGTATCTGTGCAGCAGGCAGCAAAGCATCATCATTCAGCCTTACAGTAAAAATAGCCTGTACATTAAATACTACAGGGGACTCGGTGAAACCCCACTGAGGGAGAATTACATGTTGATGAAAAAAGCCACCATGAATAATAATTATGTAAAGCAAAATGCCAGAGGTGCTAAAATCTTGGCTTAATAGCCTCTATTTTGTACAGAACACAATAGGACTCTTCAGAAATACGAAAAAAGCCTTTCACACTGTAGCTCACCACACCCTGCTTTGGAAAAGAGACAATCCCGTAGTGCTCTCTAGTGGCTGCAATTAAAAAACCTCGGCAGGCTGCACGGCCAAGTTTAAAAATACACAGAATTACCAAAATATTCAATTGCCCCTGTAGTCAACCACGACTGCCCAGGGAGAGAGCAATCAGTGTTTGCATCAGTGCCCTGCACTGCCCGGGTTTGTTCCTCTGCAGGACTCAATTCCACAACAGAACTGCAAATATTGATGTGCCTGAAATTAAATAGAACAAATTTAACACATTTGATGATGATGATGAAGTATATGAGGTTTCTCACAGGTTGGTATCAAAACCTGGCACGTTTTGACTCTCACAAACTCCAGCTGTGCCAGATTTCTTCCTGAGCCTACAAATGGTGAAGGGAAAACCATTTCCTTCTGCTTGATCTGGACTTTGCAGTTGAGACAGCCACCTTGCAAAATGGGTGCCTATTTGGGCTATTGAAACTCTCTCACTGTGCTTAAAACACAATTCATAAACCAAGCCTGAGCCATCAGTCCTGTATAAAACCACCTGAGCAGAGACAATTATCCTCTGCCCACAGTTACTGACACATTTCATAACCATTGTCAGGTTGCACTGCTCTTGGAAATTGTCTTATTACTAATAAATTATACATTGATATTTATTATACATTGATATTTATTACTTCAGATGCCTAAATAAAGCCTAGATGTCAAAATTACCCTTTCAGATAATAAATTAATTCCTAGGGTTGGCACACCAAGAATTTCCTGTCCAACAGCGTTTCCTCAGTGGATTCTCTCAGCTCCACCAGACATTTATTCAGCTAAATAAAGAACAAATTGCTGAGTGTAAAACCACTACCAAGGGTTTGCAGTATCATCCATTAGCTCCAGGATTTCCTTGACAGCACAAAGGATTGCAGGCTGCCAATTATAATGAAATAGAGCTCCCTATGGTCTTAAGCAGAGCTCCTCATTGCCCTGGATAGGAAAATGCAAATTAAAACACAAGAGTAATAGAAAATGGATCCAAACCTGGTCACAATAACTGCAATTTTCAGAACTGGAAATATCTCTGTAAACAGCATGTAGATGACACTTGCCCTGGGTAGAATGCACAGGCTGTGACATTCCTGTGGTGTCAGCTGAACTTCTACCCAGGAAATCCGGTCAGAGCCCATGAAAGGAGAATTTCACAAGCACATACTGCACCTTCAGCTGCTCTCACAGAACACCCTTACAAATGGAGACACAGATTGGTTTTGACACCTTTGGTTTGTAGTGCATTAATAAACAGAATTTTTGCAACAGCCACAAAGCCAAGGGAGAAAGAAGCCTAAATGTTAAAATAATTCATGGCTTCTGAATGATTTGGAAGAAGCAAACCTACTGGCATCTTCCTTGACTGATCTAATTGGATTTATTTCCACTTTCTAGGGGAGGGGAGAAAACAACATCAGCAAAAAACCCTGTTTACTAGTTCATTAAGCAATGGTATAATTACCTAATTATAAATAACACAGGTCATACAATCAGCTGCATGAACCTCCATCTCCATGCACAGGCTTACAAATGAAAAGCTAAGCAGTCATTGATGTACACAAGGAAGTGCATATTTAGCAAAAATTTGTGTTCCCATCTTTGTATTTCACATCAGGTTAGAATAAAACATTTTTAGACTACACGTTAATAATAATAATTTTTAAAAAATCTAGTTCTGCGACTGAACCATAAAACTTGAAGGACTTGGTCTTGCAGAATTATTTGTAGGAGAGAGAGGTTTAAAATATCTTTGTGGTTCACAGATTATATTAACCTGATGTTAGGAATTCCTTTGCAAAGCATTTTTTTTGTGTCTAGACCTAAAAGGATACGTTTGTATAACAACAAGAGGCACATTTCAGGGACAGTGAAAACAAAGGGACTCTTTGTGGGAACCCCAGATTTTTTACTTGACTGGAAGAATTTACCAGGCAAAGTCTGCACTTTACTGGTTGGATAAAGACGTTAAAGGATTTATTTCCAAAACAGTTGAGATCCCAGCTGCAGGGTCTGGAGGTGTTCCTCTCATTACAGTCTGGACTGGTTGGAAGCAAAGCTGGCAAAGAGAGGTTTTTACAACAGAAAAGCACAGAAAATTCCATTATTCCATTGTTCTGACCTTGCTTATGATAGCGTCCATCTCCAGCCTTGAAATCATGGAATAGAAGATCCACCTAATTCTGTCCTGGGCCAACATTGCAGGTTAAAATTTTGCTGTTAGGGCTGTTTCTAGAAAAACAACCACTGCATCTGTCCGTGCAGGGAGCTGTGATGGAGCTGCTGAGCAGCCTGGCCTTCCTCAGCTCACAGCAAGATGGCATTAAAAGAGCACACAGAGCTGCAGCCCCGAGGGGAGGGTGATGGCCCCATCTCCTGCTGCCACGGCAACATCCACAGCTGTCAAAACTCCATATTCAAAAAGTAACCCAAGTTAGCTGGGTTTTGCTGAGGAATGGTTTCTAAGATGACTCACTGCATCTGCAAAAGAGCAAAGCACAACCTCCCCAGCAGTGATCTTGCTGCACATCTACATTCTGCCTAAATGAGGATGCAAACTATTGCCTAAACCCTTCAGCTCTGAGGAAGCAGTAACTTCACTGAGTAGGAACGGTATGAAGTCCTACTCTTCTTTAAAATTAAACTAGAAATTCCAAAAATTTATTGGTAGTTGTTCTGCTTCCCTTCCCAAGTCTTGCTTGAGTTGGTGAGCAGGAAATTGAATAGATGGAACCAGCCCAAAGATGAGTCTATCCCAGCCAGACATAAACCCAGCCCACAGGAGCGCTCAGAGAAGAATGAAGGAGTAGCATAAAGCCACCACAGCGTTTCTGCCTGGGAAAGCTCAAACCTTGAGCTTTAAATCAGTTCTCGCACTGCAGCTCCCAGAGAGTGAGACCTGGAAGGGCTGGCTGTGACTCCTGGGCTCTCATGCAATGCCAGCTTCAGTCTCAGAACAGAAACTGCTCTGCTGTCCTGGACCTTGCTCGCTGGGAGTTCCAAGCAATTTGAACTTTCATTCTCTTGTCTTCAGCTGCTGATCAGCTCTAGACTGCCTGTATTTCCTTCCATGGATTGAAGCCCAGCTGAGGTTGTATCTTCTGAGAGATGCTCATGAATCCTGATTATTATGGTCTTCACTGGATTTCAGGTCCCAAAGAACTGGAAACTGTGACCTACTGAAGGAAGCTCTGCCACTTGTTTCATGTCTCACTGGCCCCTGAAGTATTTCAACTCTCCAACAGCTGAATTTCTTGTGTATTGTGGTCTGAGCGTGAAATACCAGCAGAAGTCCTGCGTTACCCAAGAAATGAAGTGACAATAACAAAATGCCACTGAAGTAAATGTTGAAAGGTACTAACATGAGTGGAATCAGGATTCTGTCCTGCACTCTACATCAAAGACTCGTCAGCTCTCATCTAATTAGCACAGAGCACCACTTTTTCCTTTCCACTTCTGCTGACAACTGAATGATCTTCACTGTTGGAATTAATTTGAAAAATGTATACGTCAAAATTATTCCAGATTTGGCAACAAGATGAGATCTGAATCAGAATGTACTGTCTGAATGCAATACATAATAAGAAGAAATGACATCTCTGATCAGGCTACAAGATATCCAAACTTATCTCTGAGGCAAAAATGAGCTGCACTGCTTCTAAAATACAAATGGGGCTGTTGCTGTTATAAGCTGCATAGTTTGAAATAAGAGTAGAGGTTCCCCTTCCCATCATCCCAGCATAGAAGGATGTGAGCAGAGCTGGGTGTCAGGGCAGGGAGTTGAGCTCAGGGTCCTCCTTTACATTTTTCCCAGCCTCTTTTTCCTGTTCCTTCACCTGTAAAATGGGAGTGAGCACTGGAGCTGGGGAGGAAAGCAAACATGAAAATCAGATGGGCCATTGCCAGAGCAGCTCCTGAGTTTCAGAGATTCTCAATGTGCACACAAGGCCCCCAATAAACAAGCCCTTGATGCTTATTCATTTTTTATTTGCTTTCTGTAGTAGTGCTTTGGAGAAGATGTGCTTCAAGCCTTTGTACTCACAAAGTTGTGACTGCTGGCTGATATTTTATCTCCTCTTGGTGACATGCATTTATGGTCTTGACAAGCAAAGGCTCAAAATAGGCTCTGTGTCCTCTTTACAAAGAAAGCATCTGAGGGGAAAGAACCCCCAACAAAGTAAATAGAGACAAGAGCTTTTGGAGCATGGGAATGCTCATCTCTGTTATGGTGAGCACGCTGAGCTACAACAAGCTGGCTTAAAAATCTTAAAAACTAGGTTAAGACTCACAAGCAGCAGAACAAATGCTTTCTGTTGCTGCATCTAAGAAACCTGCTCCTAGCAAGGCTCTTTGTGCCTTGGTCATCAGAACAATTTGAACATGAGAGCTGATTCTGTCAATCCAAATGTACCCAGAATTCATTTTTCTAAATAACAACACAAAACCCCCACATCAGTGGTGCTCAGAGATCACATGTAGGCTTCAGATTAAGGAAAATGAGGTTGTTTAATATTCTGCTGATTCGAGAAAAACAGCACTGACATGACTCACCTCTTTGCTTTCTCCCCAGAGAATCATTCCTTTCTAACACAAGTTTGGATTTCTCTTTATATAACCAGCTCATACAACAGGCATTCAGCTGTCAGAGAGAAAACCAACTAATCAAATAATCCATGCGATTTATATAGTTGCTTTAAAAAAATAAAAGGAAAGTCCTATCAAATGGGCATGCATTGCTTTGGCTGTGGACTATGCATCAAAATAAATAAAATTATAAAAAAAATTGTTTTCTTTTCTGTGTTTCTTCTGGGGATATTTCATTTCAAGAAGTATTTTCCTGCAACTGAATGGATGCCAATTGCAGAGATATTTGCTATTAAGCTAAAAAAATTTCATCATACCTTTTAATCATAAATATAAAAGGCTAGAAATCCTCTGAGAGATAACTAAACAGATCAGATCATTGAACTCTGGGAAAATGCTTAATACTTGTTTACCATGAGACTCCTATAGTGAGAAAATAAACCAAACAAAAGGGGAGTCATGTTTCTACTAATAGCCATTCTGATCCTGCAAACAGTTTTGTTTGTGACACCTACAGAATCATATGAAGTAGAAAATAGAAAATTGAGGACAGTTTTCCAGGTGCTTTGTACCCACAGGCAGATCCAGGTTTAGTTTCATTCCAATCTCATTCCACTTTCAGAGGGATTTACAAATCAATATACTTGGAATATATTAGTTAGTGTCTGCCTCCATCAGCTTTATTTACCTCTGTGGAAAGGCTCCATTCGTGCTTGGTGTTGGTCTTTCAACACCAAGACAAGACTTTGCCTCACATTTATTTTTCCCCCCCTCTAAAGCCCTGCCCCAGAAGGAATGCAGAGCAACATAAGTTTGAATAATTCAACAGAATTTTTTTTTTGGTACCTCCTCTCCCAACCATGATGATGGTTCATTTTGGAAAGAACAAGGTCCAGGGGCAGCTCCGTCAGCTGGCACAAAGCACACCAGGGATTTATCCCCAGACTGAGCTTCTTGGTGCTTGGTTTGTCAGGGATGAGAGAAAATGCTCTTTAAGGGAAAACAGCAAGGCAGATTCCAGCCCTGTTTCACTGTTTTGTACCAGGCAATATTTTAAATCCAAAGAAATCCTATAAAATGTCCTCTATAGAGGCAACCAGTATGGGAGCTGGTTAAAAATACATCCCTCTCATCCTGTGTGCTTCTACAGCTACTAAAGATGTCTTGGAGATATTTTCTTGGGTTGAAAATATTTTAATATATTCATTCGGTCTTATACAAATGCTTAAATCTGCTATGAAACTTCTCAACCCTACATTTTAAACATGAAATCAGTATCATTCTTCATCTCAGAAGGTAGCTATTGATTAGTGCAAACAGACTTTCACAGAATTCACTAGAAACCATCAGCATTTTCTAGCATGACCTAAAAGCTATATAGAGAAAAACCATTTAGAACTTGCTACTTCCTCTCCTTTTAGGACTAAAAATAGATTGGCTCATTATCTCACTTGGCACCTTAATGTATTCCATGGCATGATGGCACAGCTTAGATAGAACCTCCACATGCTGCTTTTTCCTTAGGATTTACCTTATACACCCCAAGAAGGGGCAGTGCTCGTTCAGAAACTCTTTGGTATTTTACTTTAAACCCTTTTTTGGGTTCTATTCTCAGGACAATATTCCCTGTTGGAAGCAGCAGCTCACCCCAGCCATGGGTGGATGTCACCCCAACAGCCACACGTGGGCCCCCCTCAAATGGAATCTTGGATGAATTTTCTCATCAAACTCCACCATTAAGTCCATGCCCACACTTTTTTCTTTCCCCTAAAGGTCAGTAGGATAACTGACTCTCAGGGACACACAGCCCAAAAGTGACTCCCAAATTCGATGTATGCACATTAAACTTTGAAATTCCTGCTTAAAGAAAAGCTGCAAGCACACATCTCAGTGTGATAAATGGGGGTTAAATCCCCCCAAAACACAACAAATCCTGCATTACTGCTTTGTTTGCCTCTGCGTTCAGAAATGGCCAAACCCAGTTTTCTTTATTTAAGTAGCAAAATATTTTCCACATATTAATGTAAAATCAGAGCCAGGCTCTTCTCAGTGGTGCCAAGTAATAGAAAAGAGGCAGTGGTGAAAAACTGATGCTTAGAAAGTTCCACCTGAACATGAGGAAGAACTTTGCTGTGCAGGTGAGGCTGTGGAGTTTCCCTCCTCTGGAAATATTCCAGACCCCTCTGGACACAATCCTGTGCCCTCTGCTCTGGGATGACCCTGCCTGAGCAGGGAGGGGAGGTTGGACCAGGTGACCCCACTGTGGTTCCTTCCAACCTCAACCTGTGCTTCTGTGTATGGGAACGAAAGACTGCGTTGATGGGAAATTGTCTGATAAAGGCTCATCCCTAAAATTTTGCAAACTTGCACGTGTCTCACAACAGGAGCTTGGTCAGCTGCATGTATAACCACTGCTCTTGAGTGAGAAAGAAATCTACGTGTAGGTGAGTATATTCCTCAGCACTGGTTCCATGCAGACAAAAGAAGAGTTTAAGGCAGACACGAGATGAGAACCCCCACAATCCCAGCAAGTGCTGAGCGAGCATTCCACAGGACTTTACTGGGAGAGTGATTAAAAGCATCCCTGTTTTTTACACGTCAAAACTTCAAGAAGACCTGACCTGCATCACTGGCTACAGACCAGCAGCCCCTCTGCCGGCACCCTGCGCTGCACGGGAGGAGCAAAAAAAAACCAAAACATAAAAGCTGTTCTTCTCTTTAAACAAATCCCCAAACCAAGCTGCTCAGCGGAGTCGGAGCATCCCGTTTCTGCGGGGTCCCCGTGCGCCACCTCTGCCACGAGACCCCC
>NW_005054356.1:1170362-1178486 GCF_000277835.1 Geospiza fortis | reverse complement strand
CCCCGCTCTCGCCGGCGGCGCTCGGGGCGCGCCGGGAGCATCCGCCAGTTTGTAGGGAGCCCGTCCGCCCCGGGCGGGCAGGAATTGGGAACACATTTCCTGCAGTAAGTGCCGAAATGGTGCAGCGGCTGAGCCTCGCACCGGATCCGAGCGAGCGCGTCCCGCGTCTTTGCCCGCCCGCCGAGCGAGCGCGGGGGGCGCGTCCCGGCCGGGGCTCCCGGGGCAGAGCCCGACCCCCGCTCCCGCAGAGCTCATTGATGACTTTGTGGGGAGGGGGAAATGAGCGCTAATAAAGCAGGCTGTTTGCATGGCATCGCCATGGAGACAAGGGAAGCAGAGTCATAATTAAACGCTTTCTGCCCACAAGAAGGTAATTTTCACTTCATAGGGAGACGCGTAATCTCCTTGTGAAGTGTGGGCACAGAAGGTGGTGCTGAGGGGACACAGCCCAGTCGTTAGTGTATAAATAGAATATTGTGATTAGATTTTTTTTTTAAACAATGGCAAATGGTGTTTTCATCTTCACTTTGAGGAGTAATTCTAAATGTCTGTTGGTGGTGACTCAGTAATTTCAGATCGTCAGAATCTAAGCAGTGTTGAGATCTTTAGAAAAAAAAAAGAAACAAATAGCTACATCACTTTGATGTGATGTGATTGCATGGAAAGGCACAACAAGCTGGAAGCAAAGGGTAAAAGCCAGTTTACTCAGTTTTGCTGAATAGATGGTGGTCACACAAGAGCTGTCAGGTTTCTTTATGAGAAAAGAAGTAATCAAAACAGCGTAAAGACAATGAATGGGGTGTTGATCATCACTACCCACTACTGATTCCAAGCCTAGAGATGAGTTTAGGTTTTGGGTTAGGCGCTATCAGCCTACAGGAAACAGTCCCTGGATACAATTTCGGGTTGAACTTTGCTCCCCTTTCTCAGATTACTGAGTAAATAAAATATTCCAGGCTCTATTCATACACCTGCTATATTGCTTCCTCCCGAGCCAATGAGGATATTAATATTTGTATCTAATTTAAGTTCTTCTATTTATTTGCCTTATCAAGCAATTGTGAGCACACTGGTCTGGAGTGAAACACAAATTGAATTAAGGCAAACAGTGGATGATTTATCCCTGATTACCAACTGTTCTGATACCCTAAGTGAAGGGAACAAAGGACTCTTCTACCATGAACTGCTCGACTCACTCCCAAAGGGGCAATCTTGGCTGAAAGAGGAATGTGTGTTTCTGCCATTTGATTTCTGCAAGCAGAAGTGACTAATGAAAGGAAGGCGTGTGCAACCTCAGTCCTAATTCCTCTAGATTGTTTTCTGCTAATTAATTCTTTTGGCTTTTGTGAGATACACAACAAAGAAAGTACACAACATGTCCGACAAACAGACAAAGATATAAACATTATTGTGCTTTTTGTTAGGAGAAGGAGCTGTCAATACCAATGAGCATTTTTTCCCCTAATACAGACTCCATCAGATAAACCAGTGTCCCACTGCATGGCAGAAGCTCTACTAAAATGCAGGAGGTGTCTTGTATGTATTCTGTTATTCATGCAATATGTGGAGAGAAACAAAAGGTGTTAAATACATCTGGCTTTTGTCCAGGTATCTATGAATAGTCAGGGGTAGGATTAGCATGTTTAGTAAGATTTTCAGGTTTTAAATTTGTTCATCAAATAGTATTGAACATCTGTATGCTTCCAGATGATAATAAAATGAACCTAAATTGTTTATTTTACATAAAATTTTACCCTATAGTGTTGTGAATAATTATTATGAGCAATTTCATAGATTTGGCTACTTAAAAATCCGGGATACTGTTTATATTATTTTAAGGATTATGAATGCTAGATGACTTAATTGCAGTTTATATTATTTTACTGTCCAGGAAAATAATTTTATCATTATCATTATACCAACATAATAATCTATGGACTCTAAATCAAAAGACAGTCTTAAGAGTGGGAGATGATATGTCCAAAGTTTGTGTTTACATCCCAACCCTGCTTGCAGACAAACCATGTAGAGAAGTGTGAATATGTAAGATTCTTCCTTAATCTAAAAATTCAATTAATGTTATTATCATTTAAGTAACATGTTTAAATTACAGACAAACAGACCAAAATTATACCAAAATATGGGTATAAGAAGATGGGTATAATGGGTATAATAAGATTTTGTAGGATCCCTACAAAAACCATTCCTTCTTTTACCTGGCCTTTGAGTAATGCCATATTCTGTTTTGTTTTGGAACAGTTTTTGGCTGGATGATTGGACAGGGATCATTCTGCACCAACTCATTTGGCTGTGCCTACTGAGGAAACTTGCTTGGGTCAAAGGGAGTTTCCCCATGTGAGAGCAGAGCTGAAATTTGTTTGTGAGGTTTTTGTTGTGTTTTGTTCATTTTAAAGAGGACTCTGTTTTCATCCAGCCAGAGCATGGGATAACTCAGTAACTGGCTGGTTCAAGTAGCCTTAGATGCTGATTTTTGAGAAGTCCTGCACACTCACAGTCCTGACTAATGCCAGCAGAAGCTGCAATTATTCCGAGCCTTGAACAATAAAGGTTTCATGATAAAGCCTCTTATCTAGTGTGTTTTTCCTCACAAAGCATTCACTGTAGAAATGAAAAGCTGTTTTATAACCTTGATTTAGAAGAGCTGTAATCTTTACAGACTACAGTGAATTTTATCACATGTAAAAAACTTACAAAATTACCACATGCCACTACAATCTTACAAATATTCCTATAATAAGTCAGGTAAATGAGATGTTCAGTAAACTAAACTAGGGACAGTTAATAGCTATTTCTTCCAAAACAGAGATACAAATGCACTGGTTTAGATCCTTCATGTGCAACTTTAATTAAAACAGCAGCTCCTCACAGTGATCAGTAAAGATGTCACAGTCATGGTCTAAGAAGAAAAGATGGACTTTAGTTCAGGCTTTGCTGACAAAAAGATTATTTTCTCCAGCATTTAAATGGTGCATAGAGGTCCTATTAGTAATGCAGAGAACACTGGAAATAGTGTTTCTTTGCTTTAATTGGATCAGTTATTTATTTTCTCCTTTAAGATAAAATAATGCATTTCAGCCTGTATTTAAGTGAACTATTTTATGGCCACTGAGCAGTATTTTATGAGAATTACTGTAGTACAACAAACACTGGGGTCATGCTTGAGTCTGTTTAAATTCACTGTCACACTGAGTGAGCAAGCCTTGAAAAAGGAGGATGTCCTTAGTTTGGGAAACTGACATCAAAATACTCACATCTTGCTTAACTGTAGACTGTCTCTAGGCCAGGCTGTTGTTAAGAAAGTGAATTTCATCTCATTCATAGAATCCTAGAATGTTTTGGGTTGGAAGGGCCCTTCCAGATCATCTGGTTCCAGCTCCCTGCCACCTTCCTAACCTGATTAGATCAGGTTGCTCCAAGCCCCATCCAACCTGGACTTGAACACTTGCAGGGATGTCAAGAACCTCCTTATCTTATATGTCCTTCCCCTCCTCCACCTTCCCAGATAAGGATCAAGAGAGAGAGGAGAGTCTAAAGAGAACAGATTTCAGTATCACCATCTAATTGAGAGACAGTTGCAGGAAGCCAAAATATTGCTCTCATTATATCCTTCCAGCAGTCACAGGGCAGAGGGAAGATTGACAATCTCATTTGATTTGTATCAAAAAAAGGGAGGGGTGCACAGACTGGAGAAGAACACACCATGTCAAAACTCTGTATTACTTGAGGAGATACAGACAACCATGACAATGTGTGAAAATGTCACACCCCCCTCCCCCCCCTTAATTTTGGGATAATCCATTTGAATTTGTCTAAGTGCACATTGATGCCATCACGTTTTGCTCTCTGTGCTGCTGCCTTTCCTTCCTGGCACCACACAATTAAAGATCTTCAGGATGGGCATTGCTGAGCTCTCCAGCAGACCTTGCCAGTGGTCCACCATGTGTTCCTTGTCCTCCAGTGAAAGATCTGTGTTGAGGAGGGAGCTGTTGTGCTGCAGGCAGTGGTGTTGGATGTTGTTAACAGCTCTGTCATCGTAATTTCTTACTGCCTGGCGAAGGGGGGCTCCTCAGCCTCTCCTGTGGTGTGGTGTGCTTCAAGACCTGACAAGTTAAAGCTATTGCAGAGTAGCTGTTCTAGAGATACATGATTATGTCTTCACCAGACACTAATTCCCTGTTAATTTCTATTGATACCCTGTGTCATGAGCAGCACTGTGCTCTGAATTAACTCCAGAGGAGAACAACTGCATAAGACTTAAAAGGTCCTCCATCATTGTTTCTAGTTTTCGTAACTCAAAAGTTCTGTAGTAGGCAGCATTCTTTTAAGTATTCTTCTAGGATGCTAAGAAGAGATGATGAGATGAGAATTGAACTGTTATGCTCCTTTTACATCATATTTCTTTGGGCTGGAGGCTGAGCTGAAACCCAGCAGGGCCTCCCAGGCAGTGTGAGGAAGGACATCAGCCATCCAAGTACCAGCCAGGGAAAACTGGGATGCAGTAAACAGCAGGTGTAGGAATACTCTCTAATATGGCTTTTTCTTTCTTGTCTTCTGTTTTGAAGCTGTGACCTCCCCTGGATGGACTGTGCCACTCCATATCTGCCATTGTCTTCTCCTAACATTTTTGGCTTGATTTAGCTTTTAAAGATTTTATTTGACTCCTGTTTCTGCTGTATTTGTTCCTTGGACAAGTTTGCTCGGTCTGAGTGTTGAGCAGTGCTAGGGAGCCTGTGAGCCACTGGAAAGCTGTGCTGTGCCCTTAACCAGGACACTGGGAACCTCAGAGATGTTGGAAGCTACTGGCAGGGGATGTTTGGAAACCCAAAAGCAGATGGAAAGTAAGGTGTGGTTGGTAGGTAGGTTCTGGAATGGAGCAAAGGGAAGGCAAAGACAACCAGGAATTCAGCTGGAGTGCACAGATTGGTGCCAGTTCTCTGAATCTGCTCGAGTCATTCTTGCTGCAAATCTATTCATGCCAGGCCCATAATTCAGAAAACCTTCTAAGTGGGTGCTTAACTTCCAACATGTGCTTCAGATGGAAGGAAATTGATGGCAGAGAGATGCTGTGGGTGCCCTGCCTGTCAGCTGGGCTGCTGCTCCATCCTCTGCAGTCTTACATCACCACAACTTTAATCAGGGACTTAAAGGCTTATCTGTGATGTCTTTAGTTGTTGCATGAATTTTCAAATTTGATCCTAATGCTTGAGCCAGGACATTTTTAAAAAGTTGTTTGAGTTTTGTTTTGTTTTTTCACCAGAAGGATTTTGGTTTCCATTTCATCTTTCTCTATCAAGTCCGTTCTGTTAACAGAGTTTGTTTCACCTACGTTATATTTCTTCTGAAATAGAATTTTACCAGGCCTCCTACATCCTTTCCTTTATTAATTTATGGACAAAATGATCTAATCAGTGCTTTTGCTCCAGTTTATAACTGAACCCTATATTTTATTTATATGAAACTTAGTGATACTCTCTCACTCAAAAGTTCCTATTCCTAACCAAAGGGCTCTTTGCAGAAAGTTACTATTCCACACCTAATGGGGGCTGTACTCAGGAATACTCAGTACTGACTAGAAACATGCAGGCTATTAGTTAATATCCCATTTTCCTTTCCATTGAAATCCAAATTGAATCCTATAAGCCTTCCCAGAACATTTGCTATTTGTGTGAATGTAGAGTTAATTTTTGACACAGCACCTGAAAAGTCATCACCAAGTACTACAATGGGAGTTTTATTCTAAGAAATGGTCCACTGTGCTTTAGAGAGAGCCTTTTTGTTTCTCATCAAATTCCCAGTCCCTTCTTGGTAGGATCTAAGTGGACGCCAAGTCCCTGTGATGTAGAGAAACTCCACTGGAAGCACAGATGTCCCTTTTTTCCTGTGTCCTGCAGCAGAGAATCTCCTCTTTCCCCAGCAGCCCTTGTCCCTGGCACCTGACTCCTCTCCCCCATGGCAGCTCTGCTCCAGCACTTTCCAGAGGGGAGAAGGATCTCCCCATCTCTGGAGAGGAGGATGGGCACAGTGTGCTGGTAAAGCTGCAGAGGTGGCACTTCCTGGGCGTGGATTCTCTTGCTCCAAATGCATAATTGTGGTCCTGCACATATAATTTGTGTCAGTGCTGGGGTATCATTACATTGCTCAACGTGATGCACACTTAACACAAACTGCTTTTTGCTGTTGCCTGAGTATTTTACTTACTGATACTCAGTTTATTTTGGGAATTGAGAGAGCTTGGTGTTTAAGTTATGTTTTTAATGCTACTTTTGCAGGAATTAAATGAGGTCAGTTAATAAGTATGCAATTCATGCCGAGGGTAGGATTTAGGCTTTTCCAGGGTTTGAGTGTTCCCAGTGTTTGGAGATTTGTATTTAGCCAAACTTTAGAGTTCTGTAAAGGAAATACAGAGCTTTAACAGGGAAAAAAGTGTTTTAAAGTTGTCTTTTCTTCTAAATCCCAAGTTGGCAGGTAGTCTGAATGTTGCTGAAAAGACACTTAAACCATTAAAACCTCTTTATCCAAGAAGTGGAAATACTGATTATACACCATCAAAACCTAGACTGGATTTATGAGAATGAGGTCATCATATTGGAAATACCTGGTTGTTTTTGATGTTTACCTTTGTCTCTTTAATTCAGGCTTTCTTTTAAAATAAAAGTAAACCCTAGATTTGATTTCATACCTTAAGTAAAAGAACTCAGACCTAATTTACACACCTAATAACTTGTGCACACAAGTAGATGCTTCTCTGTGCAAATAAGAGAAACTCCTGTCTGTTAAATAATAAAAGATCTTCTTCACACTTTAGCTATGAATGAAGGTGGTTTAAGATTATTCATTCAGTTAATGTTTGCACCACACTTTGAGAATGGAATGAGTTACATAATGCTGGGAGTCATGTTTATCTGGAAATGTAACTGTATTTTAGTGAGTAATTAAGTAACAGTGTTAATTTTTCCTAAAATCATTAATTTGGGAATTCTCTTTCAAGACTGCCCAAGTCATGCTGTAATGAATGGGCTACACAATTTATTTATTTATAAAGTGGGGTTTTAAAATAAAATGTATGTCTTTGCATTTTTAAAATTTAATATTTAGAATTAATTGCCCTCGCTTCTCTAAGCAGTCAAGTCTATAAATACCAAGAGTAAGTAAAACTAAATATGATACCTTGATTTTGCTTCAAAACGTAGCCAGTTTGGATGCTAACACAATGGATTCTTTGTGCCCATTAAATCCCTTGCTTTTGTTTGAAATTCAAGTTGATTTATGGCCTAACATACACACAATTTCTACATGCCCCAGAGAGAGCCTCATACAGCGACTTGAGGCAGGTCAATAGCTCCATGCTTGAGCCTGCATAAATATTTCAGTGAGATGATCTGAATCAAAGGGGTCTTCTCTTGCTTTCTGTAGTACACTGATATTCTGGGTCAGGAATGTGGACCTGTGGTTTCAGCTGAAGGAAGGCTTGTCCTTGTGCATAAAGCACTTCAGAATTGTTCTTATAATGAAGAGACAGTTTGTGTGTTAATTTCCTTAATCTAATTTTTAACATCCTCGAACTGTTCAGCTGCTGCATAACCAGCAAGTGGACATAGATCACTGCATTACATTAAACCAGTGAAGCCTTCACTGTTTTCTGAGGGCTGCTCCATCCCTCAGGCCAGGCAGCCTTCCCTGTGCCTTGTCCATATTGATCTGCTGGGAATGGCTGTCACTTCTCATTCAGCTGCTCTCAGAACTCTGCATCTCATCTCTCAAACAGCCTGCACCAAGACTTGGGCTTTTATCCTTAGAAGAACATGAGAAATCCTGGCTCAGGACTGAGGTGTGTCCAGCCTAGGACAGAGTTCTTGGTGGGGGTTGGAAGCTCAGGACAGGCTGGGAGCAAAGGGAAGGGTGGCTGGGGGAACACAGATAAATTCCACATGAACTCCTCAGGGTCAGTCTCCTGTGCTGCCTTCAAACAACAGCCACAGTGGTTGATGCTTTGGGCAGCTTTGCTCAGCATCTCGAAGCAGTCCTGCTGTCCTGGGGAGCTCAGACAGAACCTGAGTGGAAATCAGCCTCCAAGAGAGTTTCTCGGCTCCTGCAAGTTCATTT
>NW_005054356.1:1137267-1169940 GCF_000277835.1 Geospiza fortis | reverse complement strand
TGAGTGAGCTCCTGCCACCTGGGAATCCCCTGCATTTAGGAACAAAACAGAGGTTCCTGAGAATGTGCTATTTTACCGTAAACTGCTGATACCAATTCAGGATGGAATGGCGTGACACAAAAACTGTGTATCCTCACTAAACCCCTGATGCTGTTTGATTTATAGTGGGAGCAAATATCAGCCACTGCCCCAGGCTGGTGCCTTGAACCCTTGCAGCAGTGGTGAACTTAACAGATGACATGATCAGATGTGGATTTTCTTAAGGCAAACATAGGGAATGTGAACTACAGCTGTCAAGATGGATGGCAGAGAGACTTCTTAGTGTTATGGTGTACATTTGCTGCTGCAATTCAACCAGAAGAATAAACTGAAAGGAAGCCAAGTAAAAGATAATTTTAACATGTAGAAGTACAAAGGAGCGTCCTTCAAAAATCCAGAATATTGTGCATGAATGAAAATGTTTTAAGAAAGAACTCTAACAAATAGAAATTTATCCTGTATCTCTCTTTTTTGTCCAAGGAGGTATCACTGAAGGCAGCACAGGCTGGTCTGGAAAGCTGGCATTCCTTCTGTCTCACTGGGTTGGTGCTTCCTTACATTCTCTTGTTCTCATGTGACAGGGTAGAGCTTGTTGCAACTCTTTTTACTTTCCAGTCTGTTTTCTCTACAGTTTTTTACTTTTCTGCCATCCAGTCTGAGTTCATTCTAGTAGCTAGCTCTCCTGCCTTTCAGCAGCTCCTGTTCCAGAGGCCTTTTTCCCAAATGGAGAAATAGAATGGGTGTTACTGCTGTACCAGCAGAGAAGCCAGCCAAGCCTGCCTCCCTCCAGATCCAGCATTTTCAGCCCTCAGTGTGATCTTAAACTGTTAAAAATCCCATTTTTGACCAAGGTCTTCAGATTGGCTCCTCTGTTGCCTAATGAAGGGTCAGACTGGGTGAACCCTCTTCCCTTGAGAGTCTCTCCTGTGGATGCTTTGGTGTGGAACCAAACCTGGCCTCACACCCAGGCTCTGCCCACAGGCAGCACTTTCCAGGGTCACTGGTGTCATTTTTCATCAACTCTGCCCTTGGTTGAAAGTTGCCAGTGAGCTCCAAAGTCATTGTGTGTGACAGGAGAGGAAGGGGTTAAACAACCCTTGTTTGTGAAAGAAGAACCCAGGAGCAAAAAAGCAGGAGAAGCTGTTTTCAATAACTTGTTCCATTTATATTTTTCTCACTCTTTCTCTCACAACACAACTTCCAGGCTTTATTCCAACACATCAAGGGTCTCTAGTTCTACGAACCTTTTCTAAAAAAGCTGCACTATGACCTGGGGCATTATTTATCTCTCTTATTTGGGAGATGATATTTTATAGAATCAGCTTTTTGTGTCCTGCACCTGCAGAAAATCGATTCTGCTTTGCATCCAGGAATTTAATTTTCATTGATATTCCTGTTTTTTAGGATTTTAGACATATTTTGCAATAACTTTTTAAAAACCCAACAGTAAAAAAATCCAACCTCTCCAATCCAAACACTTGGCACTGCCATGAGCTTATGAATTTTCAGATCATGATTTGCTTGGCTGCTCTAATGAAATAATTATAAAAGAGTTAAATTACTGAATATACTTTTAGTGGCTTAGACATCATAAAATACCAGCAGAGAAATGAACCCAAACTTTCTGAATAGAAAGTATGGGATGATGTTTTCCCTCTATTCACAAGGACAGATCTCTCAGAAGGAGGATGCACTTCATATATATTTAAAAATTTATTTTCTCATTCTATTAATAGAAATGGAAAGCTAATTCTGGTGGGTTTATTTAATTAGTTTATAATTCAAATTCCCCTCCCTCTCTCAATAAATTCCCCTGCACTTTGCCAGCAGAACCTTGCAGAAATCTTTTTTAGATCTTGGTAGCTGCTGTAAAGTTGTCTGGGAACAAAATCTGCTTTTCAACAGATTAATCTAAATGTACATATCCAAGTAGGGAAAAATGTGGCAGTAGCTTGAAAACTAACTTTCATTTTAAGTAGGTTTTTGAAGAAGGAGGAGAACTTTGGGTATTACATCACGGCTTTTCAGAAATACTCATTTTTTAAACACAAGGAAACTTTCCTGCTTTACAATAATAATCTGATTTTTAATCAGATAGTGTCTGTTAAAATGAAATCACAGAGACTTAGAATTATCTTTTCTGACAGAAGGGGACAAGACTAAGCATATCAGAGCCGACGGGAATTGTGCAGTTTAGAGATTTTGTTGTTATAGATCATAATGTTCTCATAATACAAGAGAGATTACAGAAATATGGCATAGTCTTATTTTGTCTGACATTGTAAAGAAAGAAAGACTTAAAGGATTAGTCTTGGTAACTTAGCTGTTCCTTTGCAATGTATTGTGATATAATAGGAAATAATGCAGTGCAGATCCTGAACATGAAATAAAGCCTCTGGTCAGAATCTCGTTAATGCCAGAAATGATTTAAAGCCAGCCAACAGCCCCAGTTTTCTGTCCCAGAAATGACAACACAAGATGTGATGCCTCTTACTCTAATGCTGCATAAGAGCACATCATGCATGTGATTAAGATATGATTGAACACGACTAATTCCTCAAGATTCACTTCTCTCCATTGTTAGAAATCCAAGGAGAGCACAAGAGAGCTGGCTTAGATTTTAGATGGAAGCTGCTACTTTGACAAGGAGTCAAACTACTTCCTTCACCAGTGTCAGTGGAGAGAGATGGGCCAGGGAGGCAAAGTTAAACGTTTTTCACTCGAGTGAGCTGAGCACCTAATTTACACATTCATGGGGCACAAAGCATCACTGACTGCGCTGACAAATCACCGTAATGAGGCATTTGCACACCCACACACATTGATACTCATGCTGCTGCTCAGCTTGCACCTGCAGTGGTGGTGAATAGATGTGTAATTACATCTGGAGCTGCTGAAAGCAGGGCTGCAGGCAAGGTCTCTATAGCTGGAGTAAGTGGCTGCCTTTTCCCTTCACTTTGCTGTGGTCGGCAGCTTTTGGGAAGCTGTTTTACCACATCAATCCTGCTTTTCTGTTATAACAACTCTGAAAAGCTTTTCCAAGGAGCCCTACAGGTGTTGGCTTTGAGTCATGAACGTGTTGGGTGACTGCTCCAAGGGCTCATGTCTCTTGCAGCATCAGAGCACTGAGAGTCCCTCGGCTGATAACACTGGCACACTCTGATAAGCTCAGAGCAAGGGCAGGGGCTGGAGAGCCAAAGCTCAGGCATGCTCAGGTCTTGCAGGTAAAGGAATTTGTGAAGAAGTGGTCAAAAAACTGTGCTGCAAGATTCTCCTGAGAATAACAACTGTTACATACTGAAACCTGCAAAATTTGTCATGGCAGTGCTGATTTCCTGCCTTACAGCTCAAGTCAGATCTTACAGTCCCTTAACACCAGAAATCAGCAATCCCATTTTCAGGGGGACCACTAAAATGAAGTCCTTCCACTTCATTAAACATCCAAGAAATGTTCCAAACTTTAGATTCATGACTATTGCTATGAAATTTTTAATTATACCTTCTAAAGCCCAAATTTTTGTTCCCTGATTTCCCTTGGAATATCCACCTCTGCACAAACCAAAACCATTGCTAGCTCGGATGTTTTGTAACCTCCAGAAAAAGCAGAGAGATTCCACTGCAGGCATTTCACCATTGCAGCCAGCCTGACTGACCCAGTGCTCCTGCTCTCATCTTGTCATTTGGGTGGCTTTCAGAAGCTGTGACTTCAAAGTAAAAATAGTGTGTCTGGAGTGGTTTTAAGAAACTGTTTTATTTCATCCATTTTCTGCCCAAAATGCACTCTGCCTTCTGAGATGTGAAGAAGGCTTTTTCTATTCCACTGCCATCTAAGTCTGCTTGAGGGGAGAGCCTGGTTATTGAGGATGTTTTTTATGACAGATGAGTTATTTACAGCAATTGTATCCCAAAGATGTAGAAAGTATCATTTTCATAAATTGTCAGCAGCTTTGGGATCCCAAGTATCACATTCAAATCAGCAAATTCCATGTGGCTCAGGAATCAGATTCCAATAGCACTGATGTTTGAATAGTAATTATATGTATTTTTAGGGTTTTGTCTGAAATTTAACAGTTTTAATGCATTTTTGCTGGGCATTTCACATCTCTGTTTGCTACCACTGACCATCAGTTTGTTGGACTGAGGATAATGGGAACTCACAGTTGTACATCACTGTAAAACTATTTGCACAATTAAAATGCCTGGACACTAAACTGTGATTCCCTTTCAGGTTCTGTGCTATCATATAATCCATATCCATTGAAAATTGATTTGACATGCACAATCACTGTTTAATTGTCATATCTCCTAAGGAGGCTATTTTATAGACGTGAAAATAATAGCCTAGGACAAGGATATGGTTTTCTCTAATAAGCAAGTTATTCTGATTACCCTGCCCTAATAGCATAATTGCATTCTGGATGTTCTCTCCTCAGCAATAACTCTGGTAATTACAGTCTGTGTGCGGCCCAGGTCCTGGCAGGGGGCAAGGGGGTGGGGTTTGGGGATTTGCTGCTGTTGATGTTGTTGCTCAAATCTGAATTTTAAAAATATGTGCCCAGATTTTTCTGTACTGCAGCTATGGTCAGGCTCTAGGATAATCTCCAGGATGACAGAGAGTAGCTATCAGGTTTTAATTTTTCATTTTTTGCCACTGTTGCTGAAAAAAAACCCCAAGCAATTGCAGCTGTCTTTGGTGGAGGGAAGTGAGAAAAGGAGAGGTAAGGAGGGGATGGCAGCTATCACCTGTTTACCTTTGTATTTTGTGTGTTTTCCTGTCAAAATATTGTGTGAAAAGCACAACCCAAAGGTGTCTGGATATCTGACATTTTCTTTTTCCATGGCTCATGCCACTACAAATCCATCAGGCCTCCAGTCACATCTCACAACAGCCTGGAGAGAGCTTACAAGAGGCCAACCTCGAGCACCAATTCTGCCCCTCATATCCATACAGAAGAGGCTGCTCAAACTTCAGCTATATTTAGAACTGAATTTCAGCTGATGCAATACCACTATAAGAGCTCTTTCTCCCAGAAAATGAGAGCCAAATATTAAGGCATTTAGTCATGAAAAGAGATGAGAACAAGGCTTTTAGATCCAAGAGGATTTAAGAGTGGAACAGTCCTGTAGGAGTGCTTGGACAAATCTACTCTGGTAGTCCTTAAGAAGTGCTACAGAACCATCCTCATTTTCCAAAAATGAATTTCCAAAATTACATTTACAGCTGTAATATTCCAGTCCTCCTCTCCTTGAAAAAGACTCCAGAAAACCCAACCCCACCCAAAGTTTGGTCACCTAAAAAAGAGGGAAGCCAGGCAATTATGTATGTGTGTAACTAAGTTATTGCTAATGGATTTATGCAGAAAGTGTTCAAATACTCAAATTATAGCATTAAAAAAAGTGTTTAACAGCCCTAGCAGAACAGCCAGGGTTTGACAGGGCCCAAATAACCCATCCTGGTGGTGTGGCTGAGTCCTGATGGGAAGAACAATTTCACTGCTGTTGCATGGGGAATTCTTGTTCTGTAAACAACAACCTCAGTTCTCCTGGGAATGCTGCAGTCATTTCAGAAAATAATACAGCTTGCAGTTTGTTAGTTTGTGATACGCACTTTGTTTACTATACAAGAAGAGATTTAGTGAAATGGCTTGGGGTTTGAAATGGGATTTTTCAGCTATTTATAATTTTGAAGCTGATTTAACCATTCACCTGGAATTGTGATGCAGAGCAAGTAATTGCACAAGTCAATGGCAATTACAATAACTAACAGACATAATGAAGTGTTTTGCATATGCACTCATGGGATTTTTGTGCATGCAAATAATTTGTAAATTTTGTACAAAGTTTCTTCATTGTATGTAAAAGAACTCTTTTTTTGTTGTTGCCATGCCTATTTTATTTAGCACAGAATATGAAACTAAACATTCAAAGAATTCAAGCACACAGCTACCACTGATATGTGTGTTATAAATGACTGACTGCTTAACCAGGTTGCATGAATAATGCTTATTTTTTTAATCAAAGGTTGATTCTTGTGTGTGTGCTTAGTTCTCTGGTAGATCAAGGGCTGTGTTTTTTACTAGAAATACAAACATTTTAACTGAACTTCGAGAGAATCCCTTTGGGGATTTTCTTGAGAATCTACCAGTGGAAGAACTTTATGAGAGTTGATAGCACAGAGGCCAGAATCTACCAGACTGCTCTTCTTCCTTTGGCTTTGTTTCATTACTTCAATGTTTCTTTTTTTATTTTTTTGAGACTGAAAAAGTCATGCTACTACAAGTCATTAAGGTTATTCACTTTTACTTGCTCCTGGTTTCTCTACATCCAGTTCCTTTCCAGGTGACCCAAGCAGAGTCCTCCAAGAGCCCAGGCTCCTTGCTTGGTAGAGTAAGGTTTTTTCTTTGTACATCTTTGCTTTTAGAAAATTCTGACGAGATTAGCCTTGAGCTCTCTGCATAACCAATTTCATCATGTAACGAAAAAAAAGAAATGGGAAAGAATCCCCAAATTCAGGGAACCAGCTTGCACAGGAGGACAATCCAGAAGGCTGTAGCTCTATCAGTGGAATGGTTTGGCAGTTCTGTAATGCAGCCCAGACTTCTTCCAGGGAGCAGAATGACTCAGTGCAGAGGAGACAGAGCTAATGATGGCTGAAGAGTCCTAATGATGCGTGTTGTGTACAAACAAAGCACAAATCCATTATATTCTGCTTTCATTTTATTAATTGGTCATTCATTACCCAATGCACTGTCAATTAAGTGGCTCTAAAGAAATTCATGGTATCCTCCTGTTCCTTTTATTCATAATAAATATGTCAGTCTCTGATTAAATGCCTGAGTGGTTAGAACATGTTTAGAGGATATGACATTGTCTACCTCTTAACAGTGTGACCCAAGGCTCTGATGACACAATTAAGGCATGCTCCAGCAGACAGAGCAGCTCCCCACAGTGAGCTTCCTCAGTGGGCTCGTCCAAAGTCATAAGGGTTATGATTCAACCTAAAATCAGTCTCCAGGAGTGTCTCAATGCACACCCTGCAGGAGAGTCTCAGTGTGCTTATGGCTCAGAACTCACAGAGTCTCAGCCTGTGCTGGAGTGAAGCTTGAAGTGAAACCCAGGAGCAGCTACCCATGTTTAATAAAATCACCAATTCTTATTTCAGAGCATTTGGAAACAGATAATGTTTAAATTCTGACAAGCAAGGTACCGAATAGTCGTGTTAGTCTGGGAACACAGTCAAATGGTTCAATCTATTCTAATTTGGCTATTTTCTCCTAAAAATTATAGTGGTCTCTGCCATTTAACAAAATTAGTCAGTATCTGTGCAAAGGAAGGTTTGAATAGCCAAGCATATGTTTTGCACACATGCTAATAAACTTAATTAAGAGTTTCACTCAGTCACAGAGTGAACTGACATAAGGTATTGGACTAGGACTGAGCAGTGCCGCTTGTGTTTGGCTGCTGAGCGCAGACAATACACATTTCAAACACTGCAGAAATAATCCAGCACGTACAGGCTGGGGATGGTGACAGGAAAACTGTGACACAATCAAGGGAATATGCAGATAGAAAATATGGAGGTGCAAATACATTACTCAGGAACTATTTGCTCAGCTATAATGGATGTCATTGCATCTGACTAAATCAGTAAGGGCTGTGAAAGCAAATTTGGGTCACGCTACCATCTTAATTAGCAACTACCAATCTTACTAAGCTTATTGCCTTCTCAACCAGTCAAAAACTCCCAGACTTTTGCCTCCAGTTCCCCAGATGATCTGCAATAACTTTCAGATTGCATTTTATTTAACTGATTCTGACCTGAAACATGAACAAGTTTTGTCCTTCTCAAAAAATAGAGAAGTAGCTAAAAATGTGAATTGGAGAGAAAGTCCTTGCTTCTTTTTATAGTCACAGTTTGAATTTCATGCATGGCAGTAGCTCTAAGGCACTGAAGCTATTAGATCATTTTTAGTTCTACCTATTATATGAGCTGTTTTAGAAGAGAGGAAAACCTACTCAAATATATTTAAAGATAAAAACAAAACATGAAACAGAGCATTTTGAATGCATGCGGACGGCTGCATCAATGGCATTCACGAGGCAAGTGCATTCTGGAACAATCACACAGAGCCTGGATTCACAGCCCAGAGCATTACATAAACACTGGCAGCTTTAGTGGATGTGGCTGTTTCATCTCCAGTGTAGCACTGGGAGGTGGCAGTGACACGTCCTGGCCATGACACGTCCCCTTTTCCTCTGTCACTGATTCACACCAGTCCCAGCAATCAGTGCCAAGGGTGGCTTTACACCCAAACTGGGGACAGACCCTCAGTCCCTGCGCTGGGACTGGTACCAAACATACTCAACCCCTGAGATCTCTGGATTTCCAGCTGGTGGAAGATGATTCTCCAGTGGGATTGGGAGAGTTAACTCAAGCTGGGGAACTGGAGTGTTCTCTTTCCTTATCTTTCACTTTCTCCCACATACACCCCCATTATCTTTAAAATGTTTTAACTGCTTCTACTGGGCAGAGGAGGAGAAGAGAGGCAGGGTAGGTTTTTGTTACAGTAATTACCTTGTTCTATCAGTTTTAGTCAAGAGGGTAGGCTTATGTATCCTCACATTTGGGAAAGCAATCTTGAATTGCTGTTGAAGAACCAGCTGGGAAAAGTCATCCAGATGTGTATAATGAAACATAAACTAAACAGGGTGCATAAAAGTCTCTAGGATATTGCATTTGCAGAGGGCCATTCATTCTTAGAACACAGTCATGATCCTCACCTGAGGTTGCAAGCACTGCCATGTGCTGCCCTTTCTGTGCAGGTCTGGGGGAATTGGACATCCTCCTGCAAATAATGCTTGTTAGAACAAGCTCCTGGGCAGTGGGAAATACCCATGAAAGAGTTGTGTACTGCTTGTTTTTATATACTAGAGGTGAAAGGTTTACCTAATGAAGAGATACAGAGACTACCTGGGATTTTGTCTGAATTGTGCACTTTTTTCTATTCTATTTGTGCTTCCTTTTCTTTAAAAGAGATTTGGGGGTGCTTGATGCTTTGCAGTGCTTTGAACACAGTGTGTAAGGGGAGTGTGGAATTCAGACTTTGGGAGGACCTGTGAAAGTCAACAGGAGATGGGTTTAGGAATAACCTGAGTGTTAACATTCTACTACAAGGACTACTTGTAATCCAGTATGGTATTCAATTTCTTCTTATGCTTTCATAACCAGGGGGTTTATGGGTTGTACATATTTTACAACCCATAAAATACTGACAAGTATTTTTAGCCAACGGTATTTTTGATTCCAGATGCTCCCAGAGGATTGGAATTGGCCTTTTCCTTTGGTCTGGTTCAACCTCTGGGCTGACGCAGCACAGCAATGATGTCTTCCTGAGATACATCCTTTACCTAAGTCACACATTTGTGAGACAAGAAAGGAAATGTACAGGGACTCTAGTGCAGCTCAAAAGAATCCATATCTTAAATTTCATCATTCGTTACTACTATACAAGAATAGAAAAATACTTTTCCCCCATCCTCTGCACGACATGATTTTTTAGACACAAAGCCCTTCATTCTGTAGTAGAAAGATGCTAAAGCAGGTTTCTTGTTAAAAACTACTGTTCACTCTGTTTTTCCAATACAAGAACATCCGTGTTTTCCTGAGCAGAAGTTACATGGTGAAGTAATAACTGAAAAGATCTTTCTGTTTCATTGAAGGAAACAGTTGAACTTCCATCTACATCAAAGGATCTCTTTCTGTACTCCTGGCCATTTTAATGGTTTTCTCTAGTAAATCTGAAGGCTGGAAGAGCAGTTGTCATGGGAACTGGCAACAGATGACTCAAGAAAACAAAATTAAATGTTGGCTTGATGTCAACAGCTAATCTAGTGCCCTGCCAACTGCAATCACAGCTAACATGAGCCTTGCCCAGCAAGCTGTGATTTGAAAGGAGTTGCAGCCAAAGATAGAGTTTCTCACCCCATGAACAGGAGAACATTTTAAAAACTTAAACTAATGAGGGGACCCAAGAACTTTGGAAACAGTGAAACTTAGAAAAACATGGTTTTTAATTGCTGAGTTAGAGCCTTTACAGCCATAAATCAGAGTTTCTTCTTTGACATCAAAATTGTGATGTCAAATTAATTACCATTTCAAGATCTGTCGTAGCATTTTCAGAATCCATATGATTGATCTATGCTGGGACAGAGTCCAAAAATTGTTTCAAATTGTGTGCATCTGTTATCTAGAAAATCCAATTCCTGTTCTACAATCTATTTTGCAAAGAAACGTCTTTAAGTATATAATTTTTAGACATGGAATTTAAAGACTTTTTTCTAAGAAATCATCTCTAGCTTCTTTTGTTTGTCATCAGTAGATTTTAAGGCCTAAAGGGCTGCACTGAGGACTGTAATTCAGAGAATATATAAAAAATTGTCTTTTATATCCAGTGATGGAAAATACAGTCTTGGTTAAGAACAATCTGCTAATACTTGGCTCCTCCTAGTGACTGTTAATTTAGCCCATATGGAGTGTAACAGAAAATAGAACAGTCTTGAAATACAATAAGAGTGTGTTTAAAGCTTGTTTACATAAACACAGCCTATGAAAATCCATGCAGGTTCACTTACGAAAGTACAGTGAATTAATTAACTATTAAAATCTGTGTGGACACTCATGTTGAGAATTAAAGTAAGCTCAATTTAATTTAGCTTTATTCTGTTCCAAAGTAAATGAACCTAAATTGAATTAAGATTACCTTAATTCTAGGAGAGAATATTCATGCAAATATACTGTGGTTTAATTAAGCTACTTCCAAGCACATGCGCTTAGGTAAATTGGATTAGATTTTGTAAGCATTTCCATGTAAAAAGCCTGTAGGATTCATGGAAAGGACAACTTTGGGGCTGAAATGTCTTTGTGTGCAGTGATGTATCAGTCTGGCCACTTCAGTAAATAGGCAGTGACTGATTTTTCTCTTTGTTCTGGGATCTCCCATGAGCATTTTTGCCATGTTCTCTCTAGTCTGTACACATGCCAGGTAACTTAATCAGGAAGATTTTCTAACCTTACTGCAGTTGGGGTTTTATGAAGTATATATCAAAACTGTCTACACCCACAACACTTGGAAGTTGTGGAAATTTTAGACTCCCAGGCCAGCTTTGTTGTCAGTAGTAAATTGTCAAAGAACTTGTTCAGAACCTACGACAACCTCTTCTCTAAATAGTAAAGCTCTCATTAGCTTGATACATAATTAATCCAGTAGGACCTCATTTGCCTTTTTACATGTCTAAAATATATTAAGATGCCTTCTGAATGAGCATCTCACACACATCTAGATCAGTTTAAGTCAGGAATAGATTAATCTCAATCTACCCAATGTATCTCCAGGTTTTCCACACTCAGAGGGAATAAAAATCAGCTAAACCTACACAGAACCGATCTCTAGAGCCATCCATCCCCTGAAGGGACTGAAAATGTGTGTCTGTCTCAGTCTGCATGCATGGGGCACACATTTCTGTTTTTGGGGGGATGTAGCTGAGGAGCAGACAAGCAGTGGAGGGAGCAGTAGGTTTCTCAGGGGTCAGTGCCCTGTCCTGGTGGGTGAGTGTGTCCAGGATGTTGCTCACATGCTGCTGAATACTCCCAAAAAGCCTCATTTGTAGCTGGCCTATCATGAAGCCAAGAGGGAGTGTTGCTACAATATTATGTCTTTGGAGATTGTTCAATTTATGATCTTTGTGCAAGCTTGTGCCTAAAGGCACGATTGAGCCCATATATTGTACATAAAGAGTTCAAAGAAAAGTACATGCAAGTGCAAGTGCTCAATTCATCTGGCTTTTCTTCCACTGCAGCTGCATTGTGCACTGCTGAAAGTAAATAGTGTTACAAATAGTGATAACAATGTGTTATCTCACGTCTATTTGCATTATATTCCTCCTTGAGTGGCCTATAAAGAATGCAGAATGAATAAACTGAGAGAATGCAGTTAATGAATAAAATATAAGGTCTAGATTAGAAAAAAAATCTTCTCTATTTCTGTTCAACGAGTGTTGAGATTTCTCTATGGCTTTGATGGGAGTTTTGATTTTTTAGTGCATCAAGGTCCTCTTCTATTGGCTGTGCATAGTCCTGAGCTGACCTTGGTGCTGAACACTGGTGTGGCCCTCCCTGGACCACATTCCCTCATCCCTGGAGCTCCCAGGGCAAGAGATAGCTGTGAGTTTAGATAAATAACATGTTGGGGTATCCTACTCTTATTAGCTGATTAATGTAGAGCCAGTCTTAAATTCTTACAGCAATTTTGGAGGGAGGCTGATGAAGAGAGGCCCAAAACAACAGTCCATGAAAGCATTACCAGACAGGAAAATCAACAATTCCTGACATGCTGATTTGGATCTGTAGATATGGATAAAAACTTTATCTAGTTTTAATCCTCCAAGGAATGGAAATATATTTCTAAGGCCTGTGGCACCTACACTGTCCTCATATTCAGTTGTTTTATGATTTATCCCATATAGGAAGGACAGTCAGTGTTTTCAGAACTGACTAGAAACAAGCTATGTACTTTTATGCAGTGCAGAAATTGCCTTCTCACTGATTATTCTCTGGAAAGACCATCACAACTTCAAGTGAAAAGGCAGGAGAGATTGTGAGGAATGCTCATAGAATGTGGGAAGTGATAAGAGAAAATCCTACAGGGATTACAGTTGAGTGCTACTGCTTTTTCACATCACTCTTTTCACTTTATTTTATGTTGGCTGGTGAAAAAGTGACCATCCCTGTTTCAAATGATATGCTTTGTGTGACAAATGTTAGAAGCTACAAAAATCTTATTTTAACAAGTGAGGAGAAAAATACATGTTGTGTGTGATGTTAGGTAATGTCTGTAAAGCTTCCCTTAAAAATTTAATTAGTTCTCAAAGTAGGAATTTCAATTGCAAATAGAGAAATTCATCCCAAGGAGTGGTGCTGATTATCAACAACTGTTTCACTTTTGTATTTTTTGCACAAAATGAATCTGATTTACTGTTTCTTGCTTTACCAAAGTTATTCTTGCACTCTAGAAGAGTGGATAATTTACAGGCTTCTAAGCTTTTCCAGCTTTGGCCAAGTGGAATTTTCTACTGTGCTTCAGTGTTTCTGCCTGAAGGTCAAAAACATATATTTGGGGCATCTGTAGAAATATTGGTAAATAATTGATGGATGTGGACGTGTATTTTATTTGTGGGGGTTACATAAGCAGATCACAGGATCACAGAGTGATTCAGGCTGGCAGGGATCACAGAAGATCATCCAGTCCAATACAAAGGTTCTTTGCAGGGAAGAGTTTCTAGTTTCTCAGAGAATGCTGTGGTTGGAAAATAAACTGAATTGTGAAGTTCTATCTTGTGTCTGCAGAAACAAGGGTACAGCATGATGATATTTCTTTGTTCTGTCATATACCTTGAGAAGAGCTCTTATTCCTGTAGAAATCAGTGTTGGTGAAATAAAAACCCCAGTGCTGGGTCTTTCACTGCTTTTGGAGTAGTACTTAGGTGTAATCAGTTCAGGGTCTCATTATCCATCCCTCACTCACAGGGCAGTGCTTTGCTCTGTGGTTAATCACACAATGGTCAACAGCAATAGAACTGATTTAGTGACCTGAGGAATCCTGGCAGGATCTGTAATTTGCATTAATTACACCCTGATCCTCACTCTGGAAATAGCTGTACCTGCTGTCAGAGGGGCTCAGAACCTGCCTCAATGCCATTTTCACCAGCTGATAATATTTCCCATCCACTGTATTCATTTACAGGAGTACAAACATGTATTGATAGAAAACCCTCAAGTCCTGACCCTGGTGCAGGAATGATGCATTTAATCATTCATCACCTGCACTGATAAATCCAGGCTTAATGATTTTAATCATAGCTCAGCATTGCACTGAGTGGTTTCTGTTTGGAAAGCTCTGTGTTGGAATAATCACCTGAGAGCTCTGCAAAGCAGAAATGGCACTGCTGACTCCCCTTGGCTATGTTAGGGCTCCAGGCTCCTGCCTGGGCAGCAGCTTTTTGTCCCTGACATCCCAACATTAGGTAATCTCTTCCCTCTTGCCCTCACAGGAGCTCTACAAACCCACTGACAAAAGACAGAAATACCAACAGAAAACATATTTAAATGCTCAGCCCTTCACCATTTCAGTGTTTCCCCTTACAGTAATTCCTGGGCTTGGACAGGGTTTTATACAACTCAGTTGCATAACAACCTTTCAGTGAACCATTAAATTGCTTACACATACAACAAATTTCTGTGACAGATGATGAAAATAAAAATTGAAAAAAGGCCTTCTTGAGAAAACAAAATTAACTTATTGCCACATTTAAAACCCCCAAATATCCTAATGAAGATGGAGCAAGAAACACAGTGATAGTAGCATGTGAATTTTCTAGCTTTTAAGTATAATTGTTAGGACATTATAAAGATACTTCCAGGAATATATTGGATCTCTGGTCTCTCTTTTTCTACTAAATGTAACATTAATTTCAAATCAGCAAAGGTTGCAAATGTTAATTACTGCGCTAGTAACAAAGTTCTCCAAACATGTTAAGTGTATTGAAATGAAAAAGACTTTAAAATAAGAGAGATTTCTTTGGGTTCATGACAAGAGAACAAATGCCTCATTCTACAGTATTTTTAAATCGAAAGTTTTTGCTTTAAAGAGTAGCTGTTTCCAGTTTTTGTAAGTATGCCTCTTCTATAGGTATTCATTAAGTCTAATAGAAGAAAAATCTCAAAACTGAATCCAAACACAATTTATGAGTATTTAAGAAATACTGAATGTTGCAGTCCTAATTTCACCTAATTTAAAACCTGTTAAGAAGGATTCCTCAAATGCCAATTTTTTTTCATTGTGACTGTCTCAGAGAGTCTTCTGATTCTATTTCAGGAGTTCTAAAATTAGCACTCAGCATTCTGATACACAGACAGATTTTTCTCCTTATCATTTTTTTCTTGGAAAACAGGAATCAAAAGAAACAGAAAATCCACCTTGGATTTTCAAGAGGTGACCTACCCCATTTGCACCCAGTGACCCCTTCCTCAGTGAGGAAACAAGATTTTCAATAGCCACATATGCTCTGTGTGCCAGGTTTGTGCTCTGTCAACTGCCCAAGCCATTACCTGGTAACTTTGACAATTTAATCTCTTTTTACTGGAAGACTTTTAAAGAAGTTGCACAGTAAGGCATTGGAAGATGAAATGTTGGCCAGCTTCAGTGAAAGGAGTCACAATTTATTACCAGCAAAGACTGTCTTTTATTTTAGCTCTAATCCAAAGATCTATGAATCTCATAAATAAATGAATGTCTTCTAACACAGAAATACACTGGCAGCTGAAATGTAAACTATTATCCAAAGCTACTGCCACATTCACAGAATTTTACATGAGACATTTGGGATGATTTATGAAATTCATGTATTTGAAGCATGTTTGCTAAGAAAATCTTGACTAAAACTTAGTTCCCCCTAAGAAATGGAGAATTCTATTCCATGGAGAATACAAAGTGGATGAATGAAGCTAAGATTCTAAAAGAGATACTTTTAAAGGGCCTGTATTCACTGTAGAGATGATTTATTCCTGCAGTGTAAGTACCCAGAGGTGCTTCATATCTGGAAATGTAAAAATGAGAGTCCTGAGTCTCATGCAGAAAGGGAAGATTAAGTCCGAGTCCTGTTAAGGAGGCAAAATTTTATTTTTGGCATTGAAAAATCTGAAGTTAAGGCATTCTAGGCTTTTGGGGAATTTTGCCCATCAGCAAGAATACAAAGCATCAGCTTCCTCAAGATGTTTATTCATTTGTTTTCCTGTATCCAAAGTTTCTTCTTGCCTTGGCTGCTGCAGTGGCTGTGACACAGCTCCTGCATTGGGTAACTTCTCTAGGCCTGATGATTCATAGCAACTTCTGCACCAGGATAGATTTGTTTATTTTTCACTTGCATTTAAGAAGCTTTTCCCAGATTTTCAAATTTGTGTGCCTAAATTTCAAGTATTTAGAAGCTTAGCAAACATGGGTTTAAAACTGAAAGAAGCCTGTTTGGCATGAGGCATCTCCATGACAAATGAATCCTATTAACCTTGTAAAGACTAAGTTCTTGAATTTAAGCACATGTTTGGGAACTTTGCTTTAAGACTCTTTAATTTTTAATAGAGAATTTGCCTAATATTTTTATTTACATTTGAAGTTAGGTCTTTGTTTGTCATAGCTTTTTCCATAACTCCAGTAAGCAGAAGGGAATGATTTCTGTGCACAGAATGGTGAGAGATGGATATTGTATTTTTTTTTAAATTAACTGCCACTGAAATTAATGAAAAGACTCCCAATGATAATAAGTTGTTGAAACAGTACTTCATTAAACTAAAGTATCCCTTAGGGAATAAACAATGGGCTGTCCACTGAAGTCCTATTTATGACTGAAAGCTGTGTTTTACATATGTTCATTGAATTAAACCAAATCAATTTTATATTATCCACATGATTAGTGCACTTTTTTCAGAAGAAGCAATTTACCTGAGCTGCAGTGGATCCTTTAGTCACTGCCTAAACTATTCTGGAAAATAAACGTGGGTGGTTGGAGATGATGCATAAGAAGACTCAATAAGAGAAGAAACTGTTAATATCTATTTCCTGGGGAAAAAAAAAGACTGTGATTTACTTTAAATTTATAAGACTTTATCGAAAAATGCATTTAGATTTTCTCCCTGTGTTTTGGCAGTTCTCTAGTCTATGCTCAGGGCTCCAAAGTGGAATTGTTTGCCAGACTCTTTCAGGAATTACATGATTTAATATCTACAGAAACAGACAGTGCTCACTTTACATGAAAAATATTTTCTTTAAGAAGAGAAGAAAATTATCTTTGGAACATGGGTTTAATTTCCAGCATTTCAATGTACTACAGATGTAATAAAATAGTGCTCATTAGTAAAAACACGGTATTACTGAGCAGTCAGTGAAATTTCAACAAAGAGCTGTGAATATTGATTAAAGTATACAAGATTTCCTGTACCAGTGGTTTTTGGCCAGTTCTGTACAGACACCTTGCAAGCAAAGACCTTCTAAACCACGTTGTTTTTCACTTGGATCTCATTTTCTGCATCATTGGCACACAATACTTGCACAGAACAGTCATTGTGGTTTTAAGTCTGCTGTTGCCTTCGTGCAGGAAAGCCAGTATTTTTAAATATAGATGGTAATGATATGTTCCCACTGACAAAATAATGTAGAAAACCATTGTGAAATATGGCTCTCTGGAAGCTGAGAGCAGTGCAGCTGTTCACTGAGTCCTCTCCTGTTTCTTTTAAATCCAGAGCATCTGCCTTCCCAAACACTTCAACATTAAGTCTCCCTAATGAAGGCATTTAGGATTGCAGGAAGGAAAGACTGTTTTCCTGCATTCTGGGAACCATCACTAAGACTGGGTGGGGAATAATATGAAATGTAAATATTCTAGAAAAAAAATAGTAAGGGAAGAGGCCAGAACAGGCTTTCACAACTGTAATTTGGGCTGGAATCTTTTCAAGCAGTGCTGGAGCAGTTTGCTGACAGTGCTACGAGACAAAATTGTCTTGGGAGAAAGGAATCACAGGTTTAATGTGGTAGCTGACCGAAAGTCATGCTGGGGTTGGAGGCATTTTAATGGCCAGAACATCCCCAGTGTGTTTGTTTCTGGTGTTACACCAAGTCTAGAGCTCTGCTCCAGCATTTCCAGTCAAATGTACTGGTTAAACAGAGATTTTCTGCTGTGGGAGAGAAAAAGAGAAACTTTTGCAACAAAGAGAAGTTGATTTGCAGATTTTCCTCTGGTTCTGCATTGAGAGAGCCGAGCCCAGTTCTGAGCATTCCGTGGGCTTGCACTGTTGCACACAGTCACCATTAATGATCCCGGTGCCTGTCAGCGCAGACATGCTTTTTGTGGTTAAAGCAGGAAATGCATTCATCTGTTTTACATAATATACACAGACCTGGAGAGAGCCCAAAGGGTCCATCCTCGTGTTTCTGTGCAACTTGAAAGAGAAAGTGAAGGAGTTTCAAGGGAGAGCAGTAACAGAGGGTGGAAGGAAATAACCTTTTTCTTCCTCGGATTGAGCTGCTGCCTTCTGTGTGCTCCGAGCAACAGCAGCTCTTGGAGGTGAGTAGCAAGGGATAAAAGATATGAATAGAAAGATGGATAAATATTTCCTTCCTGCTATAGATGCCTTATTTTCATTAACTGATCTGTTTGCTGGGAGTTTTAGCTGAGGTGAGTGGGCATTAAAGCTTTGGATGTTTGAAATGTATTTCTGGGGTTCTGTATTGAGGGAATGCTGTGGGCTTTTTAACATGAAGGAATTAGGATTTCTTGGATCTTTTGCTTGTGATAAAATGTGCAAGAATGTGTTGTTTCTGTGATCATTAGGAATAGAGGAAAAAATTCCATTGGCTCTCTTTTACCTAAGCAAGCAGGATTATTCTTTCATACTTTGGTTCTGAAAATCATCTGTTCCATAATGAGGAATGTTTTCCTCCCAAACTGGGAGCTGGGGATGGTGCTGGCAGATCAATTGCATAACTGTTACACGTGCTGATTTCAGGATCAATAGATACACTTTTCCAATAGGGAGAGGGATTTATGTCTGCAGTTATGTTGCAGAGAAGCTGGAGGGAATGGGGGCAGGAAACAAGGAATTTTTCTCACTGCAAATGCCACAGTACTTTTGAGTTTAGGATGTGTTGGATAGCTCATTTTTTCCTTCTTAGCACTGATGAGAAAAAGAGTTTTGCTAAAAAAAAATCCAACAGTGCAAGAAAATTTCTGTCTGTGAAACCTCTAAATCTGGTCAGGTAATCTAACAGTTGTCCAGCAAGCCTCTGACTGTATTTTGCTGTAGTTTGAAGATGCAGAATGTTTTTATGCTGCCTGATACTTTCGATATTGATGTATATTCATTTTCAAACAACAGTTGAAAAAATCAGGAAAGAAATGTATTCTTTTATAGAACATGAACTTTTTCAGTCATGTATATAAACCAACATATAGGAGCATTCAGGAGATTTTTTTCCCCTGTAAATTTGGATCTGCATTATGATTAAAGTGCCTGGTGAAATTAAATTCACATACTTAAAAAGAAGCTATCAATTCCCTTCCTCTCTCACTCTTCCTACACATTATTCATCTGGTATGTGAAAAGCTGTTCTGTGGCTTCCACATAAAAGCAAAGGGAAAAGAAAGCCAGGGATGATTTTGTTAAATAGCAATTATTTTCGGGATCCTTCTAAAGCACAAAACAAAATGTTCTCCAGATACTGTGAAAATATATATGTAATTTCAGATAATCACATCTTATATACTAGAAAGCTGCTATGTTAAAAGCACATTATGAAGATTTTAAAAGCAGACACTAAAAACTTAGGAAGTGCCAGAATTATGGTTGCCTCTACAGTCTTCTCTTGGTTTCTTGTGCATATGCATTGTGATGCAGCCTTAAAGTGCACATCACAAACATTTTTCCCCAGTAATCTGTGAGGGCAGAAGTTATTAATATATTCAGAAGCTTTTATGTAGTGCTGTCACTACAGTACCTGCTGCACAAAAGCTCTGAGCAGTGTGGGGCTGGAGTGTCCACCTCACAGATTGGAGGGGTGTGCAGAGCAGCAGAGAGAGGTTTGAAAATGCTGATTTTGACTGCCTCACTTGAAACTGTACCTCTGATTTTCCACACCCATTAGATAAGGCAGCTCTTTGCATGCTTAGAGAATAATGTCTTACTAAATTCTGTTGTGGATTCTCAACAACCTGAAGATTTACATGTCAGCTGTGCTGTGAAGATGAGCACCTTGTTTAAATGATTTACTCTTCCCCCCCCAGCAGTCTGGCAGGAGAAGGAAACAGATCTCCAGGGCCTTCTCCATCTTCCTTTTTCCACAGTTCCCTGACCCATCCACAACTTTTGCAGCCAAGTCATCATACAATTTCTCAGGGAATGACTGTCAAATATTGTATAAGATTATGTAGCCAACAGCAGGCATGTGAGAGCTCTAGTAAAGACTTCAGAATATCGATTAAAACAGCCCCAGACCTTCTGCCACAGAGTTCAGCACCAGGGTTTTGTCAGCAGAGCTGCTGCAGGGAGTTACAGGTGACAAACTGACCCAAAGGTGGAACCTTCACCAGCACCCACCAGGCATTTCCCAAGAGGGAAACAGTGTCTGAAATCTTGGATTCCATTTGAGCCTCTGAGGACAGTGTGCTGTGAATTCAACTTATTTCTTTCCCTTCAGATCTCTCCAGCTGAATTTTGTCTCTCTTGAAATTTTCTTCCTTTCTTTGGTATTTCTAATCCTACACTTTACCATTCCAAGGCACGATTTTTCTTCTCTTAATTCTAAGTCTGGGATAGAGTTTTAGGACATGCTTTGAAGGCCAAGCCAATCAAGAAGTTGTTCTGCCTTTTGCTATTTGTTTCCTTTCCCACTTGTAGTCCATCATCCTGCACTCAGTTCCTTGTCCTCAGTTTTGCCCACTCAGTGGTATCTGAGGCAATGCTGTGAAATTTAGCATTGAAATAACCCAGGTTACATCTTTAAAAAAGAAGTTAAATAATGCACATTAAAGGGTTAAGGAGATTTTCAGTATTTCTTTTTAATGTAAGCCT
Source organism: Geospiza fortis (assembly GCF_000277835.1). NCBI lineage: Eukaryota > Metazoa > Chordata > Aves > Passeriformes > Thraupidae > Geospiza > Geospiza fortis. Next base: position 1,149,230 of record NW_005054356.1, on the reverse strand, counting down.
AGAAAGAATATTTTAATCTCCATTGAAATGAACAGTATGGGGTTTTTTCGCCATTGGATTTTTAGTATTAGTCAATAGATTGAATCTGTAATGTGTAATTTCTAGTAGTGGTAGCCTTCATAGCATAATAATCTATAATGGCTATGCTGTAAGCATTAAATGTTGGACATAAGAGCATGCTATGAGTGCTGCATGATTATTGATATTATGAGTGGGTAAATTATGCTTGATTAATTTATGGAGCTCTAATCTTGTCCACCACCAAGCCCTTGCTTCTGCTGGAAATCTGGCACTATTTTGCAATTATAAAGCAGCCCTGAGCTAACAGAATGTGATTTATGCAGTTTTTAATGGGTTGTAAAGGAGCTGACTTATAGTAGACCTCATGGGCCAGCATTATGGTATTTGTTTCAGCATGATCTTAGTAAAAAGTGCCCAGTACAACTTCAGACTTGTGTGACTGGAGCACTTTCCCTCACCCTCCTGGTGGTGTTTGAGGTGAACAAACCTCAAATGAGAACAAGTAAAGGATTTCCAGTTCTGCATTAATGTTTTCCTGCTCTGTGGTTTTGACCTGAACACTCAACAGACTCGTGTGGTAAAGAGAGAGTGGAGCACAAAGCTGTTGGGAGGAAGAAATCTGCTTACCTGGGGAAATGGGAATGTTTTCCTTAATGAATGGCCATCAAATGAAATCTGATTAAGCACAGAAGTTATGAAAATCCCAAAGGCCTGTGTGGTGAACAGAATTAGATTCCTGTTTGATTTGTAGCAGACACTCTACCTTTGCATTGCAGTTTGATTTTTCTGTTTCTCATCTCAGAAAGGGATGTCTAGGAGAGGTAACTTTGCATGGTAGGATATTTTCCATCCTTTTTGGCACTTTACAATAAAGGCTCTCACTAAAGCAGCTGTAGGGAACCTTGGTGAATAGTGAAACTTCCTAAAATCAATTAGACGAATGACTGATCTGAAGTACACATTTCCTGCTGTGACCAGAGAACTTTCTCATTGTTTCCAAGCATTGAAAAAAATTATATTCAGACTTAATTTTTTTTAAAGTTATGGATTTTTTCATGGCACAAGAATTTTTGTTAATATTTCTACTGTTTATGAAAGCACTTTCCTTTGATTTATATTGTTTAACTTATTTTTTACTGGAGAGTCCTGTGGCGGATCCTCAGTTGATATAATCAGTAATAGATCAACTGATTTCATAAGAGCTGGAAGGATTTATAGCACTGATAGTGGATCTGCCCTTGAAAAGTTATATTCCAAAGTGCTTAGTTGTCTGCGGTAGGAAAAGATTTTGTGGTTAGAAAAGTGGATTAAGGAAAGGATCTGTTGTTCTCAATTCTTCAAAACTTCAGAAAATTCATTAAAATCTGTGCCACGGTCTGTCTTCTAAAGCTGGGCTAACCTTGTTTAGAATATTCAAATTGCGATCTCTTAAAAAATACATTCTTTTATAAATTATTTTCTTGCTTGTTTTTCCATCTTATTTTTTGGAATTGTTAAATAGCTCCAAAAATACTCCGAACCTGCCCTGCAGCTTTTATAACAACAGTTTTTGAATTCTAAGTTGCAAAAAATCCCGAAAAATTCTTTGGCAGGACTGTAGAGCCCATCACTGTGGGTGAGCCTGAGCCATTTACAAATAGGGGCTGGTTTGCTGTGAGCAGTGATCACACAATAATCATATTATGACAGAGATCTAAAACAAGAATGAAGATGTCAGAGCTACCTAGCAGCGAATGTAAATTTAATCTTAAGATAAAAGGATATCAAATATACCCAAGTGGCTTTTTGCCAGAGATGCTAATTAGAAAAAGCTGGATTATGCAAAGCCATTTGTTCCAAATGGCTCTTCAGGGATCAGGTTAAGGAGGAGTTTCCCCTGTGTGGTTTGGTCTTGTTTACAGAGGTTGTTAATATTTGCAAAACCATCTCAGTGAAAAAAAACCATGTCAAGTGAATAAAAGAGACTTAAATGGGACTTTGGAATTTTCAATTTTCAGTGAAAAAAAAAAGATTATGAGTAAAAGCTGTAAATTGCAGATAGTATCAATGGTAGAAGGTTCCCCTCTTACAGCCTGGATCCTTTTCTCTTCAAGACAAGAGGGATGAATAATTTTGGACACAGTAAACAACTGCTCTATCCAACGGCAGTTTTAGGACCCAAAGAAATGAATTCTGAATTTCATCTTGAGTGGTGCTCAGGGCTCAGCTCAAAAGGTTTGAAGGAGTAAGAACCAAAATACAGTTTTAATTTGGGGGAGATAGGAGGCCCAGTGCATCCAGGTGCTCAATTTCTGGGAAAGGCCCCATGTAAAAATGAGGTGATCAGGAAAAAGAGAAAACCCTAAAATAAACAGTCCAGAAAGGAAGATGCCTACAAGATGACTTTAAGTTGATAAAAACATACAATGTTTGAAACCCAGGTGAAAAATATGCCCATAACTCAAGATAAAACTGTCATAAACCACAATAAATGGCAGTGGAAAAAATTAAGGACATACTGCAGGGAGAAGGTTGGTATTCAAAAATTAAAGTTTTCCAGGATGGATGGAGCAGGATCACCTCAGAAACTCTGGGCATATTTCTCCTTCCCCCTCCTGAGCACTGAAATGGTGCTCCTGTCACAGGGAAGGATCCTCCTGCCAAAGCCACTGCCAGGAATGTCCTCTCTATTAAACACACATCCATCCATTATCCCAAGACTCCAGAGGACATTGCAAGTGGTAATCATACCTTTCAAAGTAAATTAAATTCCTTGTATCCCTTTTACTCAAAGAGGATAAATGAAACCCAGAGGGAAGGGAAAGGTTGCTCAAGGCCAACAGGCAAGTCAGTGGTAGGGCTGTACAAAGAAAAAATCATCAGATCTTCAAGGTTTGGGGTATCTTGACTCATGCACAAGACATTCTTTATTAAAAGTGACACAAGAAATGTAAATAGTGTCCAATTTATCAATATCTGCCTGAAAAATACCACGCTGAAGCATAAATACCATAAAACTTGGGGTTGAATCCTGAGCTGACAACACTGGCTGGCTGTGTGAGAAGGTCTCTAAAATGATATCTAATTAATCATGAATTTGCTATTGTGCAGCCAGTGGAAATGTATCAGTTTATAAATAGTGTACATAGATCTCCCTGGCTGGATGACAGGATTACTGCTGTGAAATTTTTGCAAATCTTTGAAATCCTGCAAAAGGAGGCATCATCAGGCAGCAGAGGAAGGGATAACAAAGAGAGGAGGAGCCTGGGGAGAGGCAGAAATACAAGACTGGCCCTGTTAGCAGAAAGCTGGATTTTAACCTGCAAATACAGGTTTAAAAACTGCAAATGTGAGACTCCATTATTTAAATATGTGGTAGCACAATCCCTCCTCTGACTGTGCTACCTTCAAAGATGTTTCAGTTTTAATAGATTATGTGACATTTAAAAATCCAACTGTGGAGAGAGTTGCTAATATATTTAGACTGAGGAGCTTCATTTTGGTCATCTCTGCCTCCAGCTTCCTCTTAAAACATTTAATGGACCTTCATTCCTCTTGGCTTCTCTGAAGTGGGGACTTTAATTTATTTATGCTGATGAGGAACTTTTCAATATCCTCTTCCCCTCCTGTCATTACAGAGAAGAGAGCAACCATTTTTAAAGGAAACTGTTTTTCATCTAGAACATGCAAAATTAAAAAGATACTGGAAAATGCAGCGTAATTCAGGCTCACAGCACTCTCAAGACCTAGTTAAAGAATACCTGTTAATGGATTAATTTTTCATGCTCCACATATGCAGAGAAATGTATTTCAGGGAATATATAGCCTAAAATATAAAATCAATTTAAGAAGCAATGTGATGAAATGGTAGAAGCTGATGAAAGCACTGATTTGAGTATCCCATGATTTGTTAATTGTACAGCAAATTCCTGACCCTTGTGCACTGGTTGAAGAGGAGAATGCCACACGTGACTGATCTGACAATTACTGGAATATTTAGTTCAGCCAGCCCTGCCTCAACCTTCTGCTTCTGGTTAATCTGTTTTATATCATTTGGCTCCCAAGTATTCCTTTAAAACTGAAGCAAAGGTCAGGATTATTACACATGAAGGATGGATCTCTCCCTCCTGTCTTCCACTGAGGCTGCTTGTGCCAACTTTGTACACCAAATTCCTTGAGATTTATTCCCTGGTCTTTCCTTGTTCTTTAATTCTTTCTATAAAAAGTTCATCTCCCTCCCCCAAAAATCTTAAGATTTTCTTAGAAGTCATGTAACTTAAATTAAACCATGGGCTATTGAGCCCTTATGACTCACTTTACCAAGCTCTGCTGAATAACCATGTGGGCCAGAAAATTTAATTTATTTCTATTGTCTATCTGCAAAATCTATTAATGCTTTTCAAGAAGAAATAAGCTCTGTCACTCATAGAAAACGGAGCTATCAGACCCTAATGTTATTTTTGCAGCACTATATTTTTTGCCAAAATTAGATCTCAGTCTCTTGCAAGATTCTCCAGACATGATCACCAGGCACCACTTCCTCAGCAGCACTTGGGAAGATGGACAAACAAATCCAAGTATCAAAATTTTGGAATGTAAATTTCTGATTTTCACTTTTGGGGAATAAGCCTTGAGAATTTGATGTACATGCACTCTGCTGGTTCAAAAACCAGAAGGCCAAGGGCATCCATCCCTTTCTCTTGCCCTCCTCCCACTGTTAAAATAAAAAAAGGGGAGGGGGATATATGCAATTTTCAAGGGGATGTAATTCACACCCCAGGCACTGGTAATAAAGCCAAAGGACTGTCTCTCTCCCTGTGTCTGCAAGTCAAAAATCTTCTCCCTTGTTTTCAGTGCCAGACAAATAAAACTGGGCCTATTTTGTGGCACAGGCACAGTGCCCCATGGAGTCTTTACACCTGCACTGCTGCTGGAAGTCAGCTAAAAACACTGCCCAAATTAGAGAAAAGCAGCAGGATCCTCTCACCTCTCCCTTTACTCCAGATAATGAGAACTTCTTCCAGTTTTTCTTATTTTTTCTTATCTGGAAGATGAAAGATAGGTGATAATTCCTTTTCAATATAGGATTTAACAATCATCTGGAAGGTGATATGCAATAATCCAGAGAAATTAGCATAGTGAAACCCAATTAAAATGGGAGAGAACTGTGGTGATCTGCAAATCCAGAGGAGGCAATTTATGCCAAATGACACATCAGATTATTTTCTTCTGAGCATAAAATTGCACAGCAGCTTCCCAAATACCATTATCAATGCCAGTTACTCTTATTTGCACATGTAACAAGACACAAATATATCTTCATTCCATAACTGCTGAAACACTGTCTGATGCTTATCCCACTGAGCTACTTTTTTTGGGAGTAGTTAATGATTTCTCATTCAGAATTCATAATAGAAAACAACACCCCCCTGAATGACTTTTAGATTTTTATGGACCATAGATAGGGGGCTACTACAGAAATTGCCCACAGTTCATCTGTATCCTGGTCTGCAGAGTTCTCACTTCTCTCTCAGATGGGAATGGAGCTGGATTCATAAGCAACCCATGAAACAGCTCTTCCCCCACTCTGAAAGACAGAGCCCAGTTTGAGAGGGGGGAAAATCCCAGGAAATTTGCATTAAACATTGCTGAAGATTCAAAACATCATTTCAAAGATGCTTGTGAAATCCTTGGAATGAAATATTGAACAGGGGTTTAAAAATGAACTCTGGTTATTCAAAGAAACCGGCATAGAAAGAGAATTGGTATTGTAAGAAGAGAAACGAAATGTTTACTTTTTATATTTCTGCTCATTAAAAATGTGATTAAATTGATAAGGTGAGATAAGGAGACCAGGTGTCACGTATCTCACTAAAGAAAGCCAGTCAGCATCAGATTTGACTTCAAACTAAATTCCTCTGTAACTGTGCGTCCTGGTAGGGCCTGGTTTTAAATGTCCTGCTAGAAACTGCTACTTTGCTGTGTTTGTAGGAAGTAGCTGCTGGTGCCATCCCATCTTTGCCTCAACCCTCATTAGCCTCTGCTCTCATTTTCCACAAAGATTAATCTATTTTGGGAAGAATCGTGGCAAGAAGTTCTGCTGGCACAGCGAGGTCTGGCTGTGGAGGCTGAGCCCTGTGAAGTTTTCCTGTTTGCAGGGAATGTCCAGGAGGGGATGATGCACTGAGCCTGCAGGAAGGGGTGGACTGGCAATCCCTGCCTCGGCTTGTGCAGCTGAGTGGATCCACTCAGAGCAGCCCAAACCCACAGCCATTATGTGATTCATACCTCCAGCTGTGGCAGCTATATCTCAAATTAGGTCTAAATATGCACATCCTTCGTGTACAGCTGCATGCTGCAATCATTGGAAATATTTTTCTGTGGCAGTCAGTGCAGTCATTCTGCACAGCATTCAGGGTTGGTTAAAAAACCCAAAACAGTTACATTATCCATTTGTGCACTCTCAGACCTCACAAACTCTGAATTCTACCATGTTCAGAGGTATCATATCACAGGACAGCTCTGGGGAACTTCCTCAGCCTGTGACTAGTCAGAAATTGCTGGACTCTAGGATTTAGCTCAAGAAGCTAAAAGGCAGAGTTCTGGAGCAACATTCAGGATGAAGTTTCTCTTTCCAGCACTGGACCAACCTGACTCAGGTCCCACTACACATTTTAGCTTTCTTCCTCTGTAAAGCACTTGGGTATATAATTACAAAACAGGATTATGTAAGACTCAGCTGTTATGTTGAAGTAACAACTGGAAAACATGACACTAATACATGATACTAAGCTACTTCATGTGGGCTTTTTATTCTTAATGACTGTAGAGTGCCCAGGTTAGTTTGTAAAACAAGATGTCAAGGACCACTTTAATTTAAAATTTGTGTCTTCAAGCCTCAAGTGGCTTTGCAGTTGCCATGATGAAATTTATTTACTGAGCGCCAAAGAGCATCATGGAAGAAGAGAGTTGTTTTCCTTCTTAAATGGTCAAAACATAAGTTAAACCTGCCTTTAGGCTAGCTCAGCATAGCCTGAAGCCACCCTGGAATGCTTTCAACAAATAAGAAAAGTTGGCAATTTGGAACATGAATGTTTGGGTTTTTTCAGCTGGCTTTGCGAGTTTTGGCTTGGGAGATGTCAAAGCCTTTCACTTTTAATGTTGCCTAAATACAAAGTAGCACTGCCCTTCTCCCCTTGCCCTTCTGCCAGCTCTGGGGGCCAGGGGTGGGGAAACAGAAAAAAAAAAAGAAACAAAAGAATCAGAGGAAAGAAAAGCCAGGAGGGGTGAGGAGACCCGAGGAACCCTTTAATGGAGCTGCAGTTAACTCGTGTTTACAGCCCTTCCACTGTGCATTTAGGCACTGGAGCATTATAAATATGGACGTGTAAGACAGCACTGTAATAGATGCCAAAATCTAACTTCTGACTCGTGCCTTATCTTGTTTTATTTGAAAATCATCATGCGTGCAGCTCAGATGAATGAGATGCATTATTGAGAAGGGGTTAGGAGCAGCCTGGCTAGGCGAGGCAGGCTGAGCACTGGGGAGCTGGGTTGGGTTTACAAGATCTCTGGTGCTGACTGGGCCACTCTAAAATCAAGTTCCCAAACCCTCTCTCACTCTGACCTCCATGAGAAGCAGCTATTTTGTAATCAAGTCCATATGATCAGCAGACTCCTTGATGGCTTTTTTTAGATTTTCAACATGTAGTTACGTAATATAATGTGTAATGCTGTGTGCATACCCACATATAGCACATAGATATATTATATAGATACAGACTACAGAATAGCTACTGAACTTGTGGTGCAAAAGCCAGGAAGAGCAAACATGAGGGCAGGGCATCTGTTCTGCCCTGGAAACAGAGATGTTCTGCATCCCCCCTGCAGCTGTGAAAATCCTCTCCTCTCGGCTCTTGTGGCAGGAGCTGCTGGTGAGAGCTGAGGTCACTGAGCAGAGTGAAGTGCACAGGGGCTGGAGCCACCATGGGGTGTCTCGTTTTTGCCACCCCAAGCTTAGAGCTGAGATGCTCCCTGAGTTTCCCATCACCTTCTGGCACTGCCAAGCTCTGCCATCCTACGAGAGGCTGGTGTTGACACCAGGTCTGTGCACGAGGGCTTTTAACAGCAGGACAGGTTTCCTGCAGAGCAGGCATGGGCAAATGACCATATTTCTGTCAAATCAGCCAGAGCTGGGTTACACTTTATGCCAGCTCTGTGCTTTTATGCCAGACTGATGCCAACTGGGGGATGACAGACAATTCTTGATACGGCACAAAGTGCAAGTGGTGCAGAGAAATGATACCTGATCCAGCAAAAAGCCTGCAGGAACAATGTGGACTGATCAATGTATTTTAAACAATCTGAGAGGGCAGAATGAATTTGTAGTGGATCTGCACTTTGTACCATTGGAATTGTGGTCATTTTGATCTGTTACTGAATGCCCTAAAACTCAATTTATTTGATAGCAGCCCAAGAGTCTGTAAACCAAGACCTGCTTGACATGTCTGTATCTTCTAAGGGAAGAAGATATAAATTCTTGTGGAAGAAAAGTTGTGTTAGGGGGTCTGAGCTGCTGTATCTAATCCCATGCCATGCATACATCATGGAAATACATAGTTCCTCCCATCCAGCAGCCTGCAAATGGGGAATGCTGCTTAGCTCTCCATTTTAAAGCTCACAGCCATGCAGATGCTGCAGAGATAGAACTGGGTTTGGGTTACTCAGAGATCTCTAGCACAGTGTTCACTTCACAAATCCTTTGCCTCCAATTTCCTTATTAAAGCAAGAACAAAATCCAGAGAAGTATTTGATTTTCAGCTTTAAGCCTTCTGTTCAGGTTTCACTGTGTTTATTGTGAATCACATGTTTTGGGCAACACACCCCTGTGTTTTTGTGTATGTGATCTCTGCATGATCCCACCAGGAATGCACAAGACACATAACTCTGGAGTGAATCCCTAGAATGGCACCTGGGTGCAGAGTCAGCATGTGAAGAAAATTACCAAGTCCTAGCACATGTCAAGGAAGTAAAGCCTAATGGATCAGGTGCCTGGAAGCAGGATATGAGCTATTGAGTATAAAATGTCCTTTTAAACTCCTGGGGAGGTGTTCTGTTTGCTGATTTATTGTGACAGGAATTCTCATCCTCTGCCCACATGAAATGTCATCCCAGCTCTGGTATCAATTTCATCCCTCTGCAGGGAGATCATGGGGACAGAGCAACACCTGCTCTGCTCATCTTGGGGCATCTGGGTTCGGCTCAGGCTTGGCTGAGCAGCGCCTGGGGAGATTCTGCTGCTGCATTAGCTCTGCCTGGTTTTGTGCAGGAAGGAAAATATGTGGCTTTCAGGGCTGTCAGTCTGGGATCCCCCAGTTTGCTTCCCCCAGCACTGAGGGACAAGATGGGTGGGATTCTAGCAGGGGTGTAGTAGCTATGGGATGCAAATGATGCCTTGTCTATCATCCTGCCTTCTTTCCCAATAAATATGTGCATTCTAAAGCCACTATCTGAACTCGTCATCCAAAGGCTGTACTGATAGCCAGATGGCAGAATCATAATTTTTTGTTCTTTCAAGCTTTTCCCCAGTAGCTTTAAATAGAAGAATAAATTTTCCGCAGAGAAAGAATCTTCTATTAATAGCATTAGATCATTTCAGCACTTGAAAGGAAGAAATTAGTTGAGGGTTTTTATAAGGGTTTTTTTTAATACTTTCTAAAATATTATAAGTTCTTTTTATTGTGCAGGCAAGAGTGTCCGCCTTCAGAGTTTTAATTACTAGGGAAAAAAATTCCTCCTTCTCCAAGTTCAAAAAACAAATATAGTGAATAAGATTATGTGAAATGACTTAAAATAAACATCTTCAAACAATCTGGCCCTATGTGTCAGTTCTCTGTCATGGTTTGATAATCTCATTCTGTTGTTGAAATAGATTTACACAGATTGCAGAGGAGGCTTGGAGCCGATTGAAAAGATTTCTGCTTATCCAGTGCACTGAATTGCCAATCAGAGGTGATGTTCTGGGGGGCAGACTCAATAAATTCCTCACTGTATTTTCTCATAACTGAGCAAATTCAGTCAGTTCCACTCCTGTGATCACACGTTCTAAGATCTCTCCTCATTCATTAAAGAAAATGAGAGGAAAACAAGCTGCAGGCTTCACCGCCTTTTCCAAATAAACTTTGTTATCCTCTTATGTAAAACACAGGGATATTCCAAGTGGCAAGGAGCTTTATACACAGCTTCACTTAAAAGCAAAACCATAAAACATGTTTTGTTCTGCAGTCACCAAAATTCCAGTCATTTATAGCAATGAATGGGCAATGTCAAAGGAACACATGGTATTTTTAGCTCTGCTTCATTACCCAATGTTGTAAACCAACCCTGAATACTTGTAATGTCTAAAAGCTTTCTCAGAGAAGAAAGGTTGTTCCTGCATAGTCTTGATTAAAGTCAGGCTGTTCCTGTGCAGAGGCTCAGCAAACTGCACTGAGCAGGGAGGGGAGGCTGCAGGTTGAGCAGTCAGAGCTGGGCAGAGGTGAAATGACAGCAAAAACTGGCTCTGAAAGCAGAATGGCTGTGGAGAAGGGGAAGGGTAGCCCAGTGAGAAAGGGAAGAGTCTCTGGTAGGGAGATGTGATTTCAGTGTGACCAACTCCTTGTCTGTGGGCAGGAATTTAGGACTGAATCTCTGTGTTAGAGGCAGATAAGCTCCAGCCAACAGGACTGAGCCAGGGCACGCTAAGGCACAACCACACAGGCCTATAAATGCTGTACTGCTGATGGGCACATTTGATACCAAGAGCCTCTATTAATGTTTCACAACATCTTTTTACTCTTGTGTGTTTGCTCTTTGAATCCATTTGACCTCCCAGTCAGTTTGGTTTATTATTAAGTTGACCTTTTTTCCTATTTCCTTTCACTGCACAAGATCCTTGACCTGGTTTGCTCTGCCCTGCTCAGCCCAGACATGAACCAAAGGAAGAGGGGTCTGGCCTCTTCTCAATAAGTTCTGGCATTTCAGAATGAAGGATGGTTTCCCCCCATTGTTTCTAAATATTTCTTAGGCAGCTTCAAACAGATTTAGTTTGGATGTAACTTACACTGTACAGGAAGGGACATTGGATGAACTCATTATCTTGGAACAGTGTGGAGCTGTGTGGCAAGCACTGAACACCCTCCCAGTTCTTATAAAAGCCTGTGGAGTTCAGAGTTTCTTGGAACATCACAGGACCAAATCCAAATTATGCCTAGACCAGTGAAATTCAATACTGTCATTACACAAAACAATCCACAAAGTCACAGGAGTCTGAAATCTCTGCAAATGCTGGAGAACAATTACATGAATTTCAAGAGAGTTATCTTTGTTATTATTACACTCATAAATAATCCCTTTTTTCAGCTAAGATATTGTCACTTCCTCTATTGGTTCCCATGGAGGTTTCTGGTACAAGGGAACTTTCAGGAGATTTTTGTGGCTTTTTAGTGGTATCCCCCAAAACGCACAGAGGCTCCCTCCTGAGGAAGCAGTTATTACAATATTGTGGGGGGTTCTTGCTCCCAGCTCTCTGTGACTCATGCAGGCAGCTGAGAACAAAGTTAAAATATGAGTGCTGAAAAGAAACTGAGAAGAGGGAGTAGTTATTCCACTTCTCTTTCTCTTGGAAGAGCTAAACCAAACATAAATTTAGGTCAGACAGGGTAAAAATATTCCATGCTGGTTTTACTTCCAAGCTGTTTGGGCTTAGTGAGACATAAAAACAGGCCCAGGATGTGGTTGAAATTAACAAGACTATTATTTACTTGTTTAATAAAAACCTCTTGCACTGAAACAGAAATTCAGTTTGTATTCTGTGGTGGTTATAAAACGATAGTTTTGTCACAGAGCTAGTTATTCCTTTTGTGTAAAAAGTAATAAATTAAGAATGAAAAAAAAATAGGAGAAGAAAGCAAGAAAAGAAAGTC
>NW_005054356.1:1120362-1137257 GCF_000277835.1 Geospiza fortis | reverse complement strand
TCCTGCTGATGAAAGGCAAATGTTAGAAAAACACTCATTAGAGGTTTCAGTCTCAAAAACATGTCCCGAATGAAAATCAAGAGCTGGAGACCAAGGAGCTGTCTGGGATAGTTGGCTTAAGAAAATGTGAATTTCAAACTTGTGGCCAGTAAAATGAACAAAATTTGCCTGTACAAACAGAGAGCCTCCTGTCATGCTTTGGTTTGGGAAATGGTTGTTACATTTTGTACTTTTGCATAAGCCCTGACCAGAAGAACAGAAGTGGAATCATGTGAACACTTCTCAAAATTGTAGATTCTGCACTCTTTTTTTTTTTTTTACACCATTACATTCTAAATTAGGTGTCTAAACACAGAACTGGAGTAATCTTACCTATTCAGACAAAAATGTGCATGGCAGGACTTTGCAAATTCAAATTCAATTTCAAATTTTCCAAAATACATTGTGATTCACAATGAACAGCCAGACAGCAATGTCTGTCTGTGGGACATGGGGCAGAGAGGATTTGGTGTCCCAGGGCACACTGAGGCTGCTCCACCTCCACCCTGCTGGCCCTGAAGTTCCTTGATAGAGCCATGGGAAGATGTTGAGCAGGAAAATCTTGTGCACCTCAGGAGTTGCTGCATCCTCTCCTGTTGGACGCACAGGCTGGTCCAGGAGGAGCAGGACAGCACCTGACACATCAACCACAGGTGACACCAAGGGGAACCTGCCAGCCCTTAAAGGCACCTCTGGAGTGCTTTACCAGTAGACTTCTAAAATAGATCGATAAAAAAGGCATTTCTCAACAGTTACCATGTACATTTTAGTTTGGCTCCTGGCATTCTCTGTCCCTGCTTTGAATATGTTTCTTCCTCTGTATTTCCATTTGAGGTATAACCACTGCAGTCATTAAACATCCTACTTGTCCAGACTACTGCCTAATATTCCTGGAGGTTTTAACCAGCTGCAGACATACTGCTGAGGTTTATTCTGTGGCTGTTGCAGTTGTTGGAAGCAGTACAGCCTCACCAACCCACAAGTCTTCTCCTTGAAAACAACTTGAATTTAAAATGACCTTTACAAGATATCTCTCCTGTTCTTTCAAACCTAACCATTTCAATAAATTGTGACAATGTCTTTTCTAAAATGTTTTTAGCAGCAATTCTCTAGATTGCATGGAAAGAATGTTTTATGAACTAAGAAATGAATACAAAGCCCAGTTGTTGCACTGAACTCCAAGAAGACTGACTCCAGTTAATAAAACCAGTACAACTCTTGTTAAATGCAGGGTCCTTTCTCCACTAAATTCAGTGCACTATGAGCATGAGGAGAAAAGCTGAAAGAAACTCATCCATCTGTGCATTAAATCTGCTTTTTCTGTCACGACTTCATTATCATCCTAGGAATTTTGAACTTGCCATTGTTAATTTATGCATAGCAATTTCATTAATGCTAAAATGTGTTGCTGGAAGACCCTGGGAAGGTACCTGCCACTCTGGACACAGGTATTTATAATGGAAAAATGCAATGTAAGGACATTTCAGATAAGCTCTAATATGAGGAAAAATGCAACACAAGGGAACTTCTACTTTACTAAAAATTTGGGAGTCAATATCTTGATGAAAGTTGGTGAATATTGATACCAACAAGTCTTATGAATTTAAATGTGGGATTAGGAGGCTTTTGAATCTTTCAATTTAGTAAGACAAATAATGATCTTCATCTATCCTCTGAGAAGAAAACACAGGCACTCTTAGTTTATTTTTGGAAGGCTACTTGTTTAGTTTGGCTGGTATTTTTATTAGCAAGAAGAATCTTGTTTCCTTTGCACTTTGTGAGGAAAGAGCTCGTTCACTGTCGAGATGGAGTCACAAGATCACACCAGTGCTGCTTAACAAATGCAGCCAGGAGGTGTTGAGTCCTCAGCACCAGCTGCTCACAGCCCCACTTCTAACACTGCATTTCTTGCTAATGCAGACACAGCCAATAAATCACATTAGCAAGAGGAATTGCTATAACTTCCATAGTTCTCCCTGCTTGGCTGCTCAGTGACACAGGGAGTTAATGGACAGACATTGCTGTTCTCCTGCCAAAATTCTCATTTTGTTATTGCCATGTGGGACATTGTCTCTCTGTTTTGCTGTTTCTTACACAGGCCAAGGATTACAACTCAGTAGCTTGTTTTTCCTGCTTCCTGTAATACAAGAAGGAAACAACCTGGAATGGAGTAATTCCAAGAGCTGCAGAGGAGACAGCTTCATATGTTTACAGTAATTTCCATGTTTATTCTTGCTCTGAAGATCCTGCCATTTCCATTAGGACTAGATTGTTGTCTTGGTTCAGGCAAACACTGATAATCACTACAGTAAATTTGATAAGCAATTATTTCTCTTGGCCCTTGACCAGAGAAGAATTGAATTTTAGAAGGCATGCTGCAGTTTGGTTAGACCAGTGCTTTAAAACCCTCATGTGAGCTTTGAGAAAGTTCCATGCTAAGGATGATGTTTAATGCAGGATTTAACAGGTGACAAGTGCCATCCCCCCTGGGGACTTGGTAGCATTTGACTCTGCTCTGTGTTTAAACACAGATGTGGCTTTTCAAAGGTGCTGGGGGTTTGTGGTGCCTTGCTTTGGAGAACTGCTGAGTATTTATATAATATATATAATTGCCTTGGTGAGAGGCACCAGTAGACAGTGGAATAAACGATTCTTTAAAAATGTTCTCTTTTAAGTATTTCCTACATCTGCCTCATTTTTACAGAATATTACATCCAGCAGAGCAAACCATCCCTAGAAAGTATCTAACATCCATTCAGGTGAAATGACCTCCCAAAAAGGGTTTCATTACAATTTCCATACAAACCAGGTGTATAAATCACTGGTAGTTTTAGAACAGCTTTACAAGGAGCCACATTGGATGCACAACCTTAGACAAAAGTTAAATTTGGTCACTGTGCCTGTTTTCTAGCTACCTTTCCTTGCAGCTGTTCTGGTTTATGTCAGAGTTTTGTTGTCTAAGCATTCCTTCTCCCAGATCTCTGCCCTGTTCTCTAGAGCAGGCCTGGAGTGAGCAGCAGACTGGTGGCTGAGGTGTGTTTGTTGCCAGTGGGTGTGAGGAAAGCAAGAGTGTGAAGCAGCAGAAGTGATAAAGGAGAAAACAAAACAAAAGGAGATGCTCCTGCATTTCACAGAGCACAAAGCCTGTTTTCCATCTGCAGCAGTGGCACTGAACAGTGACAGCACCAACTGAGAGCTGTGATGTGTTCGAGCAAAGAGGGAAATTATGCATGGAATTACAAGGGCATGAAAGTGCCTAGGACATGAGGATTTGATTAATTCTTGAATAGACAAGTTTGGGATAGATATAAAGTGAGAGCTGACTGTGTGTCTGACAGACACAGACTCCCATAAGCTGGAGAAACTCTAAATAGATCAGTCCTGGGCCATGAATCCCAGAAAAAGCAGTGAATGAATCCCAGAAACGAATCCAGAATCCCAGAAAAGCAGTCCCTGCTGGCAAACACTGCCCTTACACCAAATGGCTTCCTTGGGTGTTCCATGTCCCTCCAAGGGCAGCTTCTGTCAGGGATAACTGCAGTGGAAGGGATTTGAAGGTGCCTCTTGGAGACAGCCCAGGGTGTGTTTCAGTCTGCAGACTCCCTGAGGATGCTATAAAAAACATCCTTTCAACAGGTTTGCAGCAAGGCTACAGCTAATTAAACAACTGCAGGTGATGAAAGGCTGGTCCTGCAGTGCAGACAGCAGCTTCACTGCTCTGAGGGCATCATCCGAAACATCCCTGTGCTCCCTGTGTCCTGCAGCACAGCATCCCTCCAGGAGCCTGGGGAAACTGCCCAGCCCTGGGGATTTGTGTGTGGCACGAACCCCTGCAGCTGCAGAGGGACAGACTTGGCACAGGCCCCTGGCCCTCTGCAGAGGCAGTGCCCATTTGAAAGGATTTTTATTTCATTTGAATGGATTGTTTGTGGGGAGATGCTGCTCTGCTGCCTGAGCCAGCTCTCACTGGGGGAGAGGCTTGTAAAAGGCAGCTTTGCCCTCTCCAAAGACATTGTACAGGCTCAGGTAACTGAATTAACAGTGATTACACAGCAATCCCTCATCGGGCTCATTTTTGTATTGTTACTGAGCTCTTTCTTAGCCAGGTAAGGCTGTTGTGGGTTCCTTTATGCAAACACTGACAAACCTATTTTGCTAATGAACTGCTAATGTCACACCGTGCATTGTAAATCACAGCAAGTGGTGTTGGAGCTTGACACAATGATCCAAAAGCATGAAAAGTTCCTGATTAATTTCTTTGCACCTTGGCTCACTTGGTGGTAATGCTGGTAGGTGATATGTCAACTTTCCTGGGGAACGTTTTCTGGAAGAAATCACAAATCTCAAGCATATAAAGCATATTTTTATCTAAGAGATTTAGCTGGAGTTGCTACTTCCCTGCTCTCTTTCCTTTGATAAGCATAATCTGTTTCCCCATTCATGTCAGGGTAACCTGGTTTTAAAATCCAAATACTTTGAAGGAGGCTCAGCATGACAAAATGGAAATAAACTTCCCTGGCAAGCACAGCCCCCTCCTACCACCCACAAGTTATGCTTTGGGGTTTTTATTTTATTTCCTTCCATTAGAGAAAAATGTTAAATCGTAATTTAACATACTAAAGAACAGTGGAAATTATAGAACAAGGACAAATGGCAAACCTTTTGAGTCTGAAGTAAAAATGGAAGTTCAGACTTTGGAGACCACATAGTAAACTTGCATTTCCATGCAGGGAAGTACAAAAACTTAAACAGGATTTATATCTCTCAGCAAAAGGAAAAGTGATTGAGGCCAAGCACAGCCTTTAGTGAGGGGAAGCTGAACCCAGAGCTGTGTCTGTATTTCCCTGCTTTTTATCTTTGCATTTTCACCCTGCCTTCATGGATCTCTGTGAGTCTGCAGCCTGCACACGTTTCCTGTGCCAGATTTCCCCCCCAAGGTAACTCAGGGGATGACGTGGATGCCATGTGGATAAACCTGGCCCACTCTCCATCTGCTCCCTGGGAGGTTCAGCTCTCAGAGAGATGAAATCCACGTCGGGAAATCAGGAACATAAAGGGTTGCAATAAAAGAAGAATTCCAGCCATTTTTTCCCTTACTCATTGACCATACAAAACCTAAAAATTTGGATAGGTAAATGGCTGAATTTGCACCTCAAACCTGTAGTTTTCCCTACTTTATTTCAGTGGTTTTTTTGTGTAATGAGTATGATGTGTCAGAGCAACAATCTATGTCACATAAGCAGCTGTGCATCCAAAATCAGCTCATGATTACATTCAATAATTACTACAGGTACCTAGTCTTTCTAAATATCTAACTGTTAAGAACTAGGTTTTCTCTTTTACAAAAGATTCTGTGTAAGTTTTTTCCAAACTAGTCCCAAACACTACTGCAACATTCACAGCTTCAAATACAAAGTCCTTCAAAAATTAAATAAATTTCAGGTTCATCAAAAACTTCTTTTCTTTTTTATAATTTTCAGTTCTAGTTTCTAACAGCCATTCAAAACTGCAAAAATAAAAATACTCTATGTTCAAAAAACTGAAATGGAAACTTCAAACTGGAACATTCTGCTGTAGTTCTCTTTCAAAGAGAGTCAAGAAAGAGAGCATGTCTGCAGAAATGCAGGTGACAGAAAACATTTTTAGAACAAGGAAGAACTCCATCACAGGAAACATCTAACTAGTGCAATAAAAAAGCTCTTCAGTTTGAATTCTGCTTCTCTGGAACATGTGACAGAAGCATTCAAAGGCTTCCAGACACGAGTAACTTATCCCTACCCTGCATGTTCAGTCACTGTCGTCAATTCTTTATTTTTCAGGATGCTGAAGTAAGGAAAAGGGGGATTGTTCCTGCTTCTAATTCTCTTTCACAATGCTCAGGATAATCTTTGCTCTGAAACCAAGAGCATCTTTCTGCCTTCCCTGCCCTGCAGGCTCCTCTCACTGACTAGGACCATCTTGAGGGAAGGGCTGGCTCGGATTGGGAGTGACCAGGGGGACACAGGAACCCTTAAAAGCTCAGCTCCCCCTGTGTCATCCTCCCTCACCTCCTTTCTAGAGGGACTCCTGAATTCCAGGCAGCACTGAAAGTTACTGGTGCTAAAGGCACCTCTATCCCAAAAGTCAGAAAGGTCATTTTGATTCCACTCACTGTCTCTGCCATCTGCAGTGGACCAAAGGGAACCTTTATTTCCTTTTTTTAGCTCAATACATGAGTTGCAGAGAGAGATGCAATGACAGTAAAGGGGAAAACATGCAGAGCTGCATCACAAACCAATTCATCAGCAAACAGAGCACGCCTGCCTTACAAATTTGCCTGCAGCTCTTGTCTGCTGTGTTATTTTTAAACTGCCTGCAGGTTGCAGATTTTTCAGTGGTCCTTCTCCTACTAATGTACACACAGGATTTAGCAAGGCACAACTTTCATTACTGTGAATTTAAGTTACCAGAATTCCCAGCACATTAAAATTCAGCATCCTTCATCTTTCCACAAACTTCTTGCTGCATTCACAGGAGGACGTGCCGTGTCCCCTGCAGCGTGCCCGCCTGGCAAGGTCAGTGTGACTCAGTCCTGCATCCCTGATGTTCCCAGCTGCCCTTCCTCAGCCTGTGGAATGCATCCTGCAGTCGCTGTAATCAGCAGGCATCCAGCTCCACACTCAGATAAACCCAACTCGCTGAGCCCAGTGCTCAGTTTAACAGTGCTCTTATCACCCAGACATGATCACCTCAGCACCAGCCCCAGCTGCTGTAGGAACGAGGGCTGTGGCAGCTCAGGGCACTCTCCCATCACACAATTCACAGAACTCCCAGCAAAACTGCCCCACTTCTGTGGGAGGCTGGCTGGGATGGAGGCAAGGTCTGACATGTGCAAATGGGAGAGCTTCTATGAGCAGAAAACCTTCACAATGATTGCACAATTCCCACAGAGAGGGGAATTGCAGGAAGAGTGCTCTATTTATGGCACCACAATGTTTTAAGGAAGAAAGCAAGGGGGTGTTCTTCACCACAACTGCTGCTGATGTAAACAGAAGCTGCAGATGCTCAGACTTTCTGAGGGGTCAGACCCTGGAGCCAAATGTAATGAATATTATGGTTTGTTTGCTTCTTCTTTGTTGCCTGGTTGATTGTGCAGCCCAGAGCTGCACTGCAGAGCAGTGTCACTTTGGAACCTCTCCCTCCTCTGAGTGGGCATGGCTCAGACATTAACCCACTCACACTGCACCACTGCTAGGAGCTCTAGAAATGACCCCAGCTACCATTGTGAGAGGAACTTGCCCACATCATCAGCAGGGGCACAGCCACATTGGTGTCCCCCCCTTTGGCTCATACAGAGCAGATGAGGAGTTTGTGATATGGGAGGGGTTTGTTCTGGGGCTGAAGCTCTGCACAGGAGTCTTTGCCCTCAAATGTGTACAGCAAGGAATTTAAAGTGATTTTGGCATAAACAGCCAATAAGCTTCAGCCAGAGCAAAATCCTGTGGCCCCACAGGGCTGAGGATTGCCTACTTGTGGGGCAGAGAGGGCCAGCAGGCTGGCCTGGCTGTGCTGGGCTTAAACTGCTGCTCTCTGGACCCTGATTGTGACTGTCCCTCATCCTTCCACATTACACGGAGAGTTAAGCTGCTGCTTGCTTCCCCCTGCTGATTTGGAGAGTCATGGTTTGGCTCTTGGCTGTTTGTATTTTGCAGACATCCCCTGTGTAATTGCATGGCCTGGCCCCAGGCTGTCAGGCTCTGGGAGAAATAACCACATTACTCCACAGAACAGTTAGCATAATTAAAATATTGACTGCAGATTTAAAAAATGTGCTGAATGTTTCACAGAGTGGTTGGAGGGTTGGCAAGCCTTGGCAGCTTGTTGGCTGCAGGAGCTGGCTGATATTTAGGAGTGCCTTCTCCAGCAGTCACTGCTGTACGTGGGAACTGCTTTTTGTGCTGTCAACTTCTGATCTCCCAAGCAGCCAACCCACAACCAGGAGAAAATGAACTGACTGGAAATGAGGTGCTCCAAGGGCTCTCTTGTGATTCTCATTGTCAGTTAGACCACTTCCTTGTTATTTAGGACTTCAGGACATCTGTCTTGCTGTGTCTCTATCTATTTTTGTGTCCATCTCTCCCAATGCACAGTATAGAAGCTGCATATGGTGAGAAGGACTGTTTGTACCATATGAGAATCATTAATAAAGTTTAAAAGCCCACAAAAACCTCCACTGGAACATATGTTTTATCTGCTATTCCTTCTTTGACATCGGATTTGTACCTGTGTTTCATCTGCAATCAAAGTCTTTGCATTTCCACAACAAAGGGCAGAAAGGAAGGGAAGAAATGCAGTTGGCAGGGCTGGTGTAAACCACAGAAACACTCAGGGAAACCTCAGTGTCCTTGTGATATCTCCCCATTCCCCTTCTTAGGGGAATATCTGGGACCATGAGCATTGCTGGAGACCCTCGGGTTCGGGTTAAAATGATTTCCTGGTTCTTTGTGTATCCCCTACCTGGCAAAAATTTCAAATGACTCCATGCTACCAGTACTAAACAAAACATATGGGGGATCTCTGACCCACTTTGCAGACACCTCCATCCCAAAGGAAACACAGCAGAGCCAGTAAATCAGCTTCTTGTTTAATCCTCACTTCCATGCTTGAGAAACTCCTGGCCTGGGAGGAGCAGCAGTGCAGGATGACAAGGAGCAGGGACAGCTGAGCTGAGCTTGTCCCTCTCCACTGCAGCTCCCAGGGACAGGGCTCTGATTCACAGCCTCATCTACAGCTACTTGGGGATGAGCTAATTTCATGTACATTTCTATTTCCACTCAAGAGGCGTCACAAGAAATGACCAAATGCTATTTCCTGAGGCTTCTATTACAGCTTTAAAGTGATCATAATAGCAAGTTAATAGGAGATCTACTCTGCCATTTTCCATTCTCATTGCTATTGCTGTAATCAAGAGCAGCTCTAATTCTTCAAAGCTTATTTTTGTGGTACTTCTCATTTTTGAATACGCTGCTAGGAAAGGAGCAGAATATCTTGGCACTCCAGCTGTGGTCTGTAGGCTACTGCCTTCCTTCTGTGCAAGGCTCATTGCTATTTTCTGCTCTCAACTTAATACTGACCTCCAAATTGTAAATTATAAATATCATCTTGGGTAGGCACCATGCGTTCAAAGGAAAAAAAAAAAGACTTTAAATCTCTTGTAAATTAAACCCCCAGATAAACTCAGTAGAATGAGAAAAAAGGTGCTCTAAATTCAATACAAAGAGAGAATTTCACTGGGCATGCATGATGTGTGTGGGGAATTGTCACAGCTTTTCTCTGCTCTAATAGTTCACATAGCCAAGATTTAGTTTCTCTCCACTGAGTGATTCATCTCTATTACCAGTATTTTCAAAATTAAATGGAAGAGGAGGAATGTGTTGATTCCCCTGCTGTGTTTAATAATCTTCCAAAAATTGTTTCCTGTTTACTTGGAAATCCCCACCTCCATGCTGTGATTTAGGCATTTTCACCCTGTTAACTTAAAAACAAAGCCTAGAAGATGCTGGATATGTACGATCTTGCAGTCATGAAGCAATTTATGATAAATGTTGCTGTTCCAGAGAAAAATTACTCGGAAATGTACATATGTTCATAGCTTCACATTCCCAATTTAAATCTTAACTAGTTGTTGGGGAAAAAATACAAATTGCTGCTCAGTTTTTATTTCTGTAACAGGTCTGATGGCAGCTTCTCTTTCAACAATTACTGCCCTGGTGCTGTAATACAGATCTCAGTAAAGACATCAATAACCCCATTTAGGGGACTGTCCCACTGTCCTCCATGGCACTGGCTGGCACACAACTGTGAATACTCAGTGGGTATTGTTTCATGCAACACTTGTCTATAAGCAAAACTTGTGGTGCATTTTCAAGGAAAATTATTAAAAGTACCTAAATTGATTTTCCAGCTGAAGCATTATCTCTGAATTCCTGTGGCTTGGCTGGACAAAAAGGAAAGAATTTTCCCCTTAGCTTTCTCAGGGAATAAATTTTCACAGTAGTTCTGAGATTTTACTTACATAGCACATATCAAACAAACTCTTCTTTATATAAGATTTGAATTAGCTCACAAAAGTCAGCGTGTTCTGTGTTAGCTCATGTGAAGAGTTCATGTAAAAGGCAGCAATATCCTGTGACCCAGGAACAGAACTGGAATCTGGGGATTCCAAAGGGATCTGAGCTCTCTCACGCTTCCTCTCAGCTTTTCATAAAGGTCTGCATTTTTTAAATGAGCATTACATTTATGTGATTAACTGGAGGCCACGTGAGCCTGATTTACAGATGTGTTAAACTTCCACTGCTCCTGTTAAAGCCATGGGGAGCTCTCAGCTCTCCAGGTTTCAGGAGGCTGTGCCAGCTCCCTGCAGCTTTTGTGGGGACAGTGGCACCACTGCCTTGGTGAGCACCTTTGCTGCCCTTTGCAAGTCACTGTGGGGTTTTGTCCAACAGGTTTTTCCTCTCTTCCCCTCTCAGATGAGATGGAGCAGTCCCCTGCAGTGCGTTCTGACTACTTGGTCTCAGGGATTCGAACTCCACCAGTGAGGAGGAACAGCAAACTGGCAACACTGGGCAGGATCTTCAAACCATGGAAGTGGCGGAAAAAGAAAAATGAGAAGCTAAAGCAGACATCTGCAGGTAGGCTGAGAGCAGGAGAGGGATGCTGCCCAGCAGAGCTTTCATGGGACATGTTAAAAGTGACCTGAGCCAAACCCAATTCAGAGGTTCCAGCATTCAACAGATTAATAATATTTAAGGCTCAGAGTGGCCCATATAGGCTGACTTCCTGTATAACACAATTTAGTACATTTAGAAGGAAAGGCCAAAATATGAGATTGAAGCACAGGCCTTGCCCCCAGACTGCCTTCCATGGGCTGTCCCTTCTCCACACAGGCTACATTTATGGCCCCAAGTATTGTCACCCCTTTTATTTGGGGTGAAGTTTATATAGGTCACAGTAACATGATGAGAAGCGACAGGAGGGAGCTGCAGCATGTGCAATGCCTTCCCTCAAGCAGCTGTCCCTGAGGGGAAGGAGCCCAGCATACAGCACAACCTCCTCTCACTGGTCTCCAGAGATGTCCCAGGAGATGAGTATGGAGACAATGTCACTTGCATTTTCATAAGATGGGACAGTGCAATTCCCTCCACTTGCTGCTGTATCCTGTGGGAATGTCCCAGTGGAGGACACTGTCCAAGGCAGCTCCAAGGTGCCACAGTAAACAGCAGGAAGCTCTGAAATCCTCATGACTCTGCACTCAGAGTGAGCTGACAGCACCTCACACCATAAACCTCAGCTTTACATGGGGTGATTTTTACAAAGGAAGAGGCACAAACAGCTGACCAATCCATGCTGCCCAAAACAACATCCTTGCAGTCCTTTCCAGGCACACAGGAGGGAAATTGCGACAAGAGGCAATTTCCATGTTGCCTTTTTCTCACCCCATTGCATGACTGCTGTGTTGGTAACTGGTGCTGTGTTGTGCTCCTACTTTGTGCAGTGCTGGAGAAGAAGATGACAGCACGGCAAGGGAGGGATGAACTCATTAAGAAAGGCCTTCTGGAGATGATTGAACAAGGTAAGTAAAAATTCTTTTCTTTTTTTTATCAGAGGCTCTTTCAGGACAGTAGGAAACACGTATTTGCAAAAGCAGAATAAACGAGCAAATGAATAAACACCTTCAATCCAAACAGAGTGGAAAACTCAGTGTCTGAATTGAAGGCTTCAAGCTCCTCCGTGCTGCAATCAATCCATGCAGTTTAGTGTTTGATGCTCTCCCATCTTGAGTGCAGCTCTGTGTTCCCTTGGTTTACACGTGCTGCAGCCAAAGCTGGCACGTATGTTTTATGTAATTGCTCTAAACCCAGCTAAATCCTTCTGCCAAGAAATCCAGCTCAAGCTGGATAAATATAAACTTCAACATACAGATACAGTCAGCTAACATGAACAACCTATGGATCCAGATCCCATCAAATGATCCCAATCTGATGTTTTCAGCTGTTTTTCTGAGTTTGTGATGTAGCGTGTTACCAGTCTGCCTGGTTTTCATTCCCATGCAAAAGTGAAGCATTTAGTGGAGTCATTTTAAAGCTTTCCTGAGTACAAACCAGAAGTCATGGAAGGAAAGATGATAAGGGGTCAGAAACACTCACAAAGGACATGGTTCTTGTGCTCCAAAGCCCTGACAAATGCTCAGGGGAGACACAGATCTGGGTGACTGTTGTGTGAGATTAACTGAGCTCCCAGTGTTATGGACAACATCCCAATTGTCATTTCCACCTAAACAGAGATAAACTTCACAAATCCATCTTTCCTTTGAAAACATCATAGCAGAAAGTACTGTCATGAAAGAGGACTGGCCTTTTGAGTTTGATTAATCTCACAGATAGAAGCTATATTCTTGGAAAGTAGTAATTGAGTTTCTTTTGTATAAAACAAATGCCATGCCTATAAATAACCCCTGGGACAATACTGATGCCAAGCTGGAGTGAAACTGAGCAACTGAAGAGTCAGAAAAAGAGCATTTTAAATAGGATTTCTTTTTCCATGGGAGTAAAGCAATTTAAATATTATTCTGTTGGATATATTTTAAATTTTATATTAAATAATCTATCAAACCATTCATTTATTCTAAAATGGAAGTTCTTAGAAAGTTCATTTTTAATTCCTGTCCATTGAAGTCTTTGTGTCTCTCATAATTCTAGATAATTACTTGTCCTATTAGCATATTAGCATTACTGTATATACATGATCTCCACTAGGAGCAGGAAAGTTCCCTATAATCCATGAATTTGAAGTCATGCTCTGCAAAAAACCAGTAAAATAGAACTTCTGTAGAGCCCATTAAGAGGCAATAATGAGGAATCAATAAACCTCTTGCATGCGTAAAGAACGGTTGGGAGGAAAAGGTGATGCCAAGCAGCAAGATAATTTTAACAAAATTAAAATAGTTCAAATAAATATAGTCCAGTGAGGTGTGAGGACAAGCTGTGCTTTTAACTAGACAGCTGCAAACAGACTGCTTACCTGTCTGCAGGAAAGTTGCCTGGAGCTCCTATAAGCATCACACAAATTTCCAGTGCCTCCCTGTGCCCAGAAAGGGAAGAGTGGATCACAGTCAGCTGAAGGACATTGCAGCTGCCTGCAAGTTATTTGTCTTTACAGAGTGTTGTGAATCTCCAGGGTTATTTTATTATATTAGCAGAAGAAGCTTATTAACTGGAATAAAAACTGACCCAAATAATTCTCAGTAAATGATTAGTGCCCTACTTGGACTGAGCTGAAGTGGCAGCAGTTTCAAGGCTAAGTCCTCGTTTATGCAGTTAAGTTGCAATTGTCAAAGCAGCAAAAAGACTACAGTAAATCCTCAAATCCCTCTGTTCCATCGGCCCAGGGAGCTGATTCCTGCTCACTTTCATAAACAGCCCAACTGGGAGGATGCTGCACCCTGAGAAGCCTCGTGCATTTGCAGTGGGTGCCACTCAGATGGCAGCAGCATCAGGCAGTGTCCCTGGCAGTGTCCCTAGCAGTGGCCCGTGTGGCTCTGAGCCCTGCACAGGCCTGGTGCAGGATCTGCAGTGCCCTGGGAGCAGCCCAGGGTGAATTGCACTGTCCCCGTGTGGGTGCTCAGTCACCCTGGCAGGTTGTGTCACCCTTTCTCCTCACACAGCCCCCAGTCTCAGCTGGCCATTCACAGCGTGGCCTGGGCCACCTCTGTCCCCTGCTCCTCCTGGCTCTGTTCACACAGGGCAGATGCCAGCCTGCCCCTGGAAAACTCCTGAAATGCAGCTTCTCTCTGGGAACCAGCTTAACTCCCTGAGAGATGACATGGGTCTGGCACACAGGGAGGTTAATTCCCAGCCAAGTCCCAGCCCTGCTCCAGGTTACCTTGCAGTGCTGAGGGCTGGGCTTCTCCTTCCCCCTGGAGCTGAGGTCTGTGCTTTGTCCTGTCCCCAGACCATCTCTAAAAATCAGTGTTGGGACCCACTGACACCCAAAGCAGCACACCCACTTTGATGTAAGCACCAGCTGATCCTTCCTGCCCCAGAACGTCGCTGTTGTGAGTCTCAGAAATGCTCCAAGGGGAACATCTGCCTGCCATCCCTTCAGTAACCCCTGCCTTCCCAGGGGCTGGACCTGAAGGAGCCCTGAAGGAGTCTCTGGTGCAGATCCTTTGTGGGCCAGCTGCCTTTCCCCAGGCTGTGAGGAACGTGCAGAGCAGAGTTACCTTGAGCATGTTCAGGGAGCTCCCCCCTTGATGTCTGTCCCCTTGGTGAGGATGAAGCTGATCAGGTTTATCTGTGCTTACAGCTCTGGGCAGTGGTTCACACACCCATGATTTTCTACAGGGCTGCCTTCACAAGGAGCTGAAATGTAGGCAATGAACTTTTTCCCCCCTCCCCTTCCCTGTATCATAGCAACTGTGCTACTGCGAGGGCTATTTTAAGAACAGTAACTTTTCACCAAACGTGATTATGAGGCAGACTGAGTGAGCTCAGTGTGCAAAAATACTGCATCCCTCCCGCAGCATCTCTGGGCCAAAATCTGATACCCTCACCCAAAAGCACAAGAAATTACCCTGCAGATTGTCCAAATAGCATAAAAAAGAGGTAACTGTGAATGTTGCTGTTTTAAATTGATGTTCAAGGAACTGGTAATGATAGCATTGCAAGAAAACACAGCCCTGGCAGGAGCTTCCAGAAAGGAGGGTCCAGGGATGAGAAATACAAGCTGGGAGGTGAAAGGTGGACAGCAGGAGCATCCATCAGCATGGAGAGCTGCCCAGGGAGGGAAGTGACTGCTTTCTGTTTCTTTGCAACAGTGATGTAGATCTTGTAAATTCTGAGGGAGTAAAAGAGTAGTTTGTATTCTGAAGATTCTTTCCTGAATAAGAGAATACTAGAAAAGCTTCAGTCATCAAGATGCGTACAGCTGCAGGGATCACTGGCACAAAAATCTTTCAGAGTAAGCAAAGGGAGCAGTTTCTAGGTCTGCATGAGGAGGGATTTGAATTTCTGATCAGCTCAATCACACAGGATACACTTTTCAAAGCTGAGTAACTAAAACTGTGCTAAAAACCTGCAGTTTGGTAGGAATATGAGCAGCCTTTCCTTCCTGCAGCATTGCTGGATGGCAGCGAGTCGTGCACAGAGCCTAGCACAGCCCAGACATGTTAGACCCACCTGGAATGTGCTGCACCACAGGCTCTGCTCATGCAAGGAAGGAATTGTCTTCTCCCAGAGACCTCTGATTGCCCATTGCTCATCTCCCACCTGGCAGCTGCTTCCAGAGCACAGTGGCCACTTGCTGAGGCAGCTGGATGCCCACAGAAAGAGGTATCTCCTTGAGAAACCTGAGTGGGTTTTTGTGCCCAGATGGGCTGGTGCCCACAGGATTTACATCACAGGTGGTTAACACAGAGATCAGGTGCTGCTCTAGGAGAAGTCTTAGTTCCCTGTGCATGAGCAGCTTTAAGAGTCCCTCTTCTCAAGAGGATGGCAGGGGGGCCTCAGCTTTCACTGCCCATGGTTTAGCTAAGATGAAATGATGTGTTGATGTGTTGTTTTAGATACTGAAGGCAAAGCCTGCACTGGTGACGATGGCACGAGGGTGACACAGAGCGAGGCTCCAGCAGCTGTGTGCCAGGCACTCACCTCAGAGGAGGAGCAGCAGGACACCACAACTGCGGCCACAACGAATGTGACCTCCTTTGGTGAGGAGCTGCACTTGGATGAGCTGAAAGAAGATGCAGGTATTGCATATAAAACGTTTTCAAAAAACCATGAAGTGTTATAACAACATTTCTGCTGAGGGGTTGAATGTGTCAGTGCATTAAAGGGTCAAAGCACCTTGTTCTGCCCAGCCCACACTAGGTTAGCAATTGGTGCCTAATAGCAGTGATTCTTGAGACTTCTACCAAGCTGAGGAACTACACAAAGCTTGGCATGATGGGATTAGTTGAATTATGAGATGATCTGGTCTTGGCATGGTGCCCCTTTGGTAGCAGCAGTGGCTGCTGTGAAGATGAAATAAGCTTCTCTTAAAGAGATTTCTTAAACTTCTGTGCCAAGCCTGAATGTATTAGTCCTGACTCGGGAGAACAATGCCAATACACAGCCCACACTGTCCACGTCACCACTCTGTCCCCAGCATGCTGCAAACACCAGTGAATTTTGATGCCAGGAGCAGAGATCAGCTAAGCCAGGCTCCTTTGGTGCAGCTCTGTGAGCTCATCCATGGCAGCCCTGCCTAGGGACTGGAGCAGCCAGGCACAGCCCGGCAGCTGCAGGGCTCCATTCACCTCCTGACAACCAAGAAATGCAAAGCTGCAGAGATAATGCTTTATCCTGGTTTGTGAGGACTGTCATGTGGTGATTATGGATTTTCCTGCCCTCTGGGCAATCTTTACACCTTCTCCATCTGCCCTGGCTGCCTTTTGTTCTCTGTCCCACCCCTTCAGGCCCTGCTTTCTTGGGGGTCCCAGCCCCTGGCTGCTTCCACCCTCAGAATGGAAATCATTCCCTCATCTGCTGAGTCCAAACCCACTCATCTCCCTGTTCTTACAGCAACCAGATCGAATCTTGACCAGATTACAGGTTTCTTTTCTTCTTTCTCTATTCTAGAGCATTTAATTCTGTATCACTAATGAAATTTATTTCTGAACTTCTAATTCTTACCATTGGGACATACTATCATGGAAAGATAGCACTAATAAGGTGTCATGTGTCTAACCTTATGGCTCTGCATAAACTCATAGTGTGATTTAAAATTTACCTTACAGTGTGTTCAAAATCGTGTATTGAAGCTTTCAAAATCATCCCAAT
>NW_005054356.1:1119697-1120352 GCF_000277835.1 Geospiza fortis | reverse complement strand
ATCCTAGTTGTTTTTATTGTCTCCCTGAAACAATCTTTCCCGTCTTCTTAATTTCTTTTCCACCATTTTTTGAGGTGTCATTTTCCCAGGTTCCACAAAAACATGACAGTGGGATTACTGTCTTTCTGCCTCTCCTGTTGGTGGCCTCTGGCTTTCAAAATAATTACTGCTGATCTTGTCTTTATGTGCTTATTTCTCCCTGTCTGTACATCCTAGCATTCCTGTCTCTAGTGAGTGCACCTGAAGGAATTAATTGGGTGGGAAAGCTCTTCAAAATTGTCAGTGTGCTGCTAAATTTATTATAATGTTGAGTTTTTTATAACATTTGCCCTTGGGCTCAATCTAGGCCTAATGCAGTGGGTGTCTTTCCAGATTCACGTGAATAAGTGACCAGCTAGAAACAAAATGAATGGATTTGCTTTGTACCCAATGTGTTCTATGTCATCCTGAGGATGTGGGGAAGAGGAGAAAACACAATTTGCAGACTTCATGTTCATGCTAATACACGGAAAAGAACAACCAGGGCACAAAGAGGGCAGTTTTCCCCACCTCCCCAGTGGGCTTGGGGACAGTCCCAATGGGAGGATTTCTACCTGGTAATGAGATGGCATTTTGACAAGTGGCACTCCATGAATAATTCTAGTGCTGAGCACTT
>NW_005054356.1:1108326-1119687 GCF_000277835.1 Geospiza fortis | reverse complement strand
TCAGCAGGATAATATTCACTCTGCAGGAAGAAATCTGTTAATGGGTTTGTGAGCTCAGGACTCAGGTCTGCCTGACACCCTCCCAGAGCAGGGTGGAGCTCAGGACCCAAAAAGTCTGGGTGGGGCTGGGAGCCTTTTGTTCCACCTGCTCTGCAGCAGAGGCCCCACTGTGGCTGTGCCAGGCAGCCCTTCCTGTCCCAGGGACAGCCCCAGGGGAGCTACTGCCAGGGAAAGCATTGCTCCTCTCAGGGAATGCACTCAAATCTGACTCATTTTCCTCTCCAGCTCCTAACATCTACTGGGCTCTTGATCTTTCACTAATGTAACCCATTAGTGACTCTGTTTTTCCCTTCCTCTATTACACATTTTGTCTCCTGTGCAATGGGCACAAACACCTAACTGATGTCATCCTGGAACAAGGCATTTCCCTAGAAGTACATTTTAAAAAAATTATTTCCTTCTGTAATTCACATAACTATCCCATACAGCAGCTTTCCTGTCATGACAGATTTCACAAGAACCCCTGGTAATGATGCATATTTATTCTTTCCTGTCTCTTTTGAATGATAAATACTCATTCTTCCCCTTCTAGGCACACTCATTAATCTGTTTGTCAACAAATTAAATGCCATTATCTTGCCAATGCTATTGTTTCCAACTGCCTCAGTGCCTTGGTGCCTCCCCACGCACTCTGAGCACGAGGCTGCTGAATGTTCATTAATACAGACAGTTTGAATTCCCAACGAGACACAAAACTGAGCCAAGAAAAGATTTGTGATGCAGCAGCTGTGGGTGCCACTGCAGTGAGATTTCAGGAGATGGCCTAGAATGGTTTGGAGGGAAAGGTGCCCTGGACAGACAATCCAGAGTACCCAAAGGAGTGGGATTTGCCCAGGAGTTTGGACCTCTCTCATGTTCTGCATGACCCCAGCTCTGGATCCTCAGCACAGGAAGACATGAAGCTGCTGGAGGTCCAGAGAGGCACCAAAAGGATCAGAGGGATGGAACCTCTCCTGAGAGAGCAGCCTGACAGAGTTGGAGTCAGCCAGCCTGGAGAAAAGAAGGCTCCAGGGAGATCTTGTTGCAGCCTTTCCGTACTTGAAGGGAGCTTATAAAAAAGATGGAGACAAAGTTTTTGATAGGACCTGTTGTGGTACAACACAGGGCAATGTTTTTAAACTGAAAGAATGAAGATTCAGGCTAAATACAAGGAAGAATTATTTTATAATGAGTGGTAAAACAGTGGAACACACTGTCCAGAGAGGTGGTAGATGCTTCATCCCCGGGAACATTCAATGTCAGGCTGGATGGGACTCTGAGCAATTTGATCTCGTTGACGATGTCCCTGCTTATTTCAGGGGATTGGACTAAATTCCTTTAAAGATCTCTTCCAACACAAAATATCCTATGATTCTGTGCTTAGGAGAGGTTTAAACACTGATCTCCCCATTTGGATGAGTGCTTCCCCCCTCTGGGGTAGGAAAAATAACCCTCATGGCTACTGCTGAGCCCAGAGTGGCTGGAAATGCACTTTGGAGGGAGCCTGGCCATGGCTGGGATCAGAGTCAGCCCCCAGGCTTCCTGTGAGTCCCTCACCTGGCCAGGCAGGGGTCAGGACAAATCGTGACAGTGAAAGCCCAGCAGTGAGGCTCTGTGTGAGTCTGGGCACTGTCAGGGCAGCTGTATCTGAGCAGAATTCAAGGATGCTAATTTTGGACTTCATCACTGAAATTTCACCTGTGTCCTGCTTCACTTCATGCCTTTCTGCATCCATTCCCCTGTGCCCTCATCACAGGCTGGTCAATTTGATGAACTGCTCAGTGATTCAGCCTGCACTAACTTTCACAGCTAAGTGCTTTTGCCATCCTTGCAGAGACAGTCCTGAAATGAGCAGTGCTTCACCATCTCAAACCAGGGCTTTGGAGGCTGATTTCTTTTCTTCAGTACTTCACCAATTCCCTGTTCCACTCTAACTGCTCAGATCCAATTGCAAATCTTTTTCGTGGCAGAGTCTTTTTGGTTATCAACTTTAACCTCAGAAAACGCTCAACAGCTCTGGAGTCAGGTACACTAAAAGAGGACTCAGAAAACAAGTTGAAATAATGTATTAAATAAAATAAAAATCATATTGGGAAAATAAACACACATCAACTATTGGAAGATCAGTTTTTAGGTGATATTCTGAGTTTGATACTCCTTGCCCTTTGGTGGTGTGTTCCTAGACAGAAGAGTGCTCACCCAGGAACTGTGACACCACAGCTGTGTGCTCTGAGAAAATTCATTGCTGTTCTCAAAAGTTGCTTTGCCTTGCTATCCTCATTATTTAAAAAAAGGAGAAAAAGGCTTTAGGGAAGTAAAGGAAGCTCAGCAGTTTTCTCAGGAACATCAAAACCAACATTTCCTCAATATCATCATATGTTTTATTCTTCACCTGCCCTGGCTGGTTGGCTGTTTCACACAGTGGCTTTCACAGTGGAAAAGAAGTGTTTCTAGCTGTGTGCCATGTGTTCAGTTTTTCTGAATGTTCCTGGCATTGTCCCCTGGCCTATCATTATTAACCTCATGTTCCATTAATCTTACTCATCTTCCCACTAGCCAAGAAACCTTCAGCACCCACGGAAGAACTGGAAGATGCCAGCCTGCCAGCATCTGAAGACAGTCCACAAGCCTTACTTGTACCTGAATCCACAGATTCCCCCCAGAAGCAGACAGAAAGAAACCCAGCACAGCTTCCCAGCCCTCCATTGCTCCCAGCTCCACCACCTAAGGCAATCTCCAAAATCACCAAGAGCATAACAGGTCAGTCGTCACTGCTCAGTAAAGATTTCCCCATCCTTGATGTGCTGTTCACCTCCACAGCACTGTCAAATCCTTTTCTCATGCCTGTTTTGAAGCCCCAAACTGCTGAGAATCACTCAGTTATAGTGAGCAGTGACCATGTCTGGCTGCCTGATAACAATGCACTGATCTTTGTACTTCACAGATTTATCTGAACCTCTCATGGGGATTATTTGTTGTGAGTCTACAGCACTAAACGCACATAAAACAAATCAAACCAACTGCAAACATCTGCTGAATCTCATGCTCATATTGATATGCCATAAAACACAAGGAAGATTTAAATGTTTTCATTACCTGGGCTCCCACTGGAGAGCAGGACAGCAGCCAAAATCTAGTTCAAGTCAAAGGTTCTGCAGAGGTTTCTGTCTGAAGGGTTTGCTCTCTAGGGCAGGTCTAAGCTAGAGCTATGAAATCTGCTCTGAAGAGTGATACACCTGGCAATCCTCTGTGCCAGACTTTATTGAACATTTCCAAAAGCAATTCCCCTGGGCCTGGTTTTCTAATGTATTGCCAATGTTGTTACATTTCTCAACATTCTGGCACTGCAGAAAGGGTGCTAAAATGAGAATGATTTTAGTTGGTTCCAATTTCAGGGCCCCTACATATGGTAAAAGCAGCTAAAAGGGCCTTATTGCAAATGAAAATCAAGTCCTGACATATAAATGTCAGACCTGTTGGATATTTAGGCTTTTAAATGACAGCCATTATGTGAGCCCTGATTTGCATCCACACTCATCGTCTGGCACAATGAGCAGGGTTTTCAAAGTCACCAGGAAACAAAACATCAGAGGGGTTCTGTGACCTGACCACTGGGGCTTAGAGAAAATATTGAGGTTTTCAGCCTCTTTAAAGAAAATTACAAGTATTTGTTTCCCATGGAAACAATTCATACTTTTAAAAGCTGTAATAACTCAAGTGGGAGCTGGATTCCAAATGGTGTTTTAGTGCTCCTCAGGAGCTGCTGTTCAGGTTATTTCACTGTCCTGGGCTGTGGGTGAGGCTCAAGCCTCCCCTTCTCCCCTGCAAGAGGAACAGACAGCCCCAGGCCCCCCCTGCCTTTGCTCAGCTGAGAAGGCCATGCTTGGCATCAGATGTATTTGGAAACCTGACCCATACAGGGTATAGAGATTACACCTCCACCAAGCACTTCAGAGCATTTAGAGTTCAGGTTTTTTTCTGCTTAACTCAAGTATTTCCTGTAGCATCTGAGATATTTTGAGTTTTGGTATTTAATTCTCATTTACATTTTCCACAAAGAACAACTCTGAATTTTCTCAATGACTCCAGTAACTCTAGACCCTTTTCCAATAGTGATTATACATGTTTATTTTTGTGGGGATGTGGGGGCAGTGCTAAGTTAAAATTAAACAAATACCGTCAGTGAGTGAGAGGAAATACAAAAGTGTGGGGAGAGAGAAAGGGCAATTATGAAAGAAAAGGAAGATGAAGAGGTTGAAAAGCTCTTTTGTGTTTAGTTTTTCCCCTCCCTTAACAATGCTAGGGATGCTGTCAGCAGAGGAGTGAGGAGTAAGTCAAGCACCAATTAATCAGAGAGAGAAGGAACAGGGCAAGGTGCCAAGACATCACTTTACAAGATTATTCACTGAACATCTGCCATTAGGACAAATAAGGTGTGATCTCAGGAAATTCTCAATATTGTCTAAAGCTGGAATGAAGATGAAATTGGCTCTTGAGCTGTTCCAGGAAGAAGCTGGTGTAAAGACAAAACAAAATCTTCTCTTTCTCTGCTGAGCCCTGGCTCTTGCTCTGAGGAAACACAGACACCCTCTCTGTGTGCAGAGGATAAAGTGGCTCAGGAGGTGCTTTTGTCCATCACCTCAGGCCATGATTCAGTGGGCAGCAATTGATCAGAAATCAATTTATCATTTATGATCTCCACAGCAGCACAGAATCAAACCCCCTGAGTACCAAACCGAGCTTTGCTCAGCAGAGCTTGGCTGTCTCCTGGCTGGAGCAGCACCTGATCAGTGCAGGAGGAGCTCTGGGGTGGGAAGGTGGCTCACACATTGCACATCAGGCATTGACTCTTGCAGCAGTGCCCCTGAGCCTCCAGACTTCCCAGATTTTAAACTGGGTAAGTTCTGGGCTAGTTTGAATAGAAATGAACAAAGCCATTGCTAAAGGTTCTGGGCTGGAGGGACACAAATGTGCACAAACACCTCCAGAGATAAAAAAAGTAATTGAGAGATTTTGTTGTGGATGCTCTCCCCCTCACCCCACAAACACAAAAAGATACCAGGCTTAGTGTTGCCACACTAAGATTTTCAGTGTTTGACTTTGGTTATGATTTCAGATTCTCAGTGTTTGACTTTGGTTATGATTTCTTATTAAGCAAACTTAAGAAAATGCATGGTTTGGTAACCCTTATGCAGGATGTTGGCTCTGACAGGATATATTTAATAACTGAAGTTAGTATTTTTTTGCTCTCTCCAGTTTTCTAGCAAGCTACCCTGCTAACTGGAACCAAGTCCTTGTTACAGGACTACTTCAGGATAATCCTGGCCTGAGCAGAAGTTTTTTTCTGCTATGAATTGAAGGATTTATCTCAAAAGTAAGAGGAAAAAAAAAAAAGGAAAAATTACCTATGAAAGCACGTTTGTACCAAAGCTGGGCAAGCTGTGCCAGTTTAAATTCCTGTGTGAAGCACTAGGTGGCAACAAGGGACAAGAAATACTCTGGGATGAGAAGCTCAAATTGCCTTTATCCACCCACAGGGTGTAATCATCTGCATGTGCCAGAGGCATGGGACACAGATATAGGAGAGGGGGAAAGGGGAAGAGGACAACAGAAAAACTGATCAGCATCTTTTTCAGGGCAGATGTTCAGTCGTCCTAAGGGATGTCATGTGAAGCCACCAAATTTACAACCAGGGAAATGTCCACTGTGCTTCAGACTCAAATGCTAGGAAATGTATAAATCAGTCTAAATGTGTAACTCTGATTTCGGACAAAAGGTTTACATTGCATAGAAAATAGCCAAATTTGGGGCTAAATTTGCCCCACCTTTCTTTTTTTCTTGTTAGTGCTCAGTACCCCATCTTTCATTTGGATGTCATTTGGCAAGTTTTGTTATGCAAACATTATCCTCATATTATAATGATTTTGGCATTTTCTCCACGGGCATTTGAAAGACAGAGGTCTGGGCTGCAATCACAGAGGAGCAGCTAATAGGCACTGGTACATTTTGTCCAGACTCAGAACCACAGGGCATAAATTTTAATACAGTCTGCCAGAGTCCAGCAGAGAAAATGCTAGATTGGAAAGCCACCACAGCCCAAGCCTTTGGTGGTTAGGAGCAACAGTGTGGGCAAGCAAAAATGCAGTGGTGGGCTGGGAAAAAGGAGAATCTGATCCTGTGAGAAAGAGGGGAAGTGAAGAGGCATCTGTTTTGCTAGATTAAAGATCTGGAGTGATACAGCGAGAGCCTTTTGAACTCAGTTACTCAGCCAGTTACCTCACAGCAAGAGCAAAACATCACCATTTATCCTCTGTTCAATACAACAAATTAAGTTCAGTGCAGACACTTTGCAAAAAGAACAAAACAGAAAAAGCATTGCACAACCTCCTCCCCTCTTGTGCTTTGACAGCAGGAAGCGAAACAGACGATCCAGCCATGAAATCTCCTCCTTCCACCATCCTGAAGAACTATGTCATTGTGGGTTCCTCCCAAATCTCAGGACAAGCTGCCCTCTTCCACCCCTCTGGCCAGAAAAGCTGCGAGCCCCATGGCAGAGGCCAGGTAACAACGCCCACTGGTTCCCCTCACCTGGCTGCCGTTCATCTGCCTTTACCTCCCAGCAGAGTCATTGAAGAACTCCACAGGGCTCTGGCCACCAAACACCGGCAGGACAGGTACCTACAGCCTGCAGGCACAGGGCTGCATGAGGACACTCATCCCACCACTTCATTTCTCTTGGAAAATGTTCCTATCCTGTTGCTGGTGTTTTAATTGCTGCTACAGCTTGGGTTTGCCTTCCTTGCGGTGTCACTGCTTGGAACAAACACCCCTGGTTAAAGTGCTTCATTTGGCAGCTATTTCATTGTATGTTCTTCCTTTATAAGGAGGCTGCTGTGGTGCAGGAGTAGGTTTTCAAGCAGGTAGAATGAGGTGATCATCCTTGATCTACTGCAAAAGAAAATCTTCCCCACAAGATACCAAGTTAGAGTAGGAAAGGCACATCCTGCCCAAGTACTCTACACATGAGAAATGCTGCGATTTCTGTCTCTTGGCTGACACAGGAGCACATACAAGATCCATTTTTAATACAAATGTGTTTGTGGGAGTACACTGGGTGCTGTATCTGGGTTCCATTATAAGCCCTCCTGTGTATCAGAGGAGGACAGAGCTAACCTTTGCCATCCCAGAGCTTTGGAGTGCAGTTGGTAGCATTTCTCAGTTCCCTAACAACTACTGCCCCAGGGAACAGATTCACATGATGTCATTTCCAGGCCCTGTTAAACCTCTGTCATGATCATACAATATCATATGAATGGTCATATTTCATGCCATGCATGTTTTACATTTAGAAGGATGTGTTGTTGTGGGGTTTTTAATCACTACAGTGTATCTTGTGACCATATATCAAAGAAAAACATTATTCACCACCCCTCCATGTCTTATTTTAATGGCAGAGACAGGAAAGTAGATCCCCATTAGCCATTCTCAACTTGAAAATGCCACCCTATGTTGGTCCATGCTGAACACCCTGCCTTGCCCTTTATGAGCTACTGGACGTTTTTCTCATTCTCATGTAAGTTTCTACTGCAGCAATAAAACAATGTTTGTAAAATCTGGGCTGTGCATCTTCCACCCATAGCTTCCATGGAAGAGAAAGCAAAGGCTCTCCAAAAAAAAGGGTGGATGTCCGTCCCTCGAGAACGTCGAGTATGGAGCGCAACAAAGAGAAGGAGAACTCGCTGAGTTATGGCAGTGACTCAGAAAACAAGAGGAACTCAGTTAAAGAGTCAGATGAGAACAAAGAAAACATGATCATGAACTCGGAGCTCAAGGAAGAGTCTGTTTTTTATCAGGATGAGGAAGTTCTGAACGACTCTGTTATTTCTGGTAAGCAAAATCCCTGTATTACAAAGATACAATCCCACAACCAAGGGAATGCTCTAAAGGCAGCAGAAAATATTGGGAAGGGTAAAATCCTCTACTGTCACATCAGCTTTTAGAAGGAACCCTGGTGAAAAGCTGAAGTTAAATTGGAGTCACAGGGATTGTGACCGTCCTAGTGTTGCACACCGAGCTGTATCACTGTGCTTTACCCTCTCAGTTACTGGTGCACCCTTGGGCTGCTCTCTATGAACAGCAGCACTCCCAGACATCCCCCTGGGAGCAGCCAGAACTTTCTGCACACCCAGTGCCAATGCTGCCGTGTTCTGCAATTTCAGGACTATTTTTCCATGAGGTGATGATACATGGAAAAGTGATAGAGACCAATCAATCCAGGAAGGACAAACACATAGAGAAAATATCTTAAAGAATAAAGTTTCTCTCCATCTGGTCCATTTTACCCCTTCTTGAGACATATGGGGAATGCATTTTATAATCCTGTGCAATTATTTCAGTGAGCTTTGGCAAAATAATCAGCCCTCATTAGAAAATATGTTGTTCAAGCTTTTTAATGTTTTCCATGTTAGCAAGACAGATTCAATCTGAAATGAATCCTTCACTCTCTTCATGAATGCATTAAAAGAAGTCAGGCAGAGAACAATTTATCAAAAAGAAATTGTTATAGCAGATGAAAGATGAATTCTAAAAGGTGTCTTTGAAAGCATGAGCCAGCAGACAGGACATGAGTTCTGCTGCTCTGTCTTAAGACACCAAGTAACAGAACAGACTCGTGAGGTAAGGCAACAGAAAAGAGTCCCTTGCCTAATTGCTGTGCATTTAAGGATAGCTTAAAACACAACAAACACCTTTTAAGTTCTACCTTTTTTCCTGGCTATGTGTGTAAAAGTGGCCTCTTTTAATAAAAATTCTAAGAGCTAGAGGCAACCAGCCAAGAAAAATACATTATCCCCAACAAGCAAAAGCAAATCTGAATATTTAACTGTTGAAGGTGAATCTCTCTATATTTAACAAATAATTATTCATTATTACGATGATAGGAGGGCATTTGTTATTGTACAAGTTTCAGTGATATCTAGAAGCAGCGCTGGACTTTCCACAGTAAGTGCTTGAGTTTTGGAAAATTCCTGCAGTTGAAGGACAGTGCTGGTGTACTGGGGATGGCTGAGGCCACCTGAGAAAAACAGAGCTGCTTTACAGATATTTGGGCATTATTGTGGCTGCAACAACACTGCTGCTTGGCACAGAGGATGCTGAGCTTTCACTGATGTCCCAGAGCAAGCTGGGACATTCCCAAGGCATTTCTGGTGTAGAGGCGCTATAGAGGTGCCAGTGTTCACAGGGACAGCACCAGAACAATTCCCTAAACATCTCCAGATTCCTTCTGGTTTGAAGAGATCTGGGCTGGTTTCCAAGTCAGGGAGTAAAACTACCCATTAATGCTGAGCTGCTTTACAATCCCTGTCCTGCCTTAGCACTGTCACCTGCTCTGCCACTGCCACCACCACAGGGCACAGTGCCACAGCCCTGGGGCTACAGGGGGGTATAGACACGTCACATAACTCTGGAAAAAGTGAGGAATTATGCCTTGGTTTTCTATTCCTACTCAATAAATCATTATTTGAAACCTCTGGAAACACAAGGCAAGATGAGCTTAAAAACCAACATAACCAGAACATAGCCCACAGCTGATAACTGGTGCAATCAAGGTCTGTCCAGCATCAGGCAGTGTTAGGATTTGCTATTTGATTGATAAAACAGTGAATATGATAAAAAGAACAGTAAACAGACAGGAAATTAAATGTAATGATTTGACTGAATTGAAACAGGGAGTTTTTACAGGAACCTGCAGCCTGAACATGAAAAGGGTGTGAATTTTCCAAGCATTTCTTGTTGACCTAGCTGAGGTGTGATAAATCACTAAACAATCCAGCCTGAGATAGATGGTCAGGGGGCAGACTGGCTCTGAATGTGCCTGACTGACTAAGAAAAATAACCCTTAAAAAAAGAATACTTAAATAAGGGTGTTTGCAGGTTCAGTTTCTACTGAGGTAGTGATGAGGAAGGAATTTGCCTCAGGATGCTGAAAATGGATGTGGAGAAGAACAGCTTGGGGCTTTCTCTTTGTTAAGTTTTGTTTTATTCATGTGTACTTATTCTCTTTTAATATAAAGATTTTGCATGTATACTTGCATTTTAACCTGTTCTAGTAAATGATGTTTCATTAAGAACAGTCCACCTTTGATTGACAGAGGGAGCTGACACTGTTAATTAGGATTTTGACCCCACTTCCTTTAAAGTCAATGACAAAAGTCCTACAGATTATATCACTTTCCATGCCCCCAAGGTGCCCTACCCTGGACACTCTGCATGGCCAGTGCTGCAGCTCCCGTGGACACACAGAGCTCCTTGTCACAGAAACCTCCTGACATGGCCAAACTCCTCTTATAACCTCTTTAAAACACTCAGGTGAAACTGGGGATGTGTGCAGGGATTCCCAGGAGTTTCCTAGCGTCAAATGTCCTTCAGGTTATTTCCAGCAGGAATTCTGTTGGTTCCTCTGCACCCACTCCCAGTGTGGTGAGAAACCCTGTCAGAGTCCCAAGTCTGTGGCTTTGTGAGCCAAATGCTCCTGATGGAATCAGATATTCAGTTAGCAGAAGGCTCTGTGTGGCAGCAGCCAAATCATTTCACTTCCCTACCCATCTGTTAAATGTATATCTGCTATTTCAGACAGGGCTGTGTGGTTTAATTTAATTAATGCTTGCAACAGACTGTGAGAGCATTTCAAGGAAGGTGCTAAATAAGGGCACAGCTTTTTAGGCTCCAAAAAAGGGGTTTTGAGCTGATTATGGTTTCTGAAAAGTTTAACTTTAGATCAATGCAACTACCAGATTTTTCACACAGGGAGACCAAAATTACTCTGCTCCACTTTTTCCAACAGGTAAATGTGGGAAGGAGGCTGTACAGACTCCTCCCTCTGCATAAAGAAACTTGAGATCAGTAGTGATAATAAAAAAGGAGGTCCATAGATCCCTAACAAATAAAACCCCAGTATTTGAGAATGAGAACCTATTTAGGATTTAGAATCTTGCTAACCTCCAGAGCATCCTTTAAAAAATAGACTTTAATCCTATCTCAAATGCCAAACAAAAATACCAATTAAATGTCATTTTCTTTAAAGATGAGGTGACCTTCTCTAGAAAAGGTGAGGCATGAAATTTAAAAAACCCCAAACCCTTTAAAGCAAAAAGGAACCAAAACAAATTAACCTCCTATTACACACCATGCTCCCAAGATGAAACAAAGATTTAACTGCAGTTCCTGCATGCCCTGAGGAATATTTTCCCTCTGCATTTGCAGGGATTTTGTGTCTAAGCCCTGCTCAGCTGCAGTGCTGCTTTCTGACTTTAATGTGTACAA
>NW_005054356.1:1101930-1108316 GCF_000277835.1 Geospiza fortis | reverse complement strand
TTCCTGCTCTCCAGCAGTTTCTGTGCCATCCCCAGGAGCTGCCTTTCTAATAACTTTCCTTTCAATGCATGTCCCAGGTACTTTGCCAAGAAAATGCAAGAAAGAGCTGCTGGCAGTAAAGCTACGGAACAGACCAAGTAAGCAGGAGCTGGAAGACAGGAATATTTTCCCAAGGAGAACAGATGAGGAAAGACAGGAAATCCGGCAGCAAATTGAAATGAAACTCTCAAAGTAAGTGTTGTGAATGAGAACAGGGAGGAGCCTCCCTTTACAATGGAGCATCCTCTGTTCCACTGCCACCCACCCCCAGCTCCATTGCCTGCAGGGAACCAGTCACCAACCAATATAGCACATTTTCAGCTGTCAATCAGCCACTGGAGAAAAAAATCTTAACTCTCTCTTCAGTCAGGATTGCCTTGATTTCAAGGGAAAACAAGACAGAAGTCAATTGAGAGACAAAATCCTGCCAAATCTACCTGCAGCTCTGCTGCTGCAATCAAGATTTGGAGGTCCTCCAGAAGACCCAGTGCTTTAACAAAAATAGTAGTATAATTATTTATCAAGCAGATTTGGCTTTGTCAGCTCGAGCTGAATGTGAGCATAAAGGCAATTATTAGAGCTGCACATTTACTTGCCCAAGGGAAAGCTGCTGCACTGGTGGCTGCACTGGTGCCTTAAGGCAGCAGCAGCATTGCCCTCACCTGGGGAAGGTGTGAATCCAGCTGCAGGCTCAGCAGGGATGCTCTGGTTTGATCAGTAACCAGGGCAACAGGGGAGAGCTGTGAGAGAAACAGCATCACTGTGGTGTGCAGCCTAAAGCAAAGACTGGAGGTAACTGGGAGGCTCAGGCTGCACCATTTGGGTTTTGTGTGTGCTTTTTTAGGGGCTGCATTTGGATATCTGCAAACATGAATATTTTAGAGGAGACAAAGTGGATTGTTAAATAATCTGTGCTGTGCTGCCCACACAGGGACAGCGAGCGCTGCTCAATGCCAAAATGCTTGGAAACAAATTGGGAAACATGAACAGAAATTCATTTTCAAGGCTTATTAAATATTAAATATCTCAAGCTTCTCCTGAAAGAAACATTTATTGATATTTAGACTAACTCATTCATGTGCATGCTTTTGATTAAACTTTACCTCCGGGGACAGGGAATGAGAACAAATGTGTGGATCAGAGCACAAGTCCTAATGGACCAGAGTTTATGGAGGAGAACATCTCTGCCTTCACCACTCCTGCCCTCAGCTAAGGAACAAGCTGCTGAGGGAACACAGAGGAGGTTCTGGGTGCCCTTCATGGTGCCCCTGCAACAGCAGAGATGGAGTTATGGTCCCTCCAGTCTCAGTGAGTGCACAGCAGCACTTTGCACCGAAAGGGGAGCAGTGCTTTGTGCCAGGGGCTGCACAACTCAGTGCAGGTGGCAGACCCTGCCACAGCAAACGTGTACATCCAGACAAGCAGAAAAGATCCCCCTACAATGCACATTGAGTTCCAAGAGTTACAGGCAGAGCAGATCAGAGGTGTGTTCCATTAATACCCATCACTTCAGGAAGCAAAGATGGGTCTTGATCACCCTGACCTTACAAGCTTTGTGCATGCACTTCAGGGAAATATTTCACATTGCACCCAAATATCATTAATTCCATTATTT
Organism: Geospiza fortis; assembly: GCF_000277835.1. Taxonomy (NCBI): domain Eukaryota; kingdom Metazoa; phylum Chordata; class Aves; order Passeriformes; family Thraupidae; genus Geospiza; species Geospiza fortis. The sequence continues at coordinate 1,106,662 of NW_005054356.1, read as the reverse complement.
TGGCCATTTGATAACTCATGAGATCTCTTCATATATCAAGAGCCTAATTTGATTGCTTTAAAATACATAAAAAATGGTTTCCACCCTACTGCATCCCTAAAACCAATTCAACCATCACAAACTATTCACTGAATGAGAAGATTGTCATACCCAGCCCCATCTCCTATTGCTGAAATGCTTACAAGGTCACATCTCTTTTCAGCCCTGCCTGACTTCTCTTAGTCTGAAAGGTCTGATGGAATTGCAGCTTCAGTTGCTGTAACTACAGCCTTTATCCCTTTCTTTTCATTTACCATTTGTCTTGCTTAATAATGAGCCTAAAGAAATGCTGTGAGGGATGCATCCCTAGAGTCAAATGTCAGTACAAGGACTTGCAGAGGACACTGCTGGACAGGTGAAAGGCTGGCCACAACCAGGAGGCAGGAAATTTGCTGTGTGTAGGTGAATGCAGCTAAGGGAGCCTCCCCTGCCTGCTGATCTCATGCAGCAATCGGGGGTGCAGCCCGTCAGTGTCACTGGTGATGTCTAGAGGATGGCTAAAAGCCATCTTTGTTCCAAATGTTGGAAGTCAGGCCTTAATTTGGTTCCTTTTTCCTGGAATGTGGAGGATTGAGCGCATTTTGGGGAACAGACGGCACGGAGATTGCTGGAATCGCCAGGAAAAAAGGCAAAACAGATTGGGAGCAGTCTCCCACACAACTTCCAGCACATATGTGCTGGCAGAGTTCAGCTCAGCTCTTAACTCATCCACCAGAATAGAACACGATCGTGCAAACAAGCTCAGGTGATGGATGAATGCAGGAAAATATTTACAACACCAGGAAAAGCAAGTGGGTGTCTAAAAAACCCAACAGCCAACCAACAAAGTAAAAGTGAATTGTGGCTAAGGCCAAAGAGCCAAAGCCCTAGAGATATCCCTTTGGAGTTTCTGATTAGGACTCTCCTCACAAAACCCAGGCCACCCCAGAGCCCACACTCGGAGCAGAGTCTGGCTGTGGTGAGGAAATGAAACCAAACTGGGAAGAGTGAAATTCTTGGATGAGCTTTTGAGGTGTTTGCACTCATTCATTTCACTGGTACTTGTGCAGCACAGTCTCTGTGTGACAACCAGGAGGTTTACAGCTAAGGAATGTAGTGTTGGGCTGGGAAGTGCTGCCTGGGAGATGGGATCCAGTAGAAATGTCTGTTCTCTCCAGGGCTTTGCCACTACCTGTGCAGAAAAGAGCAGCACTGCTGCTGCAATAGCAACACTTAGATAACAGCAAATCCATGTGTACCATCAGGCTATAGATCTGTGTTTAGCACAAAGAATGATCTGTGGGCAGATCAGCAAGTAGTTATTCAATGGCTGACTGCATAAGAATGGCACATAACCAGGCAGTTGTTAACAGGGTCGATATTTTTCAGCACAGTTGCAGGGTTTGATGGTCTGTATCTCTCTAGCAAATTGCCTCAGCCCCACAGCTAACACAGCCTCACTCTGTACTCTGGAGGGAAGGATGTACTGACATAGATAATGTGCAAAATACACCAAATAACGGTGTTTATATAGCTTTAAAAATAGGGAGACAAAAGAAGAGCATCCTCTCAAAACCACTGTATTATTTAAGTGGTTCTGGTTGTAACACATTTCAGCAGCGGCTGTGAACCTGCTGAGAAAAGCTACTCTGCTATCACTCTGATCAGTGTTTATGAAGTCAAAGCTAAAACCCCTATTTTCCTTCACCTTCCCACTCATTCCATCTCAAAAGAGAGATTGGGAAATTCTGTATTTTGAGACAAATTCTACTTTTACAGCAGTGCAAATCTACCGACTTCAGGTTTATTATTGACTGACAGTAGTGTGAGGAGAGATTCCAGGATTCATTTATGTGCATCGCTGCTTTTGAAAAGTGTATTTCCTGTATTTCATGCTCCCAGCCAATTTAATCTACCACTTGTTGCTGTGGAAACATGGACTTTTCTCTCCTCCTCCCTCCAAAATGGCAGTATTCCAGTTTTCCCTACGCTGTAGTGCTTCTCTAATCCATGCATCCCCAGTGCCCCAGAGCATGGTGAACTCTTGGAATACTCTACTGTGCATTAGGCAACAGGGCTCCCAACAGGTCTTGGTTCCATTATTGTGTGTTCAGAGCACAGATAATAAGCCCTCGATGGAATTCAGTGAATTGAGAGCTCTTTGTGTCACGAGGCAGAAAAGACATTTGCAAGTAGGATTGTTTGCAGTATCTGCTTCCTGTCTCACAGACACACTTTGTTCTAGAAGGGGTTTCAGCTGAAACCTGGGGGAGTGAAACACTTGCTAGACTGAAGGGTGACTCAGGAAAAGGTTGTTTAATTAAATTTGATATCTGGCTGTTTAGAAAGTTGATGTTTGAAGTGCCTGGGTGGCTTGTGCTTCTTGAGAACATAACCATAGTTAAAGTCACTCCAGTATAACTTAATGTCTGAATGAAAATACAAATTCCTTGAAAAGATTATACTTGTAATATTCACTTCGTGTACTGCTTCACCTGTTCTGGTATTTGTACAAGTACACATGATGCGTTGAGTGGCACTTAGAAGATGATGGGGACAGGAATTAAATACAGAAACGTGGGCAGAGGAGTCAGACAGGAAGAACAAAGGGTTTTTGTACACAGAGAGGAACCAAAACTTGAGCACCTAAAGCTGATCTTTACCACATTGAAAACATTGGCTTGGGGAAGTGGATGATGCTGGACCAAGGTTTCCTGGCAACAAGAAGTGAAGAGGAGGCATCTTTATTCAGTTGTTAGCACATCTGGAATCTGTAGGTGTGGTGCTGCCCTGAGGTTCCTGGAGAAGCATTTTTGAGTTGACTCACCCAGGAACTGCAGATGTAGCCAAAAGCACACCCAGATGAGACCCTGGTTTGTCCCTGAGGTAACAGAGTGTGAAGTTCACAGTGCTGCTGGAGACAGAACAATACCAAGCAAAAAGCACTTGAGACTGGCAGCCTAAAAGCAAAACAGCACCACAGCTCAGCACAAAGCACTCACAAAGACAGTTTCACCTACTGACAGCACAAAAGCTGTGCCGTGTTTCCCAAGGACAGCACATCCAGTGCCACTTCTCCACAGAAATGTCTCAGGGCAGCTTTGCTCACTGAAAAGCCATCAGCCCTTCAGACTGTGACACTCAGCAGGGAACTGGGCTGAATGCACAGAACTTTGGGGAACATTTTGTTTAGATTGACCAAAAAAAGTGGTAAGTGGGTACATGTACAGACTACTTGTAGTCCTAATGCAGAAGTTTATGAGATGCTGAACTGAGCTAAGCTCACCTGTGGGTTAGCAAGGTTTTTCTGATGAATCTCCAGCTGTGCTCCAACTCCCGGTCACTGGACGAAAAACCAGGGAACTGCCCTAATTTCAGAAGGCTGGGAAGACTTGACACAGATTCATTCCAGAGACAGGAAGGCAGGGGGGGCAGATACAAAGAACAGATTAGCTGTCAGCACTAATTAGCTGTGTACAATTTAATGCATTTCAGGAACCATCCAGGTAAGCATCTCGCTGATGCTAAAAATAACCTCAGCAAGCTCAGTGTGGGTGTGTGTGCAAGGCTCAGCTCCTCACACCAGACAGGAGCTAAATATAGAGCCACAATTGAATTCTGTGGGCGTGGGGAGCCAAGGGAGTCTCCTGTCTCCTTACTCTGCTCCAGCAAGATGTGATGCAGCTGGGGGCTGCTGTCAGGCCTGCTCACGGCTGCAGGATTTTATTAGGAGTGTGCACAGGACCCATGTGCCCAGTGAGGATTTGGGGTTTTTTAATGGTTTGCCCCTTTTCAGTTATGGCCTCTGCTTTTCAGGCTATGGAAAAAGATGTTGTGAGGAATGGAGGGGGGAGCAGTAGGAAGAATGAAGGAGGTGCATGTGAGGCTGAGATTTTCTTTTTGGTGCTGCCTCCAGGATTAAGAAGTCCAAATTCCAAGGCCTGAATATTCCCTATGCTCTACCTTGGTGTCAGGCAGTGGCACACAGCTGGAAACCCTGCTGTGAACACAGTGACAGACAGCACTGGCCTGGTCAAGGGGCTGGGGGTTAGTGCCTGCTGCCAGAGTTCCTGAGACAGCCTGCAAGGGTAAAAATGAGGAGGAGAGGGAGAGAAGACTCAAGTGTCATTAAGGTCTCCAGGCAATGAGTAAGTTCAGCCTCCTGTTTATATGGCTTTTGAAGTCCAGGGGAGATGTAGTGCAGTTCAAATAAAGCATTAGAGAGGGTTCAAGTGCATCTGTACATGCTGTACCTTGACAACGCTGTCCTCTTGTCTAAATGGCTGAGAAAGGTTTGTTCCCTTTCAGGTATTAAACTCCAAGAATAGAACCAAACTCACTAACACCAATCCCTTGGTCAGGTTTACTTGCCAAGCTCCCTGAGTGTGTGATCTTACCAGGCCCTCTGGACAGCAGCTCTTGAACCAGAAGTGCTTCCTTGCTTCAGCAGCACTTGTACGATTAATTATGGAGCACCCAGTCAGCTCTGGGCAAGAGCCTTGATCTGCAGCTGAACCAGAATGAGCAATTTGCTGTCTCAGACCAGCCCACAGCTCATCTGGCAAGAATTTTTGAACACACTAATTCACTTATAAAGGGTTGAACCACGGTTGCCTTTGTCCTGGGTTATTTCCTGGTTTGAGGACAAGCACACGACCCAGAGGTGCTCCCAGGGCAGGCCTGCATTGCTGAGGATTCAGCATCCACCTCCTGC
>NW_005054356.1:1073535-1101882 GCF_000277835.1 Geospiza fortis | reverse complement strand
TGCTGAAAATGAGCAGTGTTTGTGCAAACAGGAGGCAATGTCACTGCAGAGGTTGTAAATTCTGCCAGGCAACAATATGAAGTTCCAAATTCCCAGGGCATTGCTGATTAAAGATTGTCTTCTGAGAAGACACTATCTCCTTCCACTGCTCTGTTCTACTTGCCTGGCTCCAGTGCTGGGAATTCCTAATCAAATCTGTTTTCCACAACACAGTGAAGGCAAGGGCAGCAGGTCAGAGCACAGCAGGCAAGAGAAGAGCAGAGCAGCAGGTGGAAACACAGATAGGAATATACAGGGCTTTTTCTGGGACACAGAGTCAATTCCTCGAATAGATCTGACATAAGTGGCACAAGTGAAACTAGGAATAAAAAAATCAGAGCGCAGAAAGCTGTAAGTATCACAGAGCAGTATAATCACATAAATAAACTTGCAGAAAAACTGCTTAAGCAAGTGTCATTGAATAAGGAAAAAGCCTTTTTTGGGAAGAAAACAGTGCACTTGTTTTGCCCTGCCAACCCACCCACTACCAGCAGCTCATGCTCAGCTGAGATCCCTTCCCAGAAATTGGGCACCTCCCCACGCCTGAAGATCTGGGCTCTACCCCTGTCATGAGACAAGCAGTCATAAAGCAAAAAGGAAATGCATAAAATGCCAGTAATGCTCTGTAATGCTTCACCTTACACTGGATTATGATTCAGGTCCTTGAGCTTGTGTGGGTCTGCAGTAAAAGTAATTACAGAAAGAAATTACTTTAATTTAATTTGCAGAGCTTAATCGATAGAGACCAAAGTAAGCTGCTCTGGTTGTCACAGTGATTTGTGCTGTTGTGGGATGAAAAGCTGACCAGAACAAGGTGCTGTAACACTTGTGAGCTCCTGATAACCCAAGGGTTGGGCAGGAAGGGATACAGGCATTCACAGTGCCAGCCCTCACTTTGTATAGGCATGGTCACTGTGTCACTGAGAGGATTTAGGATTATGGTTTTTTGGGTTAGATCTATTAATGAAATTTAGGAAAAAATGTCTTCTGCACTTAAAGCCAAGCACTTACTTCACTTAGTTGGAACAGAAGCCAGATGGGATGGACAATGTGTGTCTGAAAGGCTGTGAACTGTATAAGCACAGTCTCAGACAGAAAGGGGTTTGGCTGCTTTTTTTTTAACACATCCATTTCAGATGTGCCACTTCAAAGCATTTGAGAACAAAAGAGAGCGGTAAAGTTTGGATGTTGTGTTGGTTCTCCTCCCACTTGCCTTTTACATTTATAAAACCAAATTTTTAAATTTTAAAAAGAGGGGTAAAGAGATTTTAAAAATTTTTAAAAATTTTAAAGAGAGGGGTAAAGTTTGGATGTTGTGTTGGCTCTCCTCCCACTTGCCTTTTAAACCTAACCAAACTGATAGGCAGACTGGATATCAATGAGTGTCACCATGACTGTTTGCAGTGGATTGCCTGCAGAATACCTGAATGGTCACTTCTCCCACAAAATCTGAAATGTGGCTTGGTTTGGAGAAGAAAAAGCTCCTTAATGTACAGAGCCACAGCTGCACACACTGTCCCTGGGGCACAGCACTGAGTTATCCCTGCTTTATGGGGAGGGTTCTCAGATGAATCACCTGTGCTTTCCCATGAAGAACTTCATCATATTTTTGGGCTCTCTTCCAAGAAAACTGTATCTCAGCACATGTGATCCAAGGAAACTGTAATTCATACCCTGCAGTTTCTGGTTCACCAGATTCTGTGAGTTACTACAGTTCCCTCCTCCTGCAGCTCTGAGCACAACTTCTGTAGCCTGGTTCATTCAGGATCTCAATTCCCCCAGGAATCACAGGCTTGGGCTTGCTGCTTTCATATGGAAAACTGGGTCAGTCTAGCACAGTTCCTGTGTTTTTGAAATAACTTCAGAGAAGGTGAGGGGGGAGAAAAATGAAAGATATAAATATTTAGAAAACAGGAAGTGGGGGAAGCAGAGAAAATAGGTCAGAACAGAAGGTCAGTGATTTTCCTCAATAGATGATGTGCAATTGTATCAATTATTAAAACATGGCTCTGGCTAAGTCTGATTCCATTGCCTGTGCGCAGCTGGAAAGCTGCAGCTGTATAACCAGGTCTTGGGAGCTACTTCAGTCAGCTAGAGTACTGCAAGTTTCCTTCAGTATCTGTTTTTCAGGATAATTAACTCATCCAAGTAGCCAGCACACTTCCTTGACCTCCCCAGACTCTGGAGAGTGGTTTTTTTTTTTTTCCTTCTGGAAAACACTCTTATTTTCTATCTTTTCCTTTAGCTCTCACATACAACACACCAGAAAACAAACAAACAGAACCAAGCACTCACAGGTTTATCAATCCATGCTCATGGTTTTATCTAGTGAAATTAAGAAGAAATTGACCACACCTTTGGAGGTTGAGGACCTCCTCCTGTTGAAAGTCCACTTATGCAGAGGACATCAAGGCAGCTGGGAAATAAAACCAGCAAGTTGGAAAAATCTGAATCTTAAATCACATTAGAAGCAGGTACTGCAATCTAGTTAGTCCATTGTTCTGCAAGGATGTGTCAGTCACTTTGCTTTCATAAAGCTATGCAGGATACAGGCAAGAAACAAAGAGCAGAACAAAACCTGAGTGCCTCACTGCAGGAAAAAACCTCTCAAAACCAAGACTACATGGCTCACAGATGAACTACCAGTGTCATTTGCTTGAGATGATCATATTCATTAAGCAAATTAAATTCTGAATGAATTAATACTTCATTAGTTTCTCAGAAATTATGTTAAAAAAAAAATTAAAGCCAGGCCCTCTCAGCAGTCTCTGCAGAAAACAGCTGGCCTGTTGCACAGAGATCAGCCTAATTTGAGGGTGTCTGCAAAAACCGTATTCTGGCCAGGCTACACTGCAGCCTTGTTACAATCATCACTGGGAGTGGCTGCAGCACTTCCAAATACCACCCAGCTGGGGAAAAATCCTCCTTCTCAAGAGAAGGTTAAACAAACCAGGACTGATGTGGTAAGGGAAGTTTTATTTAGGGGTGTAGTGCAGTTTAACTTACAGAAATCCCTTTATCAGCCTGTTTACACCATGGAGGAAAAGGTAACAGGGAATGAATGGTGTGTGTGGAAATGCCAAGCTCAGGCCCAGGGGTGATGGGAGCAGGAGGCTCAGGGCCAGCAGGGAGTTTTGGTGGGGGGAGGCCCAGCACTGCAATGCTGGGACTTGCTGTGCACCAGCTGCAGGGACAGGAGCAGCTGCAAAAGGCAGGGAAATGGCTCTGAGGGAGGCGTGTGCACAGAGCCAGGACCTGTCTGTGCTCTGGGAGCCACTGCCAGCTCCCACAGCTCTGCCTGCCCTTCCCCACCTGCAGCCCCTCCTCAGCAGGGAACAGCTCTGAGGACAATCACGGAGGTGGCACCAGGGGATCCTTTCCTGAGAGCACTCCCCAAGGTTTTGTGTGGCAGCCTTGAGCTTTGGCAGTGACAGTTCGTGTTGTACCACAACAAATCACGGCTGTAACTTCCAAACATGATGTTACATAATTGAATTCTTACATTTTATTCAGTTTTCAGAAGATCAGAATATTCTGTTCTATATGAAATTTCCCAGCAAATTCTATTTGGATTTTCGTGACCATAGCTAAACACAGGATCCTAAACAAAGTTAAGGAGGAACCCAGAAGGCTCTGGGGAAGAGGAGGCAGAATATGAGGATGACATTTTAAAACTCAAATCCTGCCTGTGTTTTCCTGTAAGTTAGCCTGTCTGCAGTGCTCAGTGTCACAGTGGCATCAAGTGACAAGTCATACTCCTCACCCTGTCCAATTTAAAAAACAAAGGGAAACAGAATTACTGAAATACCATTTGCAGAGGGAAGTGAATAAATTCCCAGAGGGGCTGCAAATCTGTTTTTTCAGACAAGACAGTTTGCCACATTCTCCTAATCTGTCCAGCAGATATAACCACATAGACCAGCTTTGCAGAGCACTGTGAGAGCTGCTGGTGAAAGAACTACAGAATTGATGATTATTGAGACCAGGGGACTCACACTCCCACAGACTTTTTGGGCCACATCTTTGAGCTGTCAATGGAATTTCTCATTTCACTCTGCACTGAGAGCAGGAACAATCTTTGTATTAAAAAACCAACAGATAACCTCAAGAGGAATTTTGAAAGAAGCAAAATATTAAAAGCAAATAAGAGTGCAGTAAAGAGCAGGGTTCAGAGCCTGCTGTGGGCAAAGGCTGGTGTGGCTCTGGCCAGCCAAGGCTGGTGACAGTGTGAGGCCAAGCTGCTGGTCTGACTGTCCTGGAAAATGCTGGGCCAGCAAGAGTGTGCACCAGAGGAACAGAAACTCATCCAGCAGATGGTGAAATGCTGTCTGCAGGCAGGGATAGCCCATCCTTGGAGGTGCTGTTTGGGAAAGTGACAGGTGAGAACTGGAAGGTGCTGCCTTGCCAGGGGAGCGTTCCCAGCGAGGTTCCTGCAGCCTGGGAGCAGCTGTGCAGCCACACACACTCCCAGCAGGGCCTGCCTGTCCCAGCAGCAGCTGCAGCTCCACAAATTGCTGTCATTTAGGTTTTTCCTTCAGGGATTACACAGAGTACTCGGAAAGTGCTGCATTTGCCTTGATTTACTTCAGTAATTCAGAAAGCTGCTCCTTGGCAGCAAGCCTGACACTACAAAGGGTTTGCAAAAAGTGTCACAGCATGTCCCCTCCTGCCTGGAGCTGCTGGGTTAGGAGGTTCACAGCTCCATACCCCACCTCTGGGGTAAATCCTCACTGCAAAGCCACCTTGCAGAGGTTTATTTGTCACCTCCCAGACTTTGCAGATTGCCAAAGGGTCCTTGGTATGTGCCTCCAGGTGACAGGGAAGGATGATCTCCAGACCTCACACTTCATGGTGAAATTCCCAGCAGCTCGCATCCATGGCAAGAAGGGCCACTCTCAAATCCTTCTGCATCCAGTGAGGGGGAGGAGGAGAATTGGCATGCAGCTGACAGCCCACACACACCAATACTTTGTCTGCTCTCTGCAAATCCAGCTGTGGTTTCTTCCAGTGACCCAAATCCCACAGCTGCACATTGCAGTGGCATCTGTTGTAGGGGCAGCTGTTTATGGATTAAGTGCACAGCACTGCAGGATCTTAGTGCAGCCCTGAGCATCCCAGCTGAGGCCAGGACACACTGGGACACTTCCATCCACGGACAATATCTCTGTTTGTTGCCCTGTGAAACAGAGCTAGAGCTACAGACAGAACTGACATGTCTCCCTGTCATCCTGTCCCTGTCCTCGCTGACTGCCATGGCTGGAATTGCACTCCTGGCTTCCCAGAAAATTGAGTCACGAGCCTACAGACATTTCATTTTGTACAGGGCACAAAGGTGGCTGACAAGCCAGCCCCAGCCTCCCTGGAGGAGAACAGGCATGAACATGGTATTAGGGATTGTTCAGACAGTGAAGTAAAAACCTAGCTTTTTTATTTTCTTACCTTTTCCCCAGCTTTTCTTATTTTTTTTATCATAACCCAGTAAGCACCCAGGAGTATGCAACTGTCACTGGGGCAGGAAAGTCTCAGGTCAGTGGCAGTCCCACCACTGGACTGAGATTTGCCTCTGTCTGCTGCTTATTTCAGACTCCCTCCTGCTGCTCATGCAGTTGCTATCAGAGTAGATTTTAGTATCATTTCAGCAGTAGATATGTAGCATTGCTTTTTGCTTTTTTGTACTGTGAGAACACAGAGCTCCATTCCTATTTCAAGAGAGAAAAGAAAGGAGGAAAAAAAAGAAAGGAAATCTCTTGCTTTACAGTGAAATGTTATTAACAATTTTCAGTGACCTGCACAATGTGACCAGGTCATACTCAGCGCTTGGTTTCTGCTGGAAGACCCTCCAGTACCCATTTCATACCCAGCCTGAGCTCTCCTCAGCCTTCAGCAGAGGAGGGGCACTGGGAGCTGCACCACTTGCTCTGTTATTTGAAGAGTGTGTTCTTTCAGCACTTTGCCTTGCTGAGCTATTTTTAGCTTGAAAGTATTCCCCAAACCAGCTCTTTGCCCAGCTGCAAGGCAGAGCAGAAGTGAGAACAAGCTGTTGATGAGAACAGTGCTGCTCACACTGACATTGCTTCTGAACAAGACACCCATCAAACTACAGACAGGGAACATGTCTTTGGCTGAACAACCCATTGCACTTTTGTCACCCAAATAACTAAATATTTTAATTCTGTCACAAACAGGACAGATCCACTATCCAGCAGCTCTGTTAAACCACACAGTGGGGAAGCAGGTGGAAGGGAGATGAGGAAGCTGCTGCTCTGAAATAAGCAGTTATTACATTTAAACCCCATGCCAACATGCTAGTTCTTGCATATTAACTAATAACTCATATGAAATTTAAAGCTGTTATTTTATGTTGGTCCCACAATGTGCAACAGCATCCTCCAAGAATCTTTATCTGAGTGTGGAGAGAGGCATGAAAGCAAAAGCCTGCTGAAGGTGGAGGAAGGATGCTCAGCAGCTGCACTGAGCTTTGCAGCAGGGCTTTGAACTGGGCCCTGATCTGCTCCCAGCTGTGCCTGGCCCTTCCTCCTCACACCTTGGGAAATTAGACACCCAAGGGTCAAATGCAGCAGGGCTTTACAAGTGGTGAGAACAGTGATTACCCTCAAGCCTTCTCCACTGAATGCTCTGGCACAGTTAGATCCTGGCTGTGTTGTTGTTTCAGCCCACACAGTGCTCACAGCCCTGTGCAATAACAGACCTGTCACAGGCCAGGTCCTTCAGGGACAGTGGGTTGTGATACAAGGGTCATGCTGGGCAAGTGTGTGGTTTCTATTTCAGCTGAAATCTGAGCCCTTTGCAGGGCTCCTATCACAGAAATGATAATGATGGACAGCTGTAATTGCCTGGTAGATGAGTGACAACATAATTAACTGAACTCGTGCTGATTTGCAGCTTTGAAAATCCAGACAGAACTAAAGGCCAAACAAATAAATAACACATGTAATTAAGGCAACATTTAAAGCCTCTGTGTTTATCTGCAGTTTTCTTATTTGGATGCAAAAAATAGTACATGATGGCACAGAGACACAAATATCAGGGGACTTTAAAGAATGCAACTCACAGCATTGACCAGACCAGCTCACCCTTTTCACACTGCCCTGAGCTCCCTACTGCCAGAGAAGCTCAGTAACTCCTCTTAGGATGACTCCAAGGGCTGGAGAACCTCTGCTTTGGGGTTGTTCAGCCTAGGGACAAGAAGTTTCTAAGACAATGCTGGGGCCTTCCAGGGATTAAAGGGGAGTTCTAAAAAAAGAGGGAGAGTAACCTTTTACCTGGGCAGATAGTGATAGGTCAGGGAGGAATGGTTTTAAACTGAAGGAAGGTTGGGCTGGGTTAGATCAGATACGAGCAAGAATATTTTTACAGTGAGGGTGGTAAAACACTAGAACAGGTTACTCAGAGAGGTGGGGGATGTCCCATTCCTGGAAACATTCAGTGTCAGGTTGGACGAGGCTCTGAACAACCTGATCTACTCAAAGATGTCCCTGCTCATCGCAGGGGTGTTGGACAAGATGCCTTTAAAGGTTCTTTCCACCTCAAACTATCCTGATTCTATGATCTTCCTGTTATGGGAAATGCTGGCACATCAATTCCCACTTTTTACATGATCCAGAATTACCTTGGGGTAAAAACAAGTTTGTGTCTCGGTGTCTGCCTTCTAATTTTGTACAGACAGTAACAGAGAAGTCCCTCCCACCACAGATTTACTACTACCCATAATTGTACATTGCAAGCAGGCACAGAGCAGTGCGTGGGTGACTCAAAGCCCTGGCACACATCCTCTTCACAGCTACTTATAGGAAGGATGAAAATAAACTTCTTGTTGAATTGAACATGATGTTCTGGCAACAGAGCTGCCTATTTAAGAGGCAGATCCTCTGCCTCCTGATGGGCAGCAGACACAAGCAGCTTTATGAGAAGCAAAACCAGGGCACTCCCATTTCTCCTCCCTTTGCCTGGGCTGTGAGAGGGATCCTTCCCACCACCTCCCTTCTCAATTCATCTGCAAAACCACCTGACATGAGGAACAATCAATGCAGTTGCTGCTGGCTACAGCTCATTTACTGATGGCTGGATTGATTGCTCCCTTGTCAGTGCAGGGTCCACAGGCACATGCACGTGTCCAAGTCTACCCAGTTCACTCCTCCCTTTGGAGAGGACCATCAGAATCACATGGATCTTACTAACACCAGCAACAGGAGTCCAAAGTGGAACTTTTGGCTTCAGCTACAAATCCAAAAGAAAGTCAGTTTTGTGGCACTCATACACATAGATACGGTGCAACAGATTGTATGAGAAAACTTATTTGGGAAACAGGAACACATTTTGGGGACAGGTAAGAAAGCACAGAAACCTGAGCTGTTTTTCACTGGATTCTGGTTGAATGCTTGCTTGAGTCTGCCAGGGAGGTGAGATACAGACTAATAAGAGGAGGAGAGAGGACTAGAAAGGAAGGAGTGTCTGAGGTGTGGGAAGTCAGCACAGCCCCACATGCACACAGTGGGCTGTACCTGTCCCAAACTGGCCTCTCATCAGCCAGTCTGTGCCCACACCTGCAAGCCCTCAGCCTGCTGTGGCTTTGCTGGGATGCAGCTCCCACAAGGGACAAAGCAGACCCCGCTGAGGGTACCTGTGAGGGCAGAGGACGTGGCAGCAGCTCCTGCTCTCAGGACACATCCATGCATTGCCCCTCTGACAGCAGCCCTGGGTGCTGTGACATGCAGATCCTCAGCCTGCTGAGCACTCAGTCACCTGTAACTGTCCAATATTACAGCCCTTGTGTAGCAGTGCTCCCAAGACATTCATTCCCTTCAATGAGAAGGAGCAATCTGGCAGCATGAAGCAAATATTGATCTCTCAGCAGTCAGAGGCACGTGTGCGAGTCGCTGCGTTCACAAACGTGACCCTGCTCCAGAGGGGACGAGCCATTTGTGGCTTTCCCCACACCCCAGATCCACATCTGCACTTGTGCTCGTGTCCAGCAGGATCCTGGCAGGGCACTGATGGCAGAGGGAAGGCTGTTTTGCTGCAATTATACACCACACATGCTCACCAAGGGAACAAGCCAGGCACCACAGCTCCCCTGGCCCTCTGAGAGCAGAGGGAGCTCATGCACGTCACAGGATTCCCATGTGCACCTTGCACTGGGAAAACAAACACCTCGAGGCCATGTGCAAACTGAGCACTGAGGTGCCTTGAGACCCAGCTGGCTGTACCTGCAGGGTGTTCTGGGGAGAACCACAGGTGACTGAGCTAACTTGCAATGATCTGCTCCTCTCACCCACAGGAGGAACACTGGGAGAACATGGGAGCAAACAAAGACTTTGGCTTTTTAGAGATTATAATAAATACATGTTATCATCTCTCTGAGCGCAACTTACTGGAGAAAACATTCTAAAGGTAGCCTGAAAACACACCCTGAACACTCCCCAAGCTTCAAACCACTGAAGAATACCTTCTGCTTGAAGGTTTATGCTCACTTTGCACAGAACAACAGTAACACAAAATCTTTGCAATTTTTCTGAACACGATAAAGAACTGCACATAAAATACTGTGTGTCCATTCCCTTTTACCCCCACACACTTAGAGTGATTAGTTTAGTATTATGAGGAAGTGTTGGTGTCTGTCCAAACCTGAAGCATCTCTGACACACATGCAGCAATCTCTGAACTGTACCCAGACATCACTTGCAGCAAAGTGACTCTGGTGCCTCCAGTTGTGCTCAGTTTCCAGAGGCAGCTGCAGTCACCTCTGAGTGCTGCCAGTTCAGCTCCACTCACCACTGCTCTTGGCATCCCTTGGTTTAAACTAACAGGGAAACAAAATCCTGGACTGAGCACTCTTAACATGAGACCATGGCAATTCCAGTGACACTGTGGGGGAAGCTGGGCAGAGGTAGGAGCAGCCTGCAAGTAACTCAAGCATTTTCAAGCAAGGTTCAAGATCTTCCCCAAAAGAGCTGGCCCCACAGGTGCTCAGAGGGAGCACTCCTGCCTCACCAGGCAGCACAGAAATACGCAAACCTAGGTTTTCATAACACCCAAGAACAGAAGAGCATTAATTGGCTGTTTTTCCCAGAAGCAAGAAATAGATGTCCAAATCAGCTGAAAGGAAAGGAAATCATTACTGTCACGCAACAGAAGTGGTGGACTATGTAAGTGCTCCCCATGGAGCTCACAGTCACCTTGCCGAGGTGAGTCCACGTGGGGCTGTGAGTCCCTGAGTGAAAAAAGAACAGAAATGAAAAGCACAAGACTCACCCAGCCACGACCACGCTGTGTTGCAGCAGTGCTGGAGCCTCCTGTCCGCCTCAGGCCTTCAGATGGCACCTCCAGCCATGGCTGCTGGGCAGCACAGGAGCCAGGCTGGCCCCGGGTGAGCCCTCCTCACCCACGGGCAGGGGCTTCACTGGATCCACAGGAAATGAGGCAGGACTGATTCATAATCACCTGCACCATACAAAATCCTCTCTCTGCAAAGCCCATGGGGACCGTCTGTAATTACTGAGGGCTCAGGTTTTAGCCTTCACAAAGGCTCCTTCATGGCAGGTGCGTGTTTCATCCTCCAGAGCCTCACACCAGAGTGAGCCTCCCCTGCTCTGCAGTCTGCTGGTAATTGTTATTCAACTGGAGTTTGTTTCCTTTAAATATGAGATGTGAGCATCCTGTCTGGCTGCTCAGTCCCTCCGTGCTCTGTTCTGTGCTCCCCGTGGTGTGAGGGGAGCCGGGGCCATGGTGCCCCCCAGGCCTGGTGTCCCTGAGGTGTGGCGGCGTTCCCGAGGCCGTGGCTGCCCCAGGGATGGACAGTCCCTTCTGAGGAAACTCACTGAGCTCTGCACACAGGGGGTGTTTCTGCTGCTGCCAGAGACAGGATTTCACAGCTATCAGCTTCAGGGAAAACATGAAATAAATATCCAGAATAGAGCACCTGTTGCTCGGAGCCTGCAGCACGCAAGGCCGGCTCACCCGAGCATAGGCACAAACTCACCCAAAATGGTTTCTTGCATTAAAGCTCCTTCAGGAGGCATGTGGATTCTGACAGGGGTCACCTGTGCCCTGCCAGGAGCCCCCAGAAGATCTGTCCTTGTCTCGTTCTGGCTGGCAGCAGGTGGGCCCTGAAGGCGTTCCCACAGAGCAGCTCGGGCTCTGCCCTGCAGCAGCCACGGGGTCTCGCTCTGAGGGCTGAGCGGACAAGGCAGGGGAGTCACTTCACAAGTGGTAAAGTGTCACAGTTGAGATGGCCACAATACCCAGAGCATCCCCACACAATTTCAGAAGGCTTCAACCCAAACAGAGTAACACCACTTCAAAAGGCTGCAAGTGTCTGCCTTTTTTGTCCTTTAGCCCACCCTTTTATACCCTCATGTTAATGCATTGCACCTCTGTGCCCTCTGTTCCCTTTGTGATCGGTCAGTGCCCCTGGGCACTCCATGGCTCATTGCTGTCAATCTGCTCACCTGTTTTTCACCGCTGTGCCCATCCCAATCCCCACAAACTGTGTGCCACACACAGCCCCATCCCAATGACCCCAAACTGTGTGCCACACACAGCCCCATCCCAATGACCCCAAACTGTGTGCCTGCAGTGAAGTCCTGCAGAAAGGGGGTCTGGAGCCCTGAGTGACCCTGGGCCAGCTCCAGCCCCTGTGACCCATCACTGTCAGGGCACCTGGAGCCCTTCCCCTTCAGCAGCTCCCCACCCCACAGCAGCTCAGGAAGGAAGTGAAAGTTGTTTCTGGGCACAGAGAGGCTTCTCCTGAACAGCAGAAATAACAAATAGACCTGAAATGTCCCCAGACCTTGATAACAACACTGTCAGAGGTTTTTGCCACTTCTCCTTTGATTGTGACTCTCCTTGTACTTGGTGTTTTCACTCTATCCCCACCTTCCTGAAACCCTGTTAGAAATTTATTTTTAACCAAAGTCCGTGTCTAGTCTTGTGACTGTGACGCAAAGTTTGGAAGTGTGGTCTGTGTCTCTGAAAAACCCAGGATAAACCCTGCAGTGCTCTCATGTGCACATAGTCCTGCATCTGTCTGCATCTTTTCCTTCTGCTGGGGGTGAAGCTGAGGGTGTGCACAGAAAAATGGACACTTGTATTTATCACAGCCAAAAGGAACAGGGTTTAAATAATCAACCATCATATATTATATATAAATACAGAGCATTCACACAGAATTACAGAATATTTATATACATTTGCATTCTCATTCTGCTCTAATTATTCTGTTAGGCTTTTAATCTCCCAGTTTAAAAGGGGCCTCTGAAATCTAATGTACAGATTTGGGAGAATCTATCAATCTCACATGGCAGGGCTGTAATTAAGAGTGGCTGAGAGAAGCATATGAGCAGCAGGTCAGGTAGAGGTGGACCTTTCATTTGCAGAGGAGCTCTCCAAGTAAGGCATTCTTCCCTGATTTATATTACAAAATGCACTTTGTCTGTTTCAAACAAAACCTAGCCAGACTTGTGTAATTTCTGAGACATGCAGGGAGGAGTCCAAGGGTAGCAGGAATTTAAAATACATGTTTAAAGCCTTCAGTTTCAGCATCATTCCTGTTTCAGTTGGGATTATTACAATTTCTGCTGCTGGAGTACCTGACCCAGAGGTCAGGAGAAAAGCCTTAGGTGATAAAAACATTAGGAAGGGAAAGTGAGAGTTAGGTGTAGGTGTTTCTGGACAAGAGCTCATCTAAGTTTTCTGTTGGTATGAATTTGGTGCAGTAGTTTGTGGTGCTTCCTGTTGCCAAAGGTGTGAGTTTTTCCAGAGAGTTTAATTAAAAAAGGGTGAGGAGTTGTTGGTCTGATAACACATAACCACAGAGTTGATCTGGAAGGTATATTGGGTGGGGCTTACAAAACAAGGAAAAATTAGAATTTAGTGATTTTACTGTGGTTTTTTTCTGCAGTGTGTTAACAATGACATCATTTTTCCATATTTGATAAAACATAGATCCTGCTACAGCATGACTTTGTAATTATTCATTTATATACCCATCAGAGGAACAACTGCAGCAGTTTGCAGTGTGGTCCCTACTCTGAGTATTTCTTTGTGTCTGTAACTTCATCTCTGGCTTGGCAACATCTGCTGGGAGCAGAGGATGAGAATCCTCAGCGCTGCCAGAACGGAGGCCAGGAAGCATCGGGAGCTCTTTCCGATGTGCTGGCTGCATTCTGACATGAAAACCCTCAAATGCAGCCTCTGTGTGTGTGTGTGTGTGTCTGTGTGTGTCTGTGTGTGTCTGTGTGTGTGCCTGCCTAGGGGAGGGCTCCAATTACCTGAGATCCTCTGCAGATATCCCAGTGCCTCCTCGTGGGGGAGGCTCATTTAGTATGCGCAATAAAATCGCTGTGGCACCGATCATCTGATTGGGAGAGTCAATCCTGAGGCAGCACTACTGAAAAGGGGAGGTGGAACCAAGACACTCCGTGCAGACAGCCAGGCTGTGAGCAGCACACGAATTGCACTCAGCAAGCAGGAGCAGAGCTGGGGCATCGGGCTGCTGGGTGAAAATCACAGGAAAGCTTTATTTCTGCCCAGTCTGCCCCTGTCAGGATGCACCACTGGTGTGAGTAGAGAGAAGGAAATGTGCTGCTGTGTGTGATTAAAAGGTGAAGGCAGTGATAGAGGCAGAAGATCTCTGTGAAACTCCTTTGATAACCACCTTGAGAGTGAATTTTACCTCTGGAGTGCTGGTTCCAGCTGACTGTCTGGAAAGTGTCATGAAGAGGATGCAGGTTCCGAGGAAGCATTTCACTGACAACAGAGCAAACTAGAGGAGAACTTTTACCTGCATTCCTGGCATTTGGGAAAAACAATATAAGAAAGAATTCTCTGCCAGGATTCTTTTTTTTTTTTTTTCCTTCTTCACGAGTCCTGGAGAGAGATTTTATACACACCAACCAGAAGTGAGAATTCTACAGACTTTCCAAAGAACAGGCATGGTACAAAATGTGATTTTGGTGTTTTTCCGCAGGCGACTCAGCCAAAGACCCGCTGTTGAGGAGCTAGAAAGAAGGAATATACTGAAACGTGAGTACTTCTTTTTCCTAAAGTATTTTATAGATGTCTGTTGAAATTAGTGATTGCATTTCCAGAACATATTATTTTGAAATAGAGAAATTAATTCACTGGGATCATTTTCTGTACCTAAAACTTTTAATTTTTCACAAAGACTTGCAATTTGACGACAAAAAGAATCGTTTAGGTTCAAGCTGTCAAAAAATTTTCATTCTGATTCCACTGTTACTGGTGTCTGAGAGGGGAATACAATCTGAGTGTCACAGTGCCATGAGAATTGGAGTGACATTTTTCAAGACATGGATTTTCAGGGCAAACACTGAATAGCACTGTCAGTGGAGTGGCTGGGGGAAGCATCCTTGCAGAGATGTGATTCTGTCCAGGTCTGTTTGCTCATGTCACTGGAGATCTTCCAAGTCAAAGACCAGATACCAGAGATACCAGAATTATTAGAGGGACAGTCCCAGGCCTGGGACAGGTGATGCCACAGGGGAGTGTTCTCAGCATCTCTAAAATTCAGGCAAAACTTGCAATTCGTTCCCTAAGTGTTTCCAAGGGATTAAACAAGTCATGAACATAATCCCTTCCTTTAAAACTGCTGAATTAGGGGAAGGTGAGAGACAGCTCTGAAATTGTCTCCACTATGGATCTCAAAAGGGGAATTCCATCTGCTATTTAGTCTCTTTAATGTTGAGAGACAAAACCCAGAGTGATGTGAACTATAGGTTCTCATTAAACAAGCATAAAGCATAAAGCCACAGAAATCTGTCACACAAGCAGTGCTGCCCACACTGTTAGATTTGTATTTAATCATGTTATTGTAATTCACTAGGAAAAAAGTCATCAGCCTTGCATTACCTATAATTTTGTATCTCAAAAACTTTCTTAGTGATTTCTAGGGAAAAACCTTATGCTCCTGCCATTGAAGCTATTTGGGATTTCATTTCAGTTTTCACACAAAGGGGTTCCACAGGCAGCCTGTATTTAGCAGTGTTTTCTGTACAGTTCCAATGCACAGATCACACACAGTAAAATGAGCTCTATTTTGCATGTGCACAGCTTGAGGAGGAAAGGAAATCCTCTTTGCAACATGGGTGGGTGAACTTGGCCAAACTTCACCTGTCATTTACCAGAGAGGCAGAAAAATGCAGTAACCCAAAATCCCGAACTATGTGGAGACAGATTTTCAAGAGTCAGTAACCAAGATCTCTGAAAATCTGTTTCTTTGGGTTTTTTCCCTGGCTAAGGAAAAGCTGATCTCCACTGAAAAAATCTGTTCCTTTGTGCTTACTTTTTTGAAGTGTGCTGGTTACATCCTTAATCTGGGTTAAACTGACCAGTTTTAATAATAAAAAAGTTTGAATACATTCATATAATGAGCTTAGAGAGAGATAAAGCAGAAAGAAGATAAAGCAGAATTAAAGATACTTCCTGAATACCAGCTAAACATACTGGTCTAGATTTGTATCTCATTTAAAGAGCTCCCAGCATGGAGCAAATTTACTGACTTCTGTTGAGTTGCTCAGGCTTTATACAGGTTCAGCTGGGATCAGAACCACTTCCATTTTATTTACCTCTGCCATTATAATAAAAGCTGAGTATCCTGTATAGCTGTAGCAGTATAAAAGCCCTCCAGTGAAATCCCCACGACCTCCTCCAGGTGTAGTAAGGGTTTGTGCAATTTTAAGTTGTGCATTTCCCATCATCTTTGATGTTCATAATTGGTACTGCTGACAGAAATTCTTTAATGGACTCAGAATTCATATTTGTGCAATCCTGGTAAAAAAAAAAGAAGAGAAGCATATTGCAAAGTACAACTACTGTCACGTTAAAGCAAATCTCAGCAAGATTTCAAACAGTGATTTCTTATCTCCTTCAGGGAATTGTTTCTCAGATAAAAGTAATACTTAAAAAGCAAATTTAAAGCCAGCACTTTCTTACAGTTTTGTTGATTTTCCAAGTCCTTTAACCATAGAAACTCTGCTGGCTTCCCACCAAGCATGAAAAGCAAATGAACTAAAATCACATCCCAGGTGTCAGATGTGTCCTTGCTGAAGAGAAAGCTGAACTCAAGCCAAGAAGGCATCTCTTGAACCCCACTGTGCAGTCCCTGCTTCATTCTGAACCCAAGGAGATGCTTTAGTGTCACACAGAGCTCAGAATGAGTTCCAGCTCTGCACAGGCCCCCTCAGCACTGGGAGCATCTCTGCTGAGATCTACAGAACCAGCCCTCAGCAATGAATGGAGCTGTGTGGGCAGAAGATGGTGATGGGAAAAGCCTCTCTGGGCTGGCTGAGTAATAATGCCTGAGTTCTAGAATCGCTTTGCCAGCATTTCATACCAAGTCTCAGTTTTTTTTTTTTTTTGTAAAAGAACTATTTATTTTATTTCTTGGAGCTGGAAATAAGCACTGAACCCAAGTGAATAGAAATAAGTTACTACACATCTATATTTGGAAAAGTATTTTTTGATCAGAAAGGTTATTTTTGGCTTTTCTTTGGGAATTAGAATCATAGAATCACAGAAATGTTTGGGTTGGAAGGGACCTTAAAAATCATCTTGTTCCAGCCTCTGCCATGGGCAGGGACCCTTTCCACTGGACCAATCTCCCTCAAAGGCTTCCAGGGATGGAGCAGCCACAGTTTCTCTGGGCAGTTCTTTCACTGCATATCACATCATATCTTTAAAAGGCACTACACCACAGAAAATTATCTATTTTTAATTTAAAAAAAAGTACAAAATAGAAATATCTACTGTAAAATGGGTGAATTAAAGCTGAATGAATAGCTTCTTGCAGGTGTCTCTATATCTAAGAATACCCTCTACTTTTGAAAGCCTGTTCTCCTTTTACACGTTGCAGACTGAAATAGCTGCTCATCCCTGACACAGCACTAATTTTAGCTGACCTGTTCTCTTTACATTTTGTGCCTTGCCACTGAACTATAATGCAGCACATTATAGCATCTTAAATTCATTTGATTCACATTTCTAGCCTAGGCAGGTGTAGCTGTGCACTTCTATGTTTTTTAAAATAGATTTGATTGCATCTCAGTGTCATCTAATGAGCACAAAAATCAGGGAGAAAAATGCTTCATTGTTAAAAATATCTTGGAAATCCATCTGCAGTGCTAGTGGGTTTTGGAGGCATAGCAGAAATCACGTGTGTGCTTTAACACTGGAAATATCTAATGCAAGAGGTATAATAAACCTCAGAGTAGTACCCAGAGAATCCCTGAATGGTTAAACCTTTTTCTCTGGCTCTGCAGCTTTGTTCAGGTCACGGGCTCACGCCTTAATTTAGTAACAGCTAGTACTGGGAATAGAAACGCCATTAACTCCTTTCCTAAGGCAGGGGATCTATTTCTCACTGTTACAGCACTCCAGGCTATTTTTAGAGCCAGTGTGTAGGAGTTCTCACGGCTGGAATGTTAATAGGCACAACATACAAAGACAGGGGCTGAGCTCAGAGCTCCGCACAGGAACCCTGGCAGGAGGAAGGGGTCTCATGTCAGGGGAAGCCAAGGTGCCAGGAGTGATGCAGCCTGAGGGAGCAGGGCTGAGGACACAACGGGCTCTCCCTGGAGCTGCTGCAATGACTCCTGAGCCTCTGACAGCATGAATGGCTCCAGCAGTATGGGGAGTAAAAAAGGATGATTGATCAGCTATGGAGTGTGTTGATTTTCCTTCTGAAGTTGATCCGAGTGGAGCGTTGGTGTGGCTGTTTCATTAAATCCCCGTGGAGTTCAGAGCTGACACTGGCACCAGCACGGTGTCCTCACAGAGAGGTGACTCTGTGCTCCAGCTCACACCAGAGATGCACTGAATTACCAAAACACACAACTACCAGCTGCTCGTTGGGCTCTGCTCATTATTGCCTGGAACCTGGGAAAACACCAAACTTCCTCATGAGGAAAGTCATCTTTTTTTTTATATTCTCTGCAGAACGAAATGATCAAACGGAACAGGAGGAGAGGAGGGAAATCAAGCAGAGACTGACAAGAAAGGTAAAATCTTGCAATACTTGCTATTAGCTTTTAGAAATTTAGCAAAATTACTATAATATCACCCAGCCATAGAGGTTGTTATTACACAGAACCTCCCTTAATATGCATCCTCCTCAGCAGTGTCTGGTAATATCAATTATAGACATACCTACCTTATCTCAGCTAGATGAAATTGAGTAGAATATTTACATATAAATTTACTCAGAAAATGGGTATTATGGCATATTTGTCAGCTCCGTTGCTGGTAAAGGACATTTTCACTCTTTGTAGCAGAGCTGACTCCTTGCTGAACACCAGGTCTGCTCCCATAGTACATTTCTTCTTGCATTTAAAATATTCTCAGCATAAGAATGAGATCTTGTTGTTCTGTTCTTGGAAATCCCTAATGCAATTACAGACCAATATGCTGATAACTTGTTCAGGCTTGACTGAAATTCTTACAGAGGGTCTAGTGCTGAGAATCTCACACAATCTGCCTCTGCCTGTAGTAGAACACCCTCCAGCATCCAGAATTATCCAGAGATCATAAAAAGTCCATCATGATTCCTTTGCATTTTGAAAATATATTTTATCAATCTCTGGGTTAAGATATTTTCTTCTTTTGTCCATGATAAAGGCATTGTTCTGTAGCTCCATTTAAACCATTATTACTTTGCTAGCAGTTCTCCAAATGGTGAAATATTTCCCTGGAGTTTCCAAGGGTTGGGTGGTTTTCCATATTTGTAAATGCACACCGAGCCAAGATGAAACGAAGCAAATGTTGCATTTTTTACTGACTCATTTGTTATTAACACTGGTTTTATTTCACAAAACTTCTGAATACAGCTTAACCAGAGACCTACGGTTGATGAACTGAGAGACAGAAAGATCCTGATTCGATTCAGTGATTATGTGGAAGTGGCAAAAGCACAGGACTACGACAGGAGAGCAGATAAACCATGGACACGACTGTCAGCAGCAGACAAGGTACTGACAAACTACAAAGTTCTGCTTTCTCCTTGCTTTGTAATGATATATCACGTTCCCAACAGACTCGAACATCTGCAACATTTCAGCTCTGTAAACTTTACCATGATTTTTTATGTTGACATCATACCAATGTCACAAAAAAACCTTTTTAGTACTCAAAAGGCTTCTACCCACCCACCCAAAAAGGTGGATACAATATTTAGGCTCCAAATCAAAACCATTTCCAGCCAATAGAGTATTAACCTTTATTCTCAGACTGGAAGTTTTGTCCCACACATGCAAAGATTTCCTCTCCTGTTTCCTGTGAATGCTCAAGGAGGCACTGGACCCACATTCTCCTGAGCATGAACTCTCATTTTGCCCCATCACATCCCTGCCACGTACCTGATTCACAGCCCATTTAAGTGTCACATTTAGAGGCTTGAGTAGTAAGAATAGTTCACCATGATTCCAGCCAGAACATTGGGAAGTTTCAGGGCTGCAGGAAGCAGAAAGAGCAGGATGCTGAGACAATTACTGGAAAATGGCGAACACAGGACTGTTAACATGGCTTTGTGCTGAGCTCTCAAACACTTTGGTTTCCATCCCAGTGTCTCCCCAGTAAGGGACAAATGGGTTTAGAGGACTCATAGAAAAGGAACAGAGCGCTTCTACTCGCAGCTGCTCTCCCAAGCTCTCTAAAATGGTGAATAAACTATTGCATAGTAATCAACAGAATAAGGATTTTATATTTTCCTTGTATGTATCTTTACTACAATTAGACTTTTCCTGGTTTTACTGTGTCAATGTTCATGTTTCAATTAACAAGGCAGCTTAAAGAAAGTGACAGTTCTGCTCATACTGGTGGGACATATCGGGAAGTCAGGGTCAGAGCTGCACCTCTGCATTTGTGACTGAAAAATGGATCAATTTCTTGGCAGCTTCTCCTAATCTTTAATAAATTCTAACTGGAATCTTATTAAATGTGAGACAACCAGCTCTGAGGTGTTATTCTTTCAGAATTGCTTCTAGACAGCAGTGACCCTGTCAGCAATCAATAACAAATGAGAAGTATTGTGTCACCAATCCATACAACCCAAATATTCAGCATTTCTGCCAGCACAAGAGTGCTCTGCTATACCCAATACTTGGTTTATCTACCCCAGAAAACTGCTCTGCTCTGCAGGTCTGGGATTTTGCTCACAAACACAACATTATTTGTTCATGTTTTTCTCTTTTCAATTCCTAGGCAGCAATTCGGAAGGAGCTGAATGAATACAAAAGTAACGAAATGGAGGTTCATGCATCAAGCAAACATTTGACAAGGTCAGTTTTCCAGCTGCTTATCTCTGCTGCCTGCTAAAAGCTCTGACTCCTTGACTCCTGAACATGTGGATTGCACTCTTACATGCTGGATGTGGGAGAATATGCAAAGGGAGGTTAATATTAAAAGAAAATTGGAGCCTTTCTTTTCATGAGGAAAATCCAATTTTCTCATTTTTTAGGGGGCTTTTATTAGCACATACCAAGAAACCTGCAGACATTCTCCAGAGCATCCCTCAGATGGCATTCCTTGCACCAAAGATAGGACAAAAAAATTAAAGTATATAACACAGAAAACAATATGATTTTTTAAAGTAGAACAACATAATACACTGTTTAAAGATCTCTGAATTAAATGTACTCGAGTCTGCAGCCTTATCACAAACACTGAAAATTCCCTGCTCAGAAATACAGAACTGCACTGACCATAACAGGCCAGTGCCCAGGGGTAATGCCTTTGTTCTAATTGGATTTGTTCTAAAGGATTCAGCCTGGGGATTTCAGTATTCCCTGCCAGTGCAGTTGCTATTGGAAGGAGCCCCAGGTAACTTAATGACACTTAATGTCACTCCCTGTCAGGAGGAGGTCAGGAGAGAGAACAGGGCTGGGCTGTTGTCACTCTCCACGTGATTGGAGATTCCACTGGGAACCTGGTCAGGGCAGTGCCTGCTCCACGTGCCAGCAGTGGTGCCAGGGACTGTTGTTTAAACACAGATCAAAACATTCATTTCCCTTCTTCAACAATATGAGAGGCTGATTCCACAGGCACTGGTACTTGCAAAAAGGCATCATCAAGGGCAAAGCAGCTTCACTGCATTGATGGAATGAACGTGGGAAGGGAAGAGGGATGGCTGCAGTTTCAGTCTGGCAGTGAGCTATACATTTCTTAATTGGAGCTACCTGGGGAGTTTCACTAGATGATAATGAGAGATTCTGAAATTTGTTCAGGATATTAGGAGTAAACAGGCTTCCAATTTACAATTAGTGCTAGGGCATTACATATGACTGGGGCTTTAATTATGGATGTCAGCCAAAAGAACAAGCCTACAGAGCAAGAAGAATATTTATTCCAGAATCTAAGGTTATCAAACATTTCACCAACAGTATCTCTTCATACTTTATGAAGCATTTCAACATTGCTTAACTCTTAAAAAAGAACAAGATCACTGCACAATGAAGAATATTGCTACCAATGACAAATTGTGGCTTCATTTACTTAAAAAAACAAAACAAACCCACATCAACTACATACCTGGGTTTGCAACTTCATTCCCAAAGAAATGTAACCGAGGTACACTGGCCCTGAGGACTGTACCTGCACTGCAGTCGTGCACAGGGCTGGGAATTTGCTGGGGAAAATGAAGAGTTGCTAATATTCTCAGCACTGTCACTGTACCTTTAAACAGAATGAATACTTCTTTGGGCTTTTAAAAATTTTGTTAATGTAACATAAAATAATTGAATAAAAAATAATTGAATTATATTGCAAAGTGGTTTGAAACGTGTTTCTTTTCTTTTAGATTTCACAGGCCATAGAAATTTTCTTCTGAGAAGAATCTGTCTTTACTTTTTGATATTGCTGCTGAACACACATCAGGGAACCCTGAAGCCTTTCCCTGAGGTTCAGTGCAGGCTCCCTGGACGTTGATGTGACAGAAGGACTCTGCAGTGAAGCCTCTGCAGCCCTTGGGGACAGGACGCCAGCCCCGAGCTCTGGAGGCAGAAGAGTCTGGCCAGTGGAGTGGGACAAGCTGCTGAAAAAGACTGAAGTGAAGCTACTTGGGAGAGCCTCCTCCTCTCCTTTCCCACCTGAGTGGAACTGGTTTGCAGGCTGCCTTGGAAAAGGAGATGTTGTGCATGTACAGGCTTTACCATTCCAAGGCCTCCGACATAAATGGACATGACACTCTGTCATCCAGTATTACGTTGACAAGACATTTTGAACTTACCACAATTAGTTTGTAAAACACCTAAGTTCATGTTCTAAAAACTAATTTAATGTATTATAATTTCATTCTTTTTTATATACTGTCTAACAGAATCACAGCTGCAAGCATTTTTGATTCCTGTTACTTTTGTTCTTTAATTAAATGACTACTTATTGCAGGAAATGAACATGTTTCCTAAAGCTCTTTTTTTCCCAGGGATAATTGGGAAGAGATTATTATGATCCAAACCATTTGACTTCTTCATCAACACAGGGTCTGCAAAAGGATGATCTCAACTAAGGTTTTCCATCTGGTGGAAAAGCATAAGCTGGCTGTCACTCTGCACCAGCTGAGGCTCTGACCCTCTAAAAATGACAATTTGGTTCACTGTTATTCCAAATTACTAAACTGGACAACCAGAGGCAGAAATGTAACAATGTACTTTGATGTTTAGCAAACAAATGGTTTTAATGCTTTCTTGACAGTAAGAAGAAAAAAGTTACTAAATGCTAATAACAAAGTAAATAGAACTGGTTGAGATGGATGTAAAGCCAGACATTTTAATAATGCCTGACATGGAGAAGCACCTGAGGATTTACTCAATGCTACTAAAAAATAATTGTGAGAAAAATAACACATTGATAGCTGGGAATCAGATGTGATGAGACAGAAAAAATGGTGAATCCACCACAAGATCAACATTTCTCTGCAAGACTCTGAAGTGCTGCCATTCTAGGGAGTCATGCAATGTTAAAAGCTTGAAAAAGGCATTCTTGGTCCTGTAGCTTCATTGAGATGATCTCCATGAAGTGTGAAAATAATAAAATGCAGTCTGTCAAACTGCTTGTATAGATTACTACTGAATTGCTGTGAGGTGGGGAAGAGCCCCCACAGAGTGACAGCTCTGTCCCAGGTGGGGATGGAATCACAGGAACTGGAGCTGCTCCTGGAGACCCTGCCAGGCAGGAATGGAAGGTAAGGACACCCAGTGCAACACAAAGTCTGTGTCAGTGCAATGGGACAGGGAACTCAGGACTCCTGCAAGAGGTGGTGTCAACATTTTAATGTTTGTCTCACTTGACTATCAGCTGAAGGCTTGAATGACCCCATCACTTGATCCAAAGATGTGTTTTTTCCTCTTTATTGTAATTTTTTAACTTGCTGGCTTTTCACAGAAATATGTAACATCATAACTAGCCTTTTAACATACATCTATAATTTTATTATTAATAATACAGGAGTAATTAACAAGAAAACAGTGATAGTCCACGTGCAATATACAAAAAGGCTAAAGAGAAAGGAGAGCAAAGTTTCTTCAGCAGAAGAAGCATTTTGTTTGAGATGAGCCACTGTTAACTACAAACTAAACTTGCTAATAACCCATGTACAGTATGTCCTGTTTAGCAGGGATGCACACTTCCACTGCCAATAAATATTATACAAAACACATTAAAATGATGTTGAAAAACATAATAAAAATATAGCAAGGCTAACTTAGAGCAGGTTTTAAATGCCAAACACTGCCCCTGAGCTGTGTCACTGCTGCACCTGAAGCCTGGGGTAGCTCTGAGTGGCTCCATCCTCTCCGCGCTCTGATCCTTCCTCAGCCAGCCCGGCCTCTGCTCTGCTCCTGGGAAGGCACAAGCTGTGACAATTCCAGAGCCACTGAGCCCTGGCCCTCAGCACTGCCTGCCTGCTCTGGGGGGCTGGGGAGGTGTCTGGACATCCCTGGGCCATGGATTCCTTCTGGAATTTGGGATCCCACCTCAGAGGGCACATTCAGCTCAGGGGCGCTGTTCTTCCTCCCAGTGGGAAAGGGAAGCAGGCTGGCAGTGCACAATTCCTGTCCATAACTAAAAACAAGGCAGGAGTATTATTTTTCCCACATGGCCTCATTGTAAGAAAGAATTTGAGCCTTGCAGTGCACTTTTAAAGCCTTGTACAGTTTAGGGACAAGTCCTGTTTCCTTCAGATGAAATTCAATCACAGCAGTGGAAAGAAAAGTTTAACATCTCAAGGAGTCCATCTGGTGGAGATCACAGTGAGCACAGGCTCAAAAACCCAAACCACACAAAAACCAGAAGCTCAGAAAACATTTGTACAGTGATGTAAATGGGATGAGTGGACCAAATCATTTACTGGAAATTTCAGTGTAATTATTGCCAGAGAGGCAACACAGCCTTGTGGCTTTAAAATTCTTACCCAAAACATTTGCACAGAAGCTTTATCTGACTTCTTAATGATTTAAAGCAAAATAACAATGATATTGAGTAAAAAACCCAACAGACAGCATCTGTTTTTCTCGACTTGTTTAATAGAACTATTTGCAAGACAGTTCCAACACAAGTGTTGAGAGTGTTCTCTCAGAAAATCCTACTGAAGTCTAACACCACAGACAAACAGGACTGAGATCAAACCAGGTGGTTTGGTCCCTAAATAATTCCTGGCTTGTATTCTGGATCAAAACATTGATTCAAAGTGAAATTCAAAGTGATTTCTCTGAAATTCAGT
The DNA here is from genome assembly GCF_000277835.1 of Geospiza fortis. Taxonomy (NCBI): domain Eukaryota; kingdom Metazoa; phylum Chordata; class Aves; order Passeriformes; family Thraupidae; genus Geospiza; species Geospiza fortis. The sequence goes on along the minus strand of NW_005054356.1, from coordinate 1,077,098 downwards.
TAAGTAACCTATAAATTGTTAAAGAATTATTTAGAAGTAGCATTTGCTAAAAATAAAATGGCATATTACATTTTAGCAGACTCAGTAAAATAATTCCAAATCTCACAGGTGAGTGGGTAAGTCTTATCCACACAGATTTTAATATTTTTAAGGAAAATATACTTTCATTACAGTAGTGCCCTTGAGTGTGACCAAAAAAAAAAAGGACCATATTTTCCATTCCAAAAGTGTTTATATTCACCTTGAATTTCAGGAAAGAATCTGAAAAATCACTTCAGAATTCTGCCTTTGATTGAAAGAAGGTCTGCAATCCCCTGCGAACGTTACACAGCTCCTCTTCTTGCTGTACAAAAAAAAATACATTTATCACTTTTATCACATTTATCACATGCTTTTGAAAAAAGGCAGATTTTATTTCATGTATTGCAATCCTGGAGCACTGTACATGCTGCTTAGTCTATCAAAGATGATACTTTTCATCATTAGGACAGAACTAAACGAGTCCATCCACATCTCCCTGTGGCTCCCATCACTCAGGTAAGGTTTTAAATATAGTAAAGTCAGTGACTTTGCATTCTGATTAATTATTTTTGACAGGGGACTAGAAATCAAAATTTTAGTAATTTAGTGTTCAACAGCAAAAAAAAAAAAAGAAAAAAAAGAGGACAAGATAAATTTATTTACCATTTCTTTTAGAAATTTCTCTTGGAGTCCTTTTATGTCTTCTTTCAGCAGATGCATCTACAAAAAGACACTGAATGCATCTCCTCTGCTCTCAACTGCCACCACATTTTCAAGCAAACAATGATTTCCCTAAATGTGTCATAACCAAGAGATGTCTAGGGAAAAGGATGTTTTAAATTTTTTCTTTCTTGGATGAGTAACACCAGTAAACAAAGTAATAGAATTCAGAAGAAGTCCTGAGAACTGCACACACCTTGCAATGGGTGAAATTAAGGCATAAACACTGGATATTGTGAAATGAGGGGACATTTTATGGCAAAAGCTAAAACAATATTATGGAACATTAATATAATGCTGAGGATAAAATCATCAGGAAAAAAGTCAGCGCTGGTATCTGTGGGTACAACTGAGGAATTATTACAATGAGCAAAACAGAAGTTCACCATACCTCTGAAGTAAAAATATTTTCTTCACACCCAACAGAATGGTAGATATTCTTTTCAAATGAAGTTTTAAGAATCTGAATTCTAAAGAAATAAAGGCAGTTTAAACAACTTTGCTACAGAAGAACTTGCTACAATGAGCACAAATACATCCCATTGTTGGGAGTCTATTTGCATTTAAAGCATGGATTAATATCCCCATCATTGTTACTGCTGGAACAGTCCCTGAGGTATGTGGAGAAATTTAGCTGGAGAATAATTACGTGAACATTTTAATCTCATTTTCTCATCAACCATCTCTCTTTTATGGAAGAAGTTGCAGAGAGAAGAGAAGTTGTGCTCATCTCCCTCAAGTGAAGAGAACAGAAATCTCATCCCAGGATTAGTGAACCCTACTGACCTCTGCTGCTCATTTTTCATGTACACACTAAAAGTGTGGGAATGCTTTTTCCAAAAGGTCTGGAAAGAAAAATATTAAGAGATATTAATCAATGGAAACTGATTTTCCAAACTAAAAGTCACTAATTTCTACTATGAACAAAATGACAACCACAGACTGAACACAGAAGGGGCAGGAGTTACACAGCCCCCACAGGAGCTGGAAAAACCCAGCCCATTAAAGCACTTGGAGGAATTTATTGTAGGACAAAAACATAGAGGAGTTCATACAGTGGATACATGCAGGAAAACACAGAGTGACCTTGGGATTCCAAGAGCATCCTGACACCCCAAATGCATTATTTGAAATTTGACACAACTAGAAGCAAAAAGGTAAGGGCTTTGAAAATCAACATTAATGATATTAAGTTAAAGATGGTGTGAATGATCTACAGATTCCAAAGAATTCCCTTTTACCCATGAGCAAAGCACTAAAATACAAACCGAGAATTCTTTTTCCATGCTTTTCAGGGACTGAGAATCCTTTTCAAATTTCTCAAGCTCCTCAGTGAGAGTAAAATGAAATTTGTCCAGCTGCTTGATCCTACCAAAACAAACCAGGTTACTTGCAGAAGGTATTCACTGCATTTCAAGGATGTTGTAACAGAAATCTGCCATGACTGACCTGCATTCATGGAGTTGGTAACTCATGGTGGCCAAATGCTGATGGGCAGCTCTCAGTGTTTGCTTATTAAAATTATCCATTTTCCGGGAGCGGTTCTAAGAGGGTGTTTTAACATGAAATTCAGATTATTTACACTTTATAATAAAAAAATACCTGCAATATTCAGTACTGTAACTGCTTAATAGCACAACAAACCCCCTTTAAAAAATGTAATGGTGTGGTGCAAGCCAAGCTGTCGCCCATGTGCTCGTGTACTCCCCATGAGATGCACATGAAGGGTCTTGCCTCAATTTTCTTGGTAAATTCTTTCTGGAGCTGCTGACAAATGCTGATGGTTGAGCAATCAGGCTTCCAGAATTCTGCATCCAAACCAGACAGGTCATTTGCAGATTGAGTGGAGACACTTTCAGACACTGAAGAGAACAAAAAAATCTCAAATTCAGTATTATAAAGTCCCCAGTCTGAAGTTAGGCACCTTTTGTTCTACATAAATTAATGTCATCAATTAGATTAGAATCCGTTTATATTTCCATATCAATTTTCTGACTTTTCATATGGATCCAGTCTCTAAATATTTAGCATTTTTTATTCTTTGCTTTAACATGTAAAATGCCTTTTTATAGATATTCTATTTCCTTGTTAAACCTTGAATTTGTCACATTATTTCAAACCTTTGCACTGTCAGTCCATGACCAACCTCTGCAAGTAGCAGCATCATCTGCTGCTTTAAATAATTTTTTGGGCTGTAAATTTATTCTTCTCCTTCCTTTCTTTTCCTCCTCTTTGCTTGTTTCTGCCTCATCAGAGCTGCCTTCTGTGGCACTGTGGTAAGTTCGTTTGAGGAATGTTGGTACACTTGGTCCTTCAACAAATATGGAAACAATGCTGAATTTTAGCATTATTTACAACAATGAGACAGGAGGATAAACAAGATTTTATTGACACATTGGATGCAAACTCTAGGAGGATGTATCTTGGCTTTAAAACATGAGAATGATATAGAAATTAATAACCATCACATTTATAGAGGGCATGTTCAACTGAACTCTGACTGATGAGCAAGTCTGGGATTTTTTCTGATAAAACCATTATCCCCATTGTTTCCCAGTATCAGTAGAAATGTCTCTAACTTTTTATCTGGAGCACAAGTAACTCTTTACTAAAGCTGCATTTTGGAGCCTGATTTTTAGTTTTTTGGGATAATTAAAACAGCAGAGAAAATGAGAAGAGTAAGAAATTGAGTAGTACTGAAAACATATCATCTATAAGAAGATTTAAAAACTTTGGCCATATTATTATGCCAAATAAAACATTTTTCTTAACCTTTATGGCGACACATAGGAAGTCTTTTGCTTTAAATTAAATGTCTATAC
>NW_005054356.1:1058427-1073525 GCF_000277835.1 Geospiza fortis | reverse complement strand
TTCCTGCTGGAAGCAGGGAATGGGGATGGTGCTACACAATCCTAAAAGAAAAGCCACTGATTTATTTATTAGCTTCAAAATTAAATTGCTTTTAGAAGTGTCCATCAGAAACTCACATTTATGTTGTGAAAAATGATTTATTTTTTATTGGAAGTCATTAAGAAAATATTGAATCCCTGTTATATTTTTAAAATATGTATTGTAACTGATCTTGTTGGGATATAATTCTTTCACTGTACCCAGATGATGAACAATTATCTAATTTATCTCCAATATTTAAAAATTAACTATTAGCAGGTCCCAAAATCTGTGTTAAATACTGAGATGCATTTCCCTTAAACTTCAGCACGTGGAGAGGAGTTAACAGAGATGCCAAGCTGCAGCTCTCTTCTGGAGAGCAAGGAATGCACTAACTCACCTCTTTACTTTTAGTGAGAGGTTTGGTGGGATCCTGGAGTTTGCTTTTAGCACAAATGTCTGAAAAGCAAGACTGGGGACTTGAATCCTCACTGTTATTCCCTGTTTCCAGCACAGCTCCCTTTGCATGTTTTCCACTGTCAGCTTTATATGCTGTTGAACTGAGCTACACGTTGAGGGAAAAAAAATCATTATTGACAGGAGATGTCCCTTAAACATCTTTACTTGTAAGCTGATAAAGCAAAAAGCTGCAGGTATCTTCTGAAGAGCAAAGAATTCAGGAACATACCTCTTCCTTATTTTTGGGGATAGGTTTAGTGATATCCTGAAGCTTCCCTTTAACAGAAAATGTGTCTGAAATGCAACGCTGGAAACTTGAATCTTCATTATTATTACAGGTTTCTGCTACAGCTCCCTTGGAATTTTTGCCACTGACAGTTTTATATGTGGTTATTCTGAGCTGCACATGAACAAAAAAACCCCAAGCATTATTGAGAGAAGAAGCAAGAAACAGTTGCCAGCCAAATGGAACAATTTCAGTTAAAACAACTCTAGAGAAAGGTTAATGCTCTTACCAATGATGCTTCAGTTAAAACTGGTGAGAAGCTTTTCCTTCCAAATGCCAACTTTGCTGTCTCAGGGGATTCAGTTACACCCAGGCTTTGCATATTCTTGTTTTGTGGACAGAAATTACTGGGAGAGGATCCTTTCTCAGAATTCAGCATTTCCCTGTCTTCTGGTGATGACTCCTGCAGACCAAGTGACCTCTCACTGGAGCTGGGCTCTGGGCTGGCACCTCCTGACACCCTCTCAGCACCTGGGGAACAGTTCCTGCACTGTCAGCACCAGAGGGGGAGATACACAGGGGCAGCAAAGCCCCACACTGCTCCCTGCCCCAGCCCTGGCAATTTCCAAGTCTCAGATGTGTGGAATTTGGCACAGGCCTTGCCACCCTGTCCCTTTCTCCCTCTGCCACAGTTTCAGCAGTACCAGATTTGTTCTAACACTGATATAATGTGTCTCTGTATTACCTGATGTCAAAGAACTGTACCAACCTACAGAAGTGTTAGTGACATCTAATACAACTCCTTAAATTCTGTGAACAACTGGAATTATGGGATATCTCATTTTAAAAGCATGAAATAAATGTAAAATTGTACTGCTGTGATAACCCTCAATTAACCTCCACCCCTTGTTTCAGTACTGTTAGAAATTAGAAGTGAAAACACCTACATCTCATTGTCTCAAGGGAGGCAGGGCTCTCAGCTGAAGGCATTTCCAGTTCCCTCTGCTCTGCAGAATTCCTGCATTCAGCCAGTGCTTTCTGCACATAGCTATCCACTCTCTTTGGCTCCACAGGTACAGCCTGCAGTACCTTTGGCTGCTTGTAATCCTTGTTTGGCCCATTCATATGTTTCTATCAAAATACAAAATTATATAAACATCTTTGTAACCACAGTGTCCATAAAAGCTGATAAAGAGAGATAGAGATTTATTATCTATGTACCATTGATCAAGCAGAAGGGCCATCAACAGAAGTACTTAAATCCATAGGCAGATCAGGTTTTCCAACATTAATAAACACTGAATTTCTTTAACTCAACAAAAACTTCTATTCTTATGAACTACCTAACTACTGGAGGCAATCACTGATGTTTCAGGATTTAATGAATCAAGTTTATAAACCTTTTCATATATATTGACATGTTAGGGTAAAACATTGAAAATGTTTTAGCAACAAGTGTTCCTTTGCTAAAAATCCATTTGGATATTCAGCAAATGTATTGACACAGCATTACCAGCACCACATCAACTCAACAAGATTTGGCTCACTAAACCCTCCCAATTTAAGGACATTTTCAAAATATTGTCACATTTTCAGAATACAGCACACAGCAGAATAAATCTCATCAATAGAAACCAAAATCTATTATGACTAAGAAGATTACTTAGGACTGATTTTCTTAGCAGCTCAATACTCATCATTAAAAAAGGGGCAATATTAAAAGAAAATTAAATTAACTTCTATTTGCTTATGTTGGGCACTTAAAATTCAGGAGTACCAAGTACAAAGCAGAGCAGAGTTTACTTTGAAAAATGTGGCAGGAATGGATTTTTAATAATCAAGTGGAACTGCACACCTGTATTTTGGATTTCTCCTCCTTGGAGGTGCATGTTGGAATCCTTTCTTCACTCTCAGACTCAGAACTGGAAGGCTCTCTGTAATTTTTTGTTGCTGCTGCTCTTCGAGGGAGTTTTTCTCTGATGGATTTTACCATCATTTCATCCATTTTTGAATTCTGGGGTTTACATTTGTTTATCTTAGGAAGAATAAAATCATCTTCAGTAAACAAGAGTGATTAATACATACATAAGATAAAATGGCAGATACTTGGTTTGATTACTTGAAATTAAAAAGGTTTAAAAAGCTTTTTACCAAAGCTCAGAGAATCCAACCATCAGTGCACTAAAAACAGCACCCAATGTACAAAAGCATTGTAATTCACTCCTGACTGAAAAACCAGCTAAATATTATATGAAAAGAATACACTACTTGAAAGGAATAAACTGTATTTAACAAATGATCTGGGAGAAATGTCACATATTTATCAAAAATTATTTTAAAACAGTTTCTGGGGGGAACAAAGAGATGTTTAATCCATATTAAAATTCTACTTACAAATTTACATTTACCTTTTTCTCACTTGCATTTTTGCCTTTAGCTTTTTCCATGTGGAAAGCAGGTTCCAAGGATTTTTTTGCTGCTACAATACAAGAAGGTTGAAAAATCAGGAAAATACTCAAATGTTTGACATTAGTTTCAGCTGTAAAATAACAGAATCACTTTCATCTCCACAAATTGACTGATTCAGTAACTGCTTTGAGCCCATTATTTTGAAAAAGACATTTTTTTAATTGACAGCAACTTGTACCTGTCCCATCCTTCCACAGTTTTCCACATTAAAATGCAGAATTTATGTAAATTGATCTTTATAAATTATTAGAACTAACTTGAAAATTCTTTATGGTTGGAAACAAGACAACAAAAATATATGGCATTTGCAACACAGCACATGCCGTGCTGTGCACTTTGTATCTATGGACAAATTACTGCAGCATTCTTCAGAAATATGAAAAAAAATTCTTACTTTTGTATGTGGTCATTGGTTTCCCTGATTTTTTACTTCTACTGTAATCAATAATCTGGGCTTTAGGTTTCCTCTTGGATTCCTGAAGCCAGCTAATCTCTGTCTTGCTGTCATCCCCTCTGTTTTCTGTGTCTGAGTCACTAAAGAGATGCTTCTTGTCTCGATTGTTTCTGGTCTACAAAACCCAAAAAAAGTTCTTAAGTTATTAATTTTTATACACAGCCCGCTTACATAACTGGAATTTAGGGCAGGAGGACAAGCTGTGCTGATCCATAAAAATCTGAGCCTTACCTTTTTTCCTCCCTTCCCTTCTGTGCTGGATTTATTGATGGTTGTGTTCCTTAATCAGAGAAATAAGTCATCTTTAAACAATACATTTTAAAATAGTTGTTCTAAAGCTTTTTACTATTCCCATGATATCTGGATTAAGGATTCAAACAAAGGTACCTCCTTTTGTTTCCAATTATTTTGGGATTACCTGTTCACCTTAAACCCTAAAGGTTGTGTTTGTTTCCCAATTATCAGTAGGAATACACAGCAACAACAAAGCCCTTTCCAGGAGGATCATTAACCAAAAACCATCCCCCTCTATTCAGCACTTTCTCTCCCTGTAGTATTCCATGAGGAGAATGATTTCCTTCATGGAACTCATCCTTTCTTTTTTATCACCTTCCCAAAGGACCATCCAGGAACAGCCTAGGAGAACACAGCAATGTTTATTGTTTAAAAAACCAACACAGCCAAGATATTCTTGTCATGCAGCACTCCCTGGAATATTGTGACTGCCTGCTGGAGAGTGCAGGCTGTTCCAGGATAATCAGCAACCAAAACAGAACATCCTACCCTTTTTTGTTTGCCTCTGTATGAACACTCAGTTCAGTCACACGCAATTCTTGGATCTAAAAATGCAAATAGAGAAGAAACAAAGGAAGATTTTCAATGGTTACAAAATCTGTACAAAATTAAACAGGCCACCAAGCCAGTAACTGCTAAGGAGGTTTTTTTCCTTAGTTATTACACTCAGTAATTAAGGGTCATTAATTTCTATCTTAGAATTTATTTAATAGAGCTGACAGTTAAAACCAACAGCAACTGACTGAAGCTTTCAGGATGTCAAAGCAATACAAGAGTTCCCACCCACCTTCTTCACAACCTTCCCCAATTCACTCCTCTGAGCCACAAGAAGCAAAACCATCTTTTATCATCATTAGATTTTCTTTTTGCTCAAACATCTGCACAAAGATGTCTTTAAAACGGGGCTTAGAAAGATGCCAATTACATTTTCAGGATAATTTAAAATAATGAGACTCCTAACACACTGTTTAATTCTTAATTCAGGAAAAACATCATCATAGCCTGAAGTGGCCAGAATCTTAAGATAGAGTCTATTGTTCAATATTTTAGAATACTGGAGGTATTTACAAGGTGAAATTTCTCCCCCACTTAGTTCACTGATATAATTTGAATTTTCAGATCTTAATTATATTTTCAGTACAACATTTGACTGGTTTCCTTTCTATTCTATTCACAACATATAAATTTCAGTTATTTCTTACTCCAAGCTTGATTGTAGGCTCATCAAACCCGCTGATGTTAAAGTTGTAGACATCATCCCTGTCAAACAGGCAGAGATCAATTTTGTGACTGAATTACTGAAAATTTCACAGAATCAGGTGTGGGGAATCAGAAACTGTGTTTGAAAATGTTGTAACTACTTACAGAACATGACCAGCAGTTATATTAAAAAAAGAAGCAGTTTTCACAGTCCTGTCCTGAACTTCTTCCTATCCATAAATGAAAAGTTAGCTCCTCTGTCAAATTTGGACTGTGCATTCATTCATAGACACTGTCATCTCAAAAAGCAACTTCTTCATCATGAAGATAATCAGGTTGATTAGTAACAGTTCAATGTGGCAAACCATATCTGCAGTCAATGCATAATTAACATTAGCATCTACAGATACTTAATATTCAATGGTATTTATGAACTTTCCCTTTACAGCTATTGACTTCCACCATCTATGTACATATTAAAAACAATTCCAACAAAAGCACTAATGTGTTACCTTGGAGATCCAGGATTTATTTAAATGTGTCCTAAAAATAAAGACACATTTTGTTAAATGCTAATTAGAATATATGCATTAGAACACTGCCTATATAAAAAAAACTCATCAAACCCAGTAAATTTATTCATGCATTTAAATACAACATCAAGTGACAGATGGATTAAAAGAGCCCAGCCCCTTTCATTTGTCAGCATTCAGGGGTACATCACAGAGACAGCCAGAGGCACACATAACCAGCACAAAAGGTTCACACTGTACCTGTTAAAGCCCAGGGAATCTCTTGCTTTGCTCTTCTCATCACTCTTGTCTCTGTATCTGTCACTGATTTTACTGATCAGTGTTTTGGCTGCATCTGCCATTTCTTTAGACTTTGGTTTCTATAAAAACAGTTTAACACTCAACATTCAACAGAAGAACAAAGCTGCAAACAGAACTTCAGGTTCCTAAGAACCCCCTAAACTTCATTAAGTGTCTCTTAATGGATTAAATTGCATTCATTTGAAAACCATTTTCCCTTGCATGACAGTAAACCCAGCAGTTTTGAAACACTGAAAATTGGACAATTCTCTTAAATGCAAGTGAAAGAAACAAATGTAAGATACTCTCACTGTCTTTGACTGTTTTGGATTTGCAGTCTCTTTTCTGAGGAGAACATCAAGGTCCTCTTGTGCAAGATCAGAATGCAAAGATGCGTCAGACACTCTGGCTGAAAGAAATGTTTTAAACCATGGTTCAGTGGTAGTTTCAGTATTTTTCCCTTCTGTATTTAACAGTTTGTGTTCCAAATGGCCAACACTCTGACTCCTCCACTGAGGATGGTATCAATTTAATTTTTAATATTTGTTTATCTGGAGAGGTACTTCAAAAAGCTGAATAAATGCTTTTTGTGTCACAGCCCTTTCACTACCAATAGTAATAAAGGGAAAATCAATCATCACTGCAAGTTAATTTCTCTGAATCTATTTTTGAGAGTAACAGTTGACCAAGTGTGACCATCACCTGGATGGGATGCACGTGCCAGTGACAGATTTGCCTTTTGCTTGTCCCCAGTTGTTACATTCTTCTCAGAAAGAGGCAATGTTCTTTTTTTCCATGTTTCAGTTTTATCAAAAGAAGTCTCCAAAAGACCAGGCAGCCTAACAAAGACAACACCATCCTACTGTTAGAACTTGAGTCTTAATTATAATAAAAATGTATCATAAAATAGGAAAATTATTATAACTTAGAGATATCAAAGCATTTTACATTGCAACAAAATATCAATTCTGGTAATGCTTGAAAATTTTCCCTTCAAAGTGAGTGACAACAATGACTTGGAATTCTTTTCCAGTACTTACAAAGGTTTGTTGCTTCTCCCAACTGGCTGAGAATCAGGAACAATATCTAACACTTCATCTAAATGAGAAATTAATTTGGTGTCAATTATTATGGCAAAAGAAAAAATTAATTTTAAAAGTAAGGACTACCAATGCTTGTAAAATTACTTGCCTAAAGTTTGCTTTTCTGTGGGCTCTTGTACCATTTTTATGACTTCTTCAGAACGCATTTGCTACAGTGGAATGACACCCAAAAGGAAATATTAGTGCAGGACCATAAGCACTACAACCTCATAAACTTGTGCTTTCTCTAATAAAACATGACTTCCTTGTTCTCATTTCATGGAAGTGCTGTTCCAGTACTTTCCCATGTATTTTTGCCTCATTCCTGGTATCTGACTTCCTAATCTGGTCTGTTTCACAAAATTCATTGTCTGCAGTGCATCTCTGCCCACTCTAAAAAGCACAGTAAGTAACACTGCCACTTACAGCCCATAAAAGCTGAAGAAATGCTCTAAACAAAACATTCTGTACATGAAAGACTTTTCCAAAGCATGGCTGTATCAAAAAATGCTTCCGAGTCCCATAGTCTGGGGTTTGACCTGAATCTGAACAAGGCAGACATTTACAATATTTATCTATTTTTGCTTTATAGTAGTGAAAACCTGACCAAAAATGTACTAAAAAAATCAATGCTTTAAATGCTGCAAGCTGAAGACATGAACATTTCACAAGCACAGCTGAGTGTATTCTGTGTTTTATGACTATTTCACTACTGCACAATCAATTAGAAATTATTGTCTGCACCTTTCTCCTATTATACACAAAGGAAGAACTGAGGTTCCAGAAATAGGAAGTTAATTCTGGAGTCAGGACTGATGAGTGAATGCAAATTGGGCCTAATTTTGTTAGAGTTCAGTCTGACTTTAAACATGTTAAACCTGAATTTCAGAGGGCAAGAAAATATAATGCAATAAAGTAAAACATACTATTTTCTAAAAGTTACTTGCTTCCTGTAAAACTCTAGCTCTTTAAAATATGAATTAGGAACAAATTAGAATAGAAATGAATGTTATTCTAAGAAAAGGACTTAGCTACAGAAGACATGCATACTCCAGGAGGTTCCTGATAGAAATTCTTTGTTCTGCTCTCATTTATTGTATCACTCTCAGACCTGTTAGTAGAGCTTGTCATTTCCAAAGGCAATTTACATCTCCCTTTAAAAGGAGTGGCTGAAACAAAACAGAGATGTGTTAGAACTCCATCAGCTCTCCCATTACAACAGGACAGTTTTGCCCACTATCACAGCTATTCCACAAACTCCAACAAAAGCTGGTTAGTTTTGATACCAGCCCCTTCTGGACCTTTAATAATTCCATTTATTCCAACTCTGCTATGTGGAGATTAAGAGCTCAATGATTATGGATGTCTGGAGGCAGAAGCAAAGCTTGTTACAGGCTGGCTCTGGTATAAAATAGTTGGTTTCTATTTAAAGACTTCAGTGTAATATATTTTGACTGAGTTTTCAGCAGGCTCCAGCACCAGCAGCTGCCTGACAGCAGCAGGAGAAGTGCCAGGTGACCCTGAGCTGTTGGGAAGGCAGTGCACCACTGTCCCACACCCTGTCTATGGACCAGGAGCAAGTGCCCCTTAAACATTTCAAGTTTGAAGTGTCTGCCCAGGAGATTTTATCTTTCTCCTTTTCATTCCAGCTGTGCCAAGGATCACAGTTCATGTCTGAGTTTCAAAGACCATTCACAGTGTATTTTTACCCTGAAAGCACTTGCAAACTTACACGTGCTGACAAAAAAGAGTGAAGTCCTTGTGGACACACTTGTAGCTCCAGGAACACGCACAGATGCTTCAGACACTTTCCTTTTACGGGACGGAGTTACCTTGAGGAACAGAAAGAACTTGACCATAATACACTGATTTAAGGATGACAGCACAAGAATTCAGAACATTTATTGCCAAGAGTCTCTTGTCCATTTTTGGAGCGTCAGTTGCTACTGCTGCAGGCATCAAGGCAATGTGATTTTTATGCAGTTATATTTCTACAAAATATTTTTAAACTGAGATTCATGGGTTTTGTTTTCTAAATTCAATGAAGTATGGGCAAATCCTGTTCCTTGTTCACCAAGGGATCCCCTGGAGATTCTGCAAAGCTACAAACTAAGCAAAACCAGGTTTATGAACACCCACTACAGCACCAGGAAGACACAGTAACTGTTTCAGTTTGTAGCCCCTCCCCAGCAGTCCCTGAGGCCATACTTGACTTTTCCATACTGGGCCATCTGAGCATATCCTCAAAAACTTCTCTTTAAAGAGAACTCTCAGAGCATCGTGATCTAAAGATCAGTAACAATTCCTTTTGATTTCTGTCACATTATTGTAGTTTCAAAATACTAACAAATTTTTTAGCAAAAGGATTTTTCTAGCTTAGTGTCCAGTCATAAGAAAAACAATCAAACTTTTATTACAGTACTAACTATATTCCAACTGTCAAATAAGAAGTGGTTTAAACTATTAAATACTACAAATATTTAAACTGACATGCATTTTCTCCCTACTCCTCTTTTTTTTGACAACCCTACTTACCTTGGAGGAATCACCTTGGAGTTTTTCTTGACTGTTACTTTTACTCTGAGTCCTCAAACTTCCAGGAGATTGCTGAGCTTTGTATTTACTGAGTTTCTCCTTCTCCTCTCCAAATTTTTCTTTGAATCCTGGTGACAACTGACTTTCTGGTACCATTACCTATAGAATATTTTAATTTCTTTTAATTTGTATATAATATTTGGATTTTATAATGTTTTATTTTTATACAAACACACACAGCATCTTCTTTACCCCAAGTAACACATCCCCCACTGGAGATTCTGTGGAACTTCAGAGGTTACAGACTTTTAGCTTGAAAAACTGGCACCTTAATTCCTATTTTTCTGACAAGGATGGGTTTTCAAGTAACAATGCACATAAAAGAACTTGCCCTGTGCATATTTGTCTGTTTTATTCTATGATTTGGATATTATTATCTCCCAAAAAAAACAATACATACATACTAGACACCAGTTGCCTGGCTTTAGAGTTATCCATACTTATTAATATTTTAAAGTCCTTGTTTTTACTGTTTATAAATTATGAATAATCAGACTAATTAAACGACCCCAAGAAACCATCTCAGCACACTGAGGCAGAATACCTGTGATCCACTTTCATCAAACACAATGTGGACAGTTGTTTTGGCTACTGATGCAGACTGCTTCTTGCTGAAATCCTGCAAAGGGATTTGTCAAAACAGACACTTTGCTCTTTTTTTAAACAAGAAACAAAATATTTAAGTGAGAGATCATAAGTGTCTGAAATCAGACTGCAGAAGAAAAATAGACTGTACAAATTCACAGCAGCTTCATCCCTCAGGAGTTCCTCAGTCAGACTTCAGGACAGAGCAGTTTGTTGGAAGCAGAAAGGAGTAAGGTGTGGCTTGCTAGAAATGTTTTACAAAATGAGTAAATTAATGAGTGTTAATTGCACTGCAAAACAAGACAGCCCATGCATCATTTCTGGAAGTATTTGTAAGCAACCAGGCTGCATTTCTGGAAAATTAAATATGCACAATTTGACATTAAGGTAGGTGTTCTCTTCCAGCCTGGAAATTTTTGTTGCAATTCATTTTCAATGTTGGAATGAAAGAACCATTTCAGGTGATTGAGTCCAGCACAGCTGAGCCCAGCACTACCCCATGTCCCCAAGTGCCACATCCTTGTGTGTCTTAAATAACCCCAGTGATGGGGACTCCACCACGGCTCTGGCAGCCTGGGCCAGGGCTTGACAACCCTTCCAGCGGAAAGATTTTCCTAAAATCCAACCAAAGCCTCCCCTGGTGCAACTTGAGGGCATTTCCTCCTCTCCTTATCAAGCATCTTTCTCAAAGCTCAGCATATGATGAGTTCTGTAGCAGTGATGTTAATGAGAAACTCTTGCTAGGGAGAGATTCCAATAATCACAGCTGGAACTTTTAAATGGCAATGAGACATTGAGTTTGAATAAATTTAAAATTATTCAAAAAGGTGTTTAAATCTTACCTTACATTTATGAAATCCATAAATCTTTATGATCACATCTTTGATTTCCAAGATAGAATCAAAACAGAAAAGAAATTTCTCTCCTTCAAGAGCGCCCACACTCATTGGGCTTTTTAGATCTATTGTTAATAATTTCTTTGAATCTTTTTCTGGACAAAAACAAAATTTGAAAAGCAGCTTCATTTCAATTAAACAGCATCTCATATAATCTTTGTCAACACATAACACATTCTTCAGTTCAGGTACTAAGATTAATATTTTATTTGATTCCCTCTAATCTACAATAATTTTATTAGCAAAAAATTCTAATGCTTGTATTTTATAAATACTTATTCTGTATATTATTAAACAGAATTTTCTTTGAAGGTTACTTACTATAGCTGCAGACAAATTACAGGTATTTACTGTTCTAACAAGTTCAAAAGGAATATTGTTACCTGCCATTGTTTTATGCCTTATTTTGTATTGAAATAACTCTAAGACATAATTATTAAATTATTTTCCTAAAATCACACCAGCATACCCAAAGTGCAGATGTGACTGCAGTGCAGTTTTGTCCCTGATAAAAACAGTTCCTACAGTATTTTAAGTGAGAATTCTGCTTTGCTAGAATTAAGTCAGTACTTTAAGGTTAATGAGATTGAAATTAGATTGAAAATCCAAGTTAGAATACAGTGAAAGGTCCCATTTTTGAGTTCAAATACCTTCCAGGCTGTACATGTTGACATCTTCTTCTTGTATAATGACTGTTTCCCACTGCTGGTCCTTATATGAAAAACACATTTTGAAAGATAGAGAAGTATTATATCACAATTAAAAGAAATCCAGTGATCAAAGTCATTCAGAGACAAATTTCCAACTTTTTAAACCTCTGTTACACAGAGTAACAGGAACTTGTGCTTCACTATTGCTCACTATGCATGTGTTAAACTCTTCCCAAACAGCATTAGAAGTCATTACTGTGAAATTATTTGATCTAAATATCAACAAATCTGGATTTTTTTTAGCCCCATCAACACTGGAATGCACATGTAAGTTCAACACATTGAACACAGGGAAATAAAATCTGACACACTCCAAGGAATGTGGATTTGCTGCCTCAGGAGCACTTAGTGGGAGACAAAACTCAGCTTACTTCATCCTCTGCTGCCACATAGAAGGAAATACTTCTGCTGCCCATGTTAAAATCAATCCAAAACTCTTCCAGGTTTTCATCCAATGGTATCTGGAGCTAAAACAAAAAGAATAAGATAAAACAGTAAGAGCAGAGAGCACTGATTACTACCAGCTAAGAAGCCTCATGTTGGTCTGAACCCCTGACAAACTTTCAGTCCGTGCCTATTTTATATTTCTGAAAAAAGGTAATTTTCTTATTTTTATCTCTATTTTTTCTTAACTAGAAGGCAGAAAACCTTACCTCATACTCATCAAGAGCTGCTGATAAACATGGGAATGTAAAAACCCTGTAAGAAAAGGATATTTTTTCAAGTGTTCTGTAATGCTGTCAATAAATTCTGCAGATCTGAACACAGCAAATGGATTCTGTTTGCACAAACTTTAGAGACTTAGAGATCCCAGCAAAGTGATTTTTACCCCAAGGACGTAACGTGAAATTTAATCACAACATAAAATCCTAAAAAAGAAAATATATTAGCATAAAAAAAAAATCAGTTTTACCTTCTTTTGTCTCCAAGCATGCCATTCACCTGGTTGAGAAATTTTCTGCAATCCTATTAAAACATAGAAATTTCTTAAAGAACTGTAACATGGAAGTTTCCCTCCCTGGAAATATTCCTCATGTGACTTACTGTCTCAAACTCTGAATCTTTAATTCCTTTAAATGCAGTAGAAACAAACTCCATGGGAAACCACTGGGAGGCCAGAACTCTCCTTTGCTTCTCTGACACCATTCTGCACAGAGCCTCTGTGATGGCCACTTGTGTGTCATAGTCTGCAGCACAAGGTAATTCACACAGGAGCAGATTGAAATAACTACTGAGGTGGAAAATGTTATCAGAAAACTGGGGTAAGCAGTGCTGAACATAACCTAGATCCCACTAGATCCAAACATGCAACCCATAAAGGATAATTAGAAAAAGAACTATGGGAATAACAATGGTTAAACTAGTTAGTTTTCAAAATGAAACCAACCAAACTTTCCAGGACTTTGTCAGAGCCACACCAGGTGTTTAAACAAGAGAGAAATTTTCAAGTTTCATCTCTCTCAGCTGGGAAATTGCTGGATACCAAAGTGATCCCTGAGGGAAGTTCCAGTACTACTACCCATGGCCACAGCTCCCAGCCTCAAGGATTGACTTGTTTTTCATTTTGCCTGTTTGAAAACTTTTATTCTAGAAAACCAAAAACTTCCATGAGTTTTCCATACACTGGACAAACAAACATTCCAGGTTGCAGACTGATTTCATGCAGTACTTATATTTTTCAGATACCCTTAACAAAACATTCTGTAGCTTCCAAATGCCTTCTCTGGTTTCTTAATGGGTCTGCAGCTAATTTTTAAGAAGCTCAGTACTAAATTAAGTCCCATGCTCACCTCCAGCATCCAAAATTGTCCTCCCCATTTCACTCCTGCCAAACAAAGGAGCATTTCATCAAAATGTGACAGCAACACAAGGCCAAATAATAAGTTTATTATAAAATCTCAGAGTATAAGAAAAACTGCTGATTCCATGGAACTGTTAAGACTTCCAAGGGGTAAATAGCTCTGGGAGCACTGCTTGGGGACCTGAATCACCTGACAGATACAATTTTGACTCTATTTGCTTTTCTGAAGTGCTGTAAAATGATTTCCAGTGCAAACAGCCCAACCTTCCAGTGACTGATTCACTGTGCTGAAAGCACATCCTTACAAACAGGAGTTTAATTATTGTATGACAACTGAGATAGGGAGAAGCCTGATTTAGACTGGGAAAGAGGAAAATTCAGGCTTCTGATGGAGAATAACCCATGAGAATACCTGTCCACAGCCACTACCACTGAGAATTCACAGCAAGTGCAGAAGTTGAGTTAAACAGGGACCAATCTGCACAACAGCTTATTAAAAACCACCTCCCAACTCTGCAAATGATGGAATGCTATAAAAATTATACTGAAGATCATTTACATGACAAGTAACATCTCCTTTGTAGAAAGTATCTTTTTCTTGGAATCTCGAGGGATCTTGTCAAGCAATAAATTCAGTTTTTTTATTACCTAAGAAGAGTGGAAAAAAGGGAATATAAAGTAAGTTTGTTAAACTTTGAGTTATTCTTATTTTGAGCCCTTGTAATGTATTTCATACCACTGAAGAAAGCAATAGGGTTAAGAAACTGCAAAACAAGAAAAGACAACAAATTTTACATGACTTTAAATGGTATTTATCATGCTAAAACACCCTCAATTTCAATAAATTACTTTAAGTTCAATGGGAACAGTAGTTGTTCAACAGTTGTTTCTTATTTGTAGGTTTAAATACAGAAAATCTTCCAAAGCCAGAATTCTGTCTAAAGTAGACTGCTGAGCTGAAGTGTACCTTAAATTAGCATAAAAAGCCTTTCCTTTGGGGATGTAGCCTTTACAAAAGACTTTTTTGTAACTTTCCCTTTCTTTAGAGGGAAAATCCCCTGACAACCTGAGGTTACTGAAACAAACAGGAGAAATTTGGAGATACTGGAAGGAATGCAAATTTCCTGCAAGTGACTAAAGAATTTACAACCAACAACCTTAATCCTATTTCTAGCACTTGTAGAGCTCATTTTTTCCTCTGCTTTTATACAGCTTCCTCACCAGAACTTTAATATCACTGTTTTGGAATTTACTCTTAAAAAAAACCCAACAAACTCACAAAAAGCCCCACAACCACAAGTCAGTAATCTGAAACACCCCAACATATAAACAACAACAAACATTCCCAGAGAAACATTATACAATCCTTCTGATCCTAGAGCACTACAATATTCTCTTTTTTGTAGCATCTGCACAGTTAAAGAACTGTCTCCACAAAGTCTAACACACTAACCAGGAAACTGCTGCTTAGAAAGAAGGATGTTTACCTCCTGCTGA
>NW_005054356.1:1053688-1058416 GCF_000277835.1 Geospiza fortis | reverse complement strand
ACATAAATATTAATTCTTGCATCAGTAATGAGGGAACATGTTCTCAGAACAAAGTTTTCTAGTATTTGCATTTTACCTAACAGGAAAGAAAGAAATCAAAGAGTTGTCAAGAGTCTGTTAGGGTACCCCTCATAAACATTGGGAAAGGATTCATTTTCATTTAGAAATGAAATTATTATGAAATGAAATTAAATACAGTGTGTCTGCCTTTTTATAAAGCATTAGTGATATGTAAAACAGAATAGTTAATTCAATTTATAGTAACCATGTTTCTATTCCTGTGCATCACGGTGTAATTCCCCTGGGTAGGAGATTATTAATTTTTTACATGTAATTGGTCAATTCCATAACTCAGCTCTCTGAGACACAACTCAGGTGCTGGAATTTATCTCCCCAGGGCCAAGGAAATGAATCTTTCCCTTTGCTCATGACACCAAACAGTCTGTAGGGCCTTTCCCCCAGTGCCACACTGAAAGGGAAGGACAGGGTGACATTCACAAGGACAAGGTCAATAAGGAAGGATCACTGGGCTGTGCTCAGCTAGGACAGGACCTTAGAAGCAACTTTTTTTAGGAATAACTCAGTTCATTTGCCATCTCTGGAACTTATTGTGCTTTTTTATTACTGACAACAGAAAGTTACAAGGAAATCTGTCCACAGAGAAACCCCAAACTAAAGGTGATGCCACAGGAATGAGAAAAGTGGTACTATGTGTGTCCTGAAGAAGACATTTTAAACTCTCATTTCTGCTTTTTAAGCTCACCTTCAGGTCTGCTATCACACACAATCTGCAATGAAAAAAACAAACCAAATCATTTTGATAAAGAAAATATTACAGCATTAAAAAAAAAAAATAAATCAGGCAACATGTACCCAAAGGAAGTAATCAAAAAGTATTTAAGATTTTGAAATTTTGTCCATAACAAAGAATCTAAGAGATTATCCCTACTAACAAGTGTGTTTTCCCAAAATTGTATTTCAGTTAAATTTACTTAAATTATTTCACCAATGACAACAATTTTTATTAAGAGAAGAAAACTCACAGATCTTATAAACTTGATTAGCATCCCAATAATGGGGGTAATCAAAATTTTATAAAGATGAAAGATTTTTTGTTAATTCAGCATTTACTGTTACTGGTTTTTTAAACTTTATTTCATGATGCCAGGCAAGAACAGAAATTAGTATGACTACAGCAAACTGTTTGACCAAAATGATTTATAATCTCTTTCAGAAGTCATTGTAATGTTACCTTGAGAAAGATATTAAATAGAAACATATTTAAGGTCCTTTTATTGCTAAACTAGTAACAATTACTTTGACAAATTTTATTATCAATGTATTTTTACCAGCAACATGATGAAGAAATCCTCAGCCAGAGTTGTAATCATTTCATTCTTTTCATTTCCTCTGAGGACCAAAATTCCTTTTAACTTTTCAAACCAATTGACCATGTAAAGGGAAAACAAAGGTAAATCTATTTTAATAGCCTGGAATGGGACAATGGTTTGTATTCTATTTCAGTAAAACTATACAAACTCTACAATGATTAAAACAACAACAGCAGCCCCACTCTGCTGAGCAGATGTTAGCCCCAGACTGAAATTCTTCACTCAGCCAAACAAAATTAGGTGATTTTAAGGACTTTTTAACACAAAACTGGAGATCTACTTTGACACCCACCACCACAGACAACGCAGCTGAAAATTGATAATGACTGAATGGAAGTGGGTTGTTTGATGGTGTGAATACAAGCATAAATTTATCACCCTGGTTTTGTTTATTATTAAATTTTGTTTATTATTTTGGGCCCTTGTAATGTAAACCTTGTAAAGCAACAGGCTTCAGTAACTGCAAAACAAGAAAAGACAACCAGTTCTACATGACTTTAAATGGTACTTATGTTACTAAAACAACCTCATTTTCAATAAATTACATGAGTTTCAATGGGAACAGCAGCTGTTCAACAGTTGTTTCTCATTTGCAGGTTTATTATTATTATATTGTTTATTCATTATTTGTTTATTATTAAAGCAGTTGAGAAGGCAATTGAGTAACTCTCATCTGATGTTGCCATTGATTTTCCCCAGTGAAATCTCTGGGGAAAGCAGAAAGGAAGTTGTGTCTGTTGTTCAGTTTTTGCCAAGTTACAAATTATTAATGCATCTAACATGCAGGTTAAAATAATACCAAATAATTAGAAAATCACTAAAATCTTTTGAAAGAGCAGGTACAAAATCACTACTGTGGGAATTAACAAAAAAAAAAAAAATTAAATGGCACCAGGAAATTCTAATTCCGGAGTCAAAAGCAATATAACAAAGCACATGAAAATACATCTTGTTTCAGTTGCTGTAAGCATATCTAAATTAATTATATACTGCATGATTTGCAAAAGCCTCACTGGGATAGAGCAGCATCCTTTTATAAGGGGTTACATGACAAAAAGCATTTAAATATGAACAATCTTTGTTGCAAAGTTATGGGAATCTCTTAATTCTGACTCAATCAAGGACCAAATCAAACACTGAGCTGCTCAGCACTGAAGCATTGCTTTTGCATTTATTCATTTTTATGTATTTATTGAGAAGTTCACAGATGCTTTATGGTTTTACTTATCCTTCCAACGAGGCCGTGTTTGATCATTGCTGTGAGCCCATCTTCTCCTGCTATGTTCATTTTCTTCCCACATTTCTGAACAGCATTCAGTAAAGTAGAAATGCTTTTGACTTCCTGTTTGTCAAGTGCCTGAAATCAAAATTACAAATAAGCTTTACTGTGAAGTCCCACAAGAACCTGTATTTAATTAAACTGATGCCTTTTTTGCTCTCAAAAGCCACCTTAACTGCAGCTTGAAGGAGAGATTTCATTCATAAAATTTATTTTGGGTTCTTAAATCAACTGCTGGTATCAATCAAGCCAAATGAAAATAATCTTTTTCACCCTCTTCCCAAGATGGTGTAGATGATTTTGATGCAATGATTACATTACCCAACACAGAAGCTTGTCCAATTTGTTGACAAACTGTTTGCTGCATTTGTGAGAGATATGTTCACATTCCTCCGTGGCCAGAAATTGTTCTAAGGATTGGAAATCCTTTTTTCCTGTAGCTTCATCAATTAACTTTTCAAGCTGTAAGCAATATACGAAAGCAATGGCATTACTGTATGTTTAACACTGATATAACACATCTAATTAACACAGATTTGATGCAAGTTTTACACAATCACCTGCTGCACTTGAAGCAAAAGTTCTGAATCACAAAATAATTAAGTGTAAAACCTTAAGTACAGAGCACCCTGTCTAATATGTTAATCTTGCAAATACTTATGCACTGAGATTTTAATTATTTGCTTTAACTGGTTTTAGTTTCCTCATATTACAGCTAAATTCATACAGAAGTGTTTGTTGTATCAATGCCCCTTACTTGGTATATTCAGTATTTTACACTTCTGAGTTACCTTATCCATTTTGCCCCTTTATTCTTTCTAAAATTCTTTCAATTACAACTGGATTTCAACATTTTGATCTTAAGTATCACCTCAGTTGATTAAACTCTGCTGAATGCATATGACTTACTTTCATCAGCAGCAATTTCCAGTTCCTCCTGCTTTCCACCCAGCTGCTTTGCACTAAGCCACGTCAAAAGAAAATTTCTTCCTTCCACACTGCACTGCCACACTAAAGGCTTTCCTCACAATCAAATGCTAGTGATTAAAACAATCAATACTCATATCCTGCTCCATCAGCACATACCTGCATCTCACTCCTGGCTGGCATCTTTGCAATTCACCAACCCAGCTGCATAAAAGGGAACAATCATCACACTTTAAAAAGGTTTTGCAAACAAATTGGGATTCAGTCAAAATACATTATAAACTCCAAAGTTTATCAGTGTGTAAGTGCTATATAAATGCTGTTTAAACAGCTGGGGATGTAAGGAAATTTTCTTGCATGGATAAACAATTGTTTAAAGCAAAGGGGAGGAAGGAATGATCAGTTTCATGGCTGGAGGAACAGAGGGGCCTGAGAGGACCCTCAGGATTTCCCAGCAAGGACAGAGCACAGAAGGTCAATGCCAGGGTATTCAGGACGGGCGAGTCAACAGCAAAACTGTATACAGGCCTCGGCATAAAATGGTAAATGAAATAATTTAACACAAATATGATAAATGACACAAAAAGAGTTCTGGATTATACATAAAGTGATGGGCCCTAAAGTGACTGCCACCAGCTAAAAGCAATATCTGGGTAACAGAGGTTCCTGAAAATAGTGTCTTAATACTCAAGGGCAGGAAAAATATTTGTTCTGTGGAACATTTAAGAAAAGCAATGAATCTGTCCATGCTTTGTATTAATTATTTTAGACCAACCAAACCATGTGCAGTCAACAACCTGCAGCTTTGGTCTCCCCATCCCAGACATTATATAGACAAAACAAGTAAGGATTAAAGACAGGGAATTACTTCTGTAGTAATCAACTGGAAACACAGCCTAGCTATTCCTGCACTAAATAACACAGAAGTAACAAATGGAGGGTGATTTTTCATTACTTTTTCCAACACAAGAACACAGGGGCCTCCTCTGAGGCCCGTGCTGGCAGCTCACAGCTCTGCTGACTCCGGCCCGCTCCCACAGCCCTGAGGAGGAATCGCAATTCCCTTCTCCACCCTCCAGGCCGCGCTGCCCGCCCCGGCCGAACCCAGGCCCCGGCACGGCCTCACCGCCC
>NW_005054356.1:1047449-1053644 GCF_000277835.1 Geospiza fortis | reverse complement strand
CTGGGGCACCGCGGATTGCCTTTGTCTACAGGCGCTGTTCAGGGCTGATTTCCGTGCACACGCAGAAATTACTGGGCATGGCTGGCTAAACCAGTGTAATCCATTCCTGTGCTTAAATTAGAAACGCTTTCACTGCCCGAGTAGGTGCGAAGACACGCTCGGTTACAGACCTGCTGTGGGCAAAGGGCTTCCACTGACGTCTGTGGTGTTTATTATGCAGAGGGAACTGGATAATGTGCTTAAGTGGAACCCAGCAGTGCACTGGATAATGTGCTTAAATGGAATCCAGCAGTACTGGATAATGTGTTTAAATGGAATCCGACAGTGCCAAAGGGGGGCTTTACCTGCACTGGTGTGCTACTGGCGTATCTATTACCATATCACAAATGCAGGTAATAAAATAAATCTCACCTACTCCAGAAGAGTATCAAGAAGTGTCTCCATTCATACCTAGAATTAGCAGCAATACTGGAGCACCTAGGAGAGAAGTCACCTTTCACAGCAGGTAAACCTGCAGCAATTGTAAATAAAATAGTACTGCTGATTCCCTGACATGAGAAAGATAGATAAAAACGCAATACTATAAAAGAAAAAAAAAACTGCACAGAAAATATTTAAAATACCACGAGATGTCACTGTAATGCAAGAAAATGACAAGTGGTGTGAGAAGTGGAGTATCTGCACTGAGGAGCTGGGAGTGAGCAGTGCTGAAGCAGATTTGTAAAACAGCTTTACTGAAAAACCTCCCAAGGACAAAACTTTGCATGAGGAACTTGGAGCATCAGAAGTTTTCTATGAAAACTGAATCCTGCATTGTGCTTTCACTATATGAACAGAAATAATCAAAGCCAGTTTGAAGTCGAAGTTTCCCTTTCCACAAGCAAACACAGAGGCTGAGCTTGTCCAGCCTTACTCATTCTATAGCAAAAGAGAAGTGAGACAGTCCAGAAGTGGATCACGCACTTTGTTTCCTGCAATCCACACTGAGATTACTTCAGCTCATTTCTCATTCTGTAACATTAGTCTGTTTTGTTTGGTTTAGCAGAAGGGAAGTCAGAGAAGTTTCATCGAGTTATGCATTAAACAGACCAGAACCAACAGTGAAATTACTTGGCCACAGTCATTTCAGACACATGTGAAAACACCAGAGAAAATGGAAAAACTCCTTAGGGTAGGGTAGCACTATTTACAGGGACTCTTATTCACTATAATAGCAGAAATATTTATCCTTATTAAAGTTAAAGGAGGGCATTGTGCTGGCCAAGGTATTTTCAATCTTTGGCACAGCTGCTGTTGTGTGTGAAGGGTCAGAAGTGTTGATACCAACAGTTTAAATATCAAGTGTCAAATGAAATACTTGCAGATCTGAGATCACAGGGAGAGAGAAGTTGGGAAAGAAGTCATTACTAATGTTACACTCCTGCTGCCAAATGAATAATCATTCACTGCAGTTCTAAGTCTTTACCAGCTGTAAAGTACAACTGAGCACTGATGATACACACCACATTAAGTGCTGTAGCTACTGACTATACATGCATATTAGTGTGATTACAAATTGCAATTTAATTTACAAATAAACAATTAATTTGAAACTAAATGTAAAAATATCACCTAGATTAAAAGTAGCAACAGCAACCTATAAGACAAATTTGATGGTTGGATGTTTGCAGAAAAAACTGATCATTTTCCTAAATAATCTTAATTTATGAACAACTTAATACAGACATGCCCATGTATTTAAACTGATTTGCTATAATTAGCACTGATTAAAAAGTAATTGGTAATGTATATTTTTATTAATTATGTCTGCTAGTTAAATGTCTTCATTTTGCCTTAGGAGAAACCTGGCAACAGATAATTCCCATCCTCAGCTCTATCAAGACTGACCCCAGTGGAGCTTTCTTGACAGGACTACCATTGACAGAAACAACAGAAAATTGCGAAAAGCTTTTATTTCAATCTTCTGTATTACAATAGGCATAGTTTTATTATTGCTTTTTAAAATTAATTAAGCACTTTGCAATTTTACAACTGGTGGACCTTTTGTCCAACATATGTGCTTCACTGATATACTGTGTAATGTACAACCCCTTTTTATTGACATGGATGTCATGTTTCTTTAAAAAACATGCTTGGAAGAACCTTGAAACCGTGGACTATTAGACATTCATTTACTGTATGACAATAATAAATACATGGTTTTAAAAGTGCATTATATGGTGATAATCCTTGTGAATAATTCACTTTTACAAAATCCGCATTATAAGAGAAGTGCTGAATTTGAACACAGTGCAAGCAGTCAGGTTGTCCTGAGAAGATAAAAATGTGTTGTAAATTTACCTTCACAACAGGTGCATATTAACACTAAATGGCTTAATCCCATTTTTGTCAACCAGAAGCCATTTGATGTTCATTACTGAGTGTGGCAATAAAACCTAAGTGCAAATATCAACTCTGCTGTGACAGGTGGCAGTACTGGTGTGAAGCTTTAGCAGCTTAAGCCAGAGATGGCTCTCAGCTCCACTGCTCCACTGAGCCAGCAGTGCCAGAACTGCACTGTCAGCCCTTCTCCAGCAGTGCAGACCAGCACAGAGCAAAAGGAAATCTGGAATAATGCTTCAGTATTTAGTATTCAGGACCTTGCATATGCCAAAACCCTGAGAGGTTGTGGAAGGAAGACAACAGAAGCCCAGCTGAGACTGCTGAGACATTCATTTCTCCACCCCTCTCACACTGTGCTACATCTGCCATGAACCCTTCTTGTGACAGCCTCAGCTTTACAAAATCTGACCTGGCCAAGGGAACACTCAGCTCTGACATTTGCTAGCACATGACAGTCTGTCCCAGAAGACAGCAACATCCTTCTGGCACGAAAGCAAGTATTGCTCTGAACTCCAGCAGCACCCAGTGTGGTGTCTGGTAAGAGAGGGGTTTTTATAGTGTGCTGTGTTTGCTGGTGGAAAAACAACAGTCATTTGAGAAGGAAAAAGAGGGGGGAACAATGCTTGAAAATAGTGCCTTTTATTCAGCACAAGTACTTCTGTGCATGTGTGTGCACGTTCAGACAGGACTGAGCTTTCTGAGCACTTTGCAAAAGGTGCTCAGCAGCTCACAGAATCCTCATTCCTGACTTTGGTTCCTCTGAAAGTCAAACACCAATGGAATGAGGCAGCTTCCTCACTTGAAAGCCCAGCTTTGCTAAATGGGTATCACACCAAAGAAGCAGCATTAAGTTGCCACACAAATTAATTTTCTTGGGGTTTTTGCCCTTCCAGAATTACTCAGCGGACTTTTCAGGCTAATATATAACTGGCCATGGGTTGCTTACAACTGTGATTTTACAAACAACTTGTGATTTTGATAAATAAGCACCAATCCAAAATAAGATGCCCAAGTAAGTGGCCTGATTTTCATAGCATAGTTTTAAAACACAGCTCTTCTAATATCTCCAGCCAGCCAGCTCTCAAAGACTGTGTTACACATATAAAGCTAAACTTTCCATGCAGTAATGATTATGTATGGGAACAATTATGGACAAACTTTTACTTCATAAATTTAAGCCTGTTGCTAATCTTAAACCACACTAAAACCACAGAACAGAAATAGTAAAACAAGAAGCACGGGAAGGTGGTCTAACTGTGTTCCTGTGCTCTCCCTGCAGCAGAAGGGATTCTGTTTATGGGTCTGTGTAATGAAGTGCTTTCAAGTTCCTGCTTGTGTTGCAAGGCTGCAGTCTTGGGAGTTCAACTGTTTTACAATGGCAAGCAGTTAAATAAAGAAGTCAAAGCTACTTCTGCAGTAGTTCTGGAACACTAGGGAACAACTGTGATTCAGGGCTCTGGAATTCTATTCCAGGCCTCTGTACCCTGCTCCCTGTACTATTTCTTTTCCTTATATGTATTTATTTTATCACATCCATTTCTTGATCTATAACTTTACCAGGATGAGCATTCATACAGTGCTTTGAGACCTTCAACTGCATTTGCAACACAAGTCCAATATTGGTCTTGTTTCCCTTAGTAAAAGCAGGTGCACCAGAAAAAGATAATTCCTGTACCACCACCTTGAGAAAAACCTACTTGGGCATCAGTTGACAAAGGTGAGAATTTCCCAGGCAGATCTGCCTTACACACACTTTGGTAAAAATCACTCCTGCTGCAAGGAGGAGATAGGAAAAGGCACCTTTTGTTTTTTTCCCCAGGGAAACAGAGGGCCTGATGGCACATTTTCATGTATGTTTTGCTCATAGTAGCACTGAATTTCCAACTCAGATATTAATGGAAATATTTAACGTGACTACAGCCTTAATAACATTGTTATACAAATACAAGTCTTTCCTACAGTGCCTGTCATCCAAATTATGCATAAATGGAATAGTGCCCTGACTTGGTGAAGTAATATAAACAAAATTAGAAACAAAACCAGTTAAGCCACACTGTCCACTTAGAAAACAAACAGTAGAAAATGGTAAGAGAGATCAGTTAGAAACATTCTATGCAACCAAGAGCATCACTAACAACAAGAAATGTGTTGTTTTGCTCTCTGGTAGCCTCACAGCATTCCTGGGAACCATTCTGCAATGACTCATTCACCCAAAAAACCCACATGGCTTTTCTATGATGGTATCTCACTACAGATTCTGGCCCTTTTAACTTTCCCAGAGGTTCAGGGCAGTTTGTACAGGCCATTGGCTGCCTCCCAGCCCTGGGACACTCGGCCAGGTTTGGCAGGTTTCAAAAAGAAGGCTGTTGCCATAGGAGCAGAGCGCCATGCCAAGGCATAGAGTGCCACCAGAGCACTGACACGCTGCTCAGCACCGCTCCCTCACTCAGATGAAGTGGATCCAGCTCTCCTCACACTCCCTCGGCAGCTTCAGGGGGTGAGTCCGGCACCTGAGGGTGTAGTTCTTGCCTCTGTTGTTATCCCAGTACTCCTGGCCGTTGACTTGGTACCTTGCTGCAAACTGGACGAGAGTGCTCAGATGAAGGAGGAAAGGAGGCACAGGAAGGAAGAAAGTGAACACATCAACCTGATCCTGCCCGTTTTTCTCTGGGATGCTGCACTTCCAACGAGCACACACCTCATGGATGCTTTCCCACTGGTTGAAGGTGTAGCGCACGGACACTTGCTTCTCAAAAGCAACATTCCGAACCTGGATGGTGCCACTGAGCCCCAGATCCGAGCTGCTCACCCGTTCCAGACACACCTGCTGCTCCTGGAGTCGGGATGAGAAATCCACACAGTCTGCAGGCTGCTGGAAGTCAGGGACCAAGCATTGCATAGTAAACTCCAAGTTCAAGCTGCTGTACCAGAGGTCTGAGTTTATGGAGAGCCTGGAAAGGACGTGCAAAGGGATGGATGGATCCTCCCCAGTCTGGAAGACTTTCACTTGAGTGAGCTCCAAGCCTAAAGCATCAGCAAACCTGACCCTGCTCATGCGGCAGCCGGGCTCCTGACACTGCACTGCTGCTCTCTTCCTCCTCTCGGGTGATGTTGGCAGGGACCTCGCTCGGCGACGCATGATGGGCCGCAGGGCTGGGTCACAGCTGGAGAAGGTGCTGCTCGCATGATTATTTGGCTGGGGGCTCTCCTTGGCTGGGGCACTTCTCTGAAAAGTCTTGCTGCTACTTGTACAGACTGCTGGGGGCTGCTGCTGCCTTCGTGCCACTGCTCCTTCAGCCCTTAACATGTTCTCATAGAGATCTGAGAGGTAGCTGGGATTCCTTTGAGGACCACGCACTTCCATTCTTAACTGGTGACAAAAAATCAGTGTTAACACTGCAGGTAATAAGGAGCACTACCCCTCTGAAGCACTTAATTTGGGAATGGCAACCAAAGTAAGGTCTGAGGTTATTGCACTGGATACAGCAAGGATCACCTGGAACAATGTCACCTTCGAACGAGAGGCAGAAGCGTGGCAGGTCTCAGGGCAGCTGGCAGAGAGCCAGCAGTAAGGCGCTGTGCGGGAAGCTGAAGGCAGACTCACTGCCCGATGAACTCCAGATCGCTGTGCTGGCTGGTGGCCCCCAGGCTCAGGCTGGAAAGGGATTCAAGGCTATCACCGCTGATACTGGAGGAGCTCACACCCAGGCTGGAGAGCGACTGGAGGCTGTCGTGCTGGATGAACGACTCCAGGCTGTCGGAGAGGTCGCTGGAGGCGCGGTGCGCGCCGAAGCACCGTGTGCCGGAGCCGCG
>NW_005054356.1:1046369-1046956 GCF_000277835.1 Geospiza fortis | reverse complement strand
GGAGCGGCCCTGGCGGAGCGCGGTGATAGCGGCGGCGGGAGGGAGCGGAGCGGGCCCGGCTCGGCGGGCGCTGCGGGCACAGTCTGCGCCTGCTGGCACTACTGCCATCCACCGCGGGCACTGCCTGCCATAGCCTGCCACCATCCCGGCACTGCCACCATCCCGGCACTGCCACCATCCCGGCACTGCCCGGCCGGCGCTGGCCCCTGCGGCCGCTGCTCTGCCCCGTCCGCTGCGGGACTGCGGCGCTCCGGGGCTCGGCTCCGCTGAGCGCGGCCGGGACGGGATGCGGGGAGGCGTTTGAGGGATAGGACGGGATCAATGTCAGTAGATACGGACATTAATATGACTGTAAATACATAAACAGCATTGCAGTAGAAGTAAAGGTGCGGTCAGGAGAGCTCTTTGTCACCTGTCACATTTGCAGACCATTGTGAACCCCTGGAACTGTGCAGTTCCCTGGTACGGGAATGCAGTTCCTCTGAAGTAAAAGAAAGCAATGGATACTCCTGCTAAATATACTAAAAATACTCCTGCTCTGAGTATTTTTAGTAGGAGCTGATGAGACATTTGTTTTGGAAAAAGAA
>NW_005054356.1:1018592-1046288 GCF_000277835.1 Geospiza fortis | reverse complement strand
AGGGGCTGGGATCTGCTCTCCATCCCCTGGAGCAGGAGTTCCCACCCCCAGGGCTGTGCCCAGCGCCGGGAGCTGCGCAGGCTGAGCAGGGATGGGGATGAGCACATGACACTGCACGGCAGCTCAGGGAGCACGGCCGTACCCGCAGGTATTTCCTTATTTTGGGAATAGTAAATTGAACGATGCTGCTTCCCACTGAGCGAGAGCTGGGGGAGGGGACTGTTTTCCTGTACAGTTTGGTAGCTGATTATGTTTATCTTCCTGCTTTAAAAATAGAATCACATCGGGAGGATTTTGTTTGTCGCCAGCATCTCCGGGACGTGGGGATGTCTGCATTGGATAGATTGTGTCTTGCAAAGCCAAAAGACTGGAGCCGTTTGAAGATTATGTAACAGTAAAGGTGCAGATTCCCTTTGGAAAGAGGAATAATGGGACCAGGCATTCAGGAATATCCCTTATTACTGCACAGAGAGACACAGCGGAAGGAAAGCCACAGCCACACCAATGAAAACCACAAAGGAATGGTAAAGTAAGGAAATTAATTTCGCTTTTTATAGTTACTGGAATGTCAACATGCTGGGTTTAGTTAATAAGTGCCTGGCTGTCCTGTTCCCGCTGCCTTCCTCTCCCCTGGTCCCAGGGACAGAAATGATTGTGCAGGATGATGGTGCAGGTCACAAGGTCACAGAGGTGACTGCAGCAATGCTGGAGGCACAGGACTTAGTTTCTTTCTTTTATAAGCTCTTGAATTTGTGAAATCACGTGTTTTTAAAAACAAAATCTGACTATACTGACATAAAAACTGAGAACAAGATGTACAGCCTGGCAAATTAACTCAACTGCAGTAAGGCTAGATTAGATAGAAGGGCACAGTATGATTATTCCTGCTCTGAAATAATATTTTGGAAATCAGTAATGCTTCTTGTTTCTAGAGCAAACACTGTTCTTATTCGTACAGAATATGCTGATTTATTTATTCTGTTTTTACACAGAAATGTATCTGGTTTAATTAAGGAAGCATGTTTTAGTTCTAAGCTGCCCAGATCAGTAATGCCATTCCTTTTGCTTTCATATGAGCTTTTTTCTCTTAATAATATTTTCACAAGCCTATTATAATACGAAATAAGGAATTTTCTTATGCCTTCATTGTGAAATAGTTTGTATTAATACCAGGAGAGACCTTATGCTCCCTGTTCACTTCCATTCCTTATCTTCAAAGGAATAATCTTTAAATTTTGTTGAGAATATGCAAATGGGAAAGACAAGCAAGATTTGGCTTCATATGAAACCTTCATATTGTACTTTATAATTAATTGTGGTAAATTGCAATTGGAGCACCTACCAGGTACTATAAAAATCAATAGTTATAAATATCTGTAATATTTATTATGTCCAAAGAAGCTTTAGGATCCTCTGTCAGAGGATTCTCTATAAGGGCTACATTTTATTATTATATCATCTGATAGAATTATTCACTTTTGCATTAATAATATTAAAAATACAGCAGTGCGTTTGTAGTATAAAAAGTAAAAAGTGGCTATAGTGGCATAGTTCTGATGAACTTTAAGAATGACTGCAATCAGCCCTTTTTTAAACTCAGCTGTACTCTCAAGTTTTTGTTGTACTTCCATTCTGACACTCATATATGCTGCTATTTATATCTGACATTCTGTTTAATCCTTTGTGGTTACAGTAATGGAAAAAGCCATCCAAGCACCAAAGGACTAAATAAACCAATTTCTTATGCGAAATCTCCTCCTGGAAGATTAGGCAAAAATGTATCAAGTGCCATTGAAAAGGTAAATAATCCCCTTTTCTAACAGAAAAATGGTACCTACTCTAAGTCAGCTTCTTAATAACATCACAAACTTTCATATCCCTTCAGATTTCCCATGACACTCAAGATGGTCACCAAGCAAATGTTTATAAGAAGGGAAGGAACCAGCTGGATGGCAATAATCAGTCAAAAAGGTAATTTTATGTTAAGATTATCTGTTTCATTCATAGTCATTTCAAACTGGTTGACAGAATGCTTTTGATGAAATTGGAGCTGCATTTGGCTTAGAGTTCACCATTTATGAGAACAAATTTAAGTTATCAAAATGGAAACTTGCTATCCTGCTTTAGTAAGTTCTCAGGCAAAACCTTAAAAAATTCCAACAACAAATCAGTAGTAGGCAGTGTTATCTCTAGCAGCAATTATTGATTTTGCCTCATTACCAAGTTTCTGTGCCAGTTTTAGCTTCAGTCGTGGGGATCCCCATCCTTGAAGGGGTGGCAAGACCTTTGTAAGGTGCTGTTCAAAGGCACTGACCATTCTAACAGGACATGAACTTCCTTTTCCTTTAGGATCCCCAGTGTTTGCAGCTCACTGCACAGTGCACAAGGACCAAAGAGGAGTCCCCCAGAAAGGAGGCAAAATGAATCCTTCCTGCACAGGAGTCCCCCAGAAAGAATGAAAAATGAATCCTTCCTGCACAGGAGTCCTCCAGAAAGAATGAAAAATGAATCCTTCCTGCACAGGAGTCCCCCAGAAAGAAATCAAAGTGAATCCTTCCTGCACAGGCTCCCCCCTGGCACAAAGGGCAGCACACAAGAAAACTTCTGTAGGGCTAAGGATGTCCCAGTGCAGCATTTTTATTGCAGTAGAAAAGAACAGCTGGGGAAGAATCACGAAGAATACATTGCTGGAGCCAGCCCAGGCTCTTCGAAATGGCAAGAAGCATCTGTAGGTGAAATGTTTCTTGATTTTGAATCGGTGCAAATTATTAAAGAAGATGCTGAAGATGATAGTGCCAGTGACCTCTCTGACTCAGAAAGAATTCCCATTCCCCCCTCTCCCTGCACACCACCAGAACTCATCCTCAGAGCTGAAGAAATCGACCCGCTTTGTTTGGAACACATCCCTGAAATGGGATTTAAAGAATCCGAATATTACTACCCCGACTTCCTTCCCCCTCCTTTCAACTCGTGGGACCTGAAGCAGCTGGCCACCTTTGCCCACGTGGAAGGGAAAGCCGAATTCCGGCCCAAGCCCTCGGGGGCCCTGGAGAAGTACCTGGAGCGCCTGCTGCAGCTGGAGTGGCTGCAGATGCAGACGGTGCAGAACGAGAGGGGCCGGGCCACCAAAGGGCGGCCCCAGACTGCCCCCGGCCCCAGCCGTGCCCTCAAGAGCCCTGGAAAAGGCAAAGCCTTGCTCAGCCCTGTGCCCCCCAGGCAGGCAGTGCCCCAGGAAGGGGCTGCCAGGCTGCCCAGGAGCTGTCTGGGTCACAGGGCAGAGCCCTGCTCTGAGGAGACTCGCCCGGCGCGGTCCCTGAAGGTTCCTGAGAGAACTGGGGGTGCAGCACCTCCTCAGAGGAAAACTGGTGATGGAAGGAGTGACCTGAGAAGGAAACCAGCTGCAAAGCAGCAGCTTCTCAATCTGCAGCCCCCCGAGAGCAGCTCTAAAATCCAAAGTGTTGGTAACATCAGACCCCCTAAGCAAACCCCAGCATTCCACGGGGCAGCTGCTCCCATCAAAGGCTTAAAAACACACATGTGTACAAATCCAAAGAAAAACGGCAATGGCAGCAATTATGTTCCTCCTAGAAAACCAACAGTGGACAGGAAAATAAAAACAAATGGCACAAAGCAAACACCACGCAAATTTCAGTGAATGTTGATGCTTCTTGACTGCTAGAAAGCATCTGGCCAGTGCAGAAGAATCTTTTTTTTCCTTCATAGGAAGATCCTGAGAAAAGTGTTCCTGGCACGTGGTTCTGAGTCAGCACTGTTCATTTCTATAGATTTGATCTTAAGCCAGCAGGAAATGTTTTCTCTGAAGGCAAATGTCTTCCATTGGTCTTTCCTCAAAAATATTTATAATTGCTCAGTGAGGATAACAATAGCACGGTGTGAAGTTTAGAGAAGTGTAGAACGTCCTGTCTGCACCAGCTGAGTGTTCCTTGTATTTACCCTGCTGGGTGTGAGGGAATAGGGTCCCATGCTCTTTCTCCTTGCCCAGATGTGCTTTTTGTAAGACAGGTTTGATTTTGGTGTTTTTATAAAACAACGGAGCCTGTTATCTATGCAAAGTCAACTCTAATTCTTCACAGAAGATGATGAATTGGATTTTTTGGATGAAATAGGTATTATTTTTTTGAGAAGAAGAAGAATGGAGATAATGTTTTGAAATATTTTAATGCAGAAAGAATTCTTTTTAAGACAAAGTATTAGGGAGCAGACAGCTTCAATAATGACAGATTAAGAAAACAGAATGTGTATTTTTATACCCTGGAATCTTCACTGTGTTTACAGACAGCTTTCCTGGAAGTTCATTTTGTAGGCCTTGATGCTTTTTGTCATTTAGGGGAAATGACCAGATTTCAAATTGCACATGGATATATTTGAGTCATGCAAACTAAGGCTTTTAGCAGAGACTGTGTGGCCTAGTTTTCAGAACTGGTGGCCTCTCAAAACATAAGAAACAGACTCTTAAGAGAAGAATTTAAAGGGTGTTGTAAGTTCAAGTAAAGATATATTTTGATACAGAAGATACCTATTTTTAGTCATCTGAGATGACTCGTATTTACCCTGTGGTCCAGTCTAGCTTGGCTTCTTAAGGCTGAGGGAGGTGAGATGGGGAAATGTCCTGCAGAAGGAAATTGTACAGCCAGGATTGGGTCCTGTCCTTGGGCCTTCTGTCTTCTCTTGTGTCTGTGAGATACAGGAGAATACAAAGGACAGTTCAGAGAATATTCAAGTGTCACTTGATCTATTACAATTTCAAATCAATCACAGCAGCTGGGGACAGGATCTTGTCAAGATGAAATTCTAAAGAATGTTTTTTACTTTCACTTTAAAATCCTGCTCAGCCTATTTTCCTCCTCAGCCACCAGTCCCAATCTTCATGAGAAGTGAGCTGAGCTCTGATGGACCAGATTCTGCAGGAGGATCCTTCACATTGTGATAGAAAATGAAAAAGTAGCAAATACTAAAGAGTACATTATGTATATAGCTAAATTGCACTTCTCTTGGTGAGCTCATCTTGGTTTTAAGATGCTTAGCTGTTTCTATCTTTCATTGTGCCTATCAGATCTTCAGCTTTGTAAAATTTCAAAGCATGAATTTATATGTAGTTTGAAAAGTGAGAATATTAAGAAATGTAGTAATAGAGTATTTTACAGTACATAAAAACATTGCTCAGGAATAGCCTAAGAAATATTTTTAGTGGTTTTTTTCCTAGTCTACTGGAGACCAAATGTGAAATTTTGAATTGGTAAAAGAAATGAATGTAATAGACAGTATTACATATCCAGAATCAGTATTTGTAAAGTTACACTTAATATGAGTTGTAGTTGCATGTACATTCAGCTCTATGCAATTCAAGTGGAACTGAACCTGAGATGCTCGGAGAGCAGAGGAGGTGGCTGTGTCAGAGGTGTGGTGGCACTCAGGATGGGACTGAACACCAGCAGCTGCAGAGGACCAGCACATCCCAGGGTTGCTGTTTCACCCTTTTGTTTTGGTCCAGCCTCATTCATTTCAGCGTTTTTAGATGAAAGGTTCCTGCACCCAGTGCTCGTATTTCAAGCTCTGGCCAAATTCTGCAAGCCTGCCTTAGCCAAGTGTTCCTGATTCACATGAGCAGTACTGAAAAACAGGAGAGCTGCTTTGCCAATAATCAGGATTTTAATGCACTGTTCTAGTTCTGTTACAAGCTCCAAACCTGAGGTGAGCAGGATCCAGGCAATAATCAGAATAACATACTTTTTTTTAAAATTCTGTTGAATGCACTAAATAATTTAGCATGTTGTTATAGCATTGAATATTGCTGGATGCTAAATTTTCTAAATTGAAGCTTTCCTGGGTTGTAAGGAGGGCATGTAGATACAGGCACATTTTGCATGATCCCTTCTCTAAGAATAAATAAACTCCATTTCAACCAGCTGTGACCAGAGCAAAGGTGATTAGCACTGGGAAAAGTCTTTTGTCACAGAGGTAGGAAAGTTTGAATGTAATATTTGTCATCTTATGGACACCAGTCTGTTGTTGGAGACTGAAAAGGGAAGCAGGTGGAGGTGGTGATGGCACTTTAAAGAACTCTGAGAACTTGTTCATCTCTGGGCTCCACCTGGCCAAGTCGGTTTGTCTCATGTGATAATCACACCAGTCTAATTTCTGTCATTGATTTGGTACTTCTGACACACTCGTCTTTGTTCAAACACAGAAATTCTGTGTTTGTCTCAACAAACAGCTCTTGGCTGAGCAGACCTCCAAGGGCTGGGTTTTATCCTGTTTCTGTTTTAACTTCACTGTGTTCTGGGCCTACAGATGAAAAGAGCTCCTTTTATGAAGAGGACTGTGGTTTATATTTCTTTCATTTTGTATAGATGGATATTGTCTTTAGCAGCACTTCTGAACAGAACAGAAAAATTTATTCCATAAAACACATTCAGTTTAAAATTAATTACTGAAGATACTTCCCCAGGACCATGTTTGTGTGGCTATCAGCCTTTTTTATACAAGGTTTAGCAATATGATCATGTGGATCTAAGCCTAGCATTGGTGATGCTTCTTGAAGAAGAACAGATTACTGTGATGTGAGATATTTAAACAGAGTGATTTATTTTTTGCTAGAGAATGTAAAGGTTTATTGTTCTGCAGTATTACCTACAGAACTAATATGCTCAGGTTGTACTTTAAATAAACAGCCAGACTCT
Organism: Geospiza fortis; assembly: GCF_000277835.1. NCBI lineage: Eukaryota > Metazoa > Chordata > Aves > Passeriformes > Thraupidae > Geospiza > Geospiza fortis. The sequence goes on along the minus strand of NW_005054356.1, from coordinate 1,039,587 downwards.
GCTTCAAGTTGCAGGAGTATAAACTTTGAACAACTCAGTTATTTTCAGTAAAATGACCCTGTTAGAAGATGTGAAGAAACAGAATTTCCCTCTAATATGTATAAACTGTTTTCCTTTAAAATTGAAATATTTAATTTCAATTTTTTTTTTCAAAAACAATATTTAAAGCAATATTGTTTTTCTCTTGCCATGTTCCTTTTTTCTCCATTCCTTGCATCTCATGCTGAGGGCAGTAATTTCCCCACCTCGTTTTCAGTGGGATACAGCAGGGAGGGATGTGCTGATTCCATTGGGCTGAGCTGTCCTGTTTGACTCCAGACTCTGAGATCTGCCCTCATCCTGTCACTGGTCGTGTCCTTTCTGTGTTTCATTCATTGTTTCAGGTAACTTTGACCTTGTATTTGCTATTTAAAGGATCTTGTTAGAATTCGGAGAGAATTTTGACAGTTTTTTCAGCCAGTATGTGCTTTTTTGGATCTGATATATAAAATTTCTACAGTATGAAATTGCCTAGAATGCACTATTTTTTTGCCTTATTTTAAAGGTATTGAGCCTTTGTTGCTCCCATTGCATTAGTGGGTTTTCATCTGAAAAATAAACAGACCATGCTGGAAGGACTGAACTTGATTAACTGAGGATTTGCAGACCAGCTTTTGATGTTGATATTCATGTATTCTTATTTATTTGAACTTTTTGTGGATATTTTTGCTAGCAATTCCTTGGGAACGTGATCTTGTCATTCAAAGGTCCCGTATATTTGCTACAATAAAAGTGAGATACTGCCCTGTTTGTTGCTGAGTTGTTCTTTTTTCTCAAGATGGCACCACTGAATTTTCTTGGAGAGAATTCCAGTATTGTGCTGTCGGGTGGAGGGGGTGGCTCAGCACATCCCGGCTCCTGCTGGCCAAGGGAAGCCAGAAAAATACGGAATTTTCCTTCATCTTTGGGCAATTCCATCCGGGATCCAGGGTGCGGGGAATCCCGGGCCGGATTCCAGCCGGAGTCCGGAATGGAGTTGACAAAAAGGAAAACCCGGACCGGATTGTGGTTGGAGTACGGAATGGATTCGACAAAAAAGAAAACCTGGACTGGATTCTGGCCAGAGTCCGGAATGGAGTCGGCAAAAGGGAAAACCCGGGCCGGAATCCAGGCCGAGTCCGGAATGGATTACGCAAAAAGCAAAAACCCGGACTGGATTCTGGCTGGAGTCTGGAATGGAGACAGCAAAAGGAACAACTCAGACCAGATTTTGGCCAGAGTCCAGAATGGAGTTGGTAAACTGGACTGGATTCTGGGTAAGAGAAGCTGAGCCTGCAATGTGTCACGTGGCCCGTCAGATTGTGAGATTCAGCATCAGCTCAGGTGAGCTCAACTCACTTGTGTTCCAGGTAACAGGCATGACTGCCAAAACAAAGGTCATAACTGCTAATTAACTGCTAATAATCTGCTAAAAGGGCATATCTGCTAATTAAACTGCTTTTGTCCAGAGTTTTCAGCCAAAGGGTAGTAGGAGCTTTTGTGCTGACTTGCATTGTTTCTTCCCTTCTTTAGAAAATGTGTTACCAAAGCACCCTGGAAGATTATGGGGACACCTGTGAACCCTGCAGATACACTGGGGAAGGAGAGTTAGAGCCCAGAAACTCCCCCTGCTCCATCTCTGTTGGCAGTCAGGACTTGCCTGATGATTTTTTGCACACTCTGGGCCCAGTGTTTTCTGCTCTGGAAGAGGTCTGTCAGAAGTGATCTCCATCACTCAGTTGATGTCAGAAGGCTGTGACTATGGTGCTGCAAAGGCTTTTGGCAGGAGCAGTGACAATTTCAGGAAAAAGAACCATCTGTGCTTGAAGGGATTGCAGTGTTTGCAGCATGAGTACCTGGCCTTTCACTCTTCCTGCCTGCCCTGTTTCATGTGGGCGGCCAAAAACCTGGGTTTTCTTGAGGTTCCACTGTGATGGGGGAATTTGACACTGACACAAGTAGAAGATCTGATATTAACGATCCTCAATTCAGTATGCAAATGAAAAAAACCCTAGATCAAACTAGGCTTGAAATTCCAGGCAGAGTTCCATGTGGAAATAAGTCAGTTTTGAAGAGAGAAGGCAGTTACCTGCTAGACCAGTGTATAGTCCTTTCTCCTTAATCCAAGATTAAGTTTAGTACAATGGCACATTTTATATCGTTTATATATGACAATGAAACATCAAAGAGAAAGTTCACTTCTCCTCTGGGTTCACACTTGGGACAGCTCTGCACTGTTACAATCTGCTATGGAACAGTTGGCCTTCACTATTATAAACTTGCTTTTGCAAATTATTATAACTAACAAAAAGTAACTGCTTTATAGATACAGTGGAAATTGTAATTGCTTTTGTGAACAGTATAACAAATTGTGCATGAAGCAAGGCGATCGCGGGATGTAAGCGGGCTTGCAAAAGTTGGATCACAAGACATGACTGCTCTCGCAAAATGTATTGATGCCTCAGGTTTTAGCTTTTATATTTTTCAGATTCTGTGCTGCTTAAGTCCAAAACAGCCCAGGCAGAGAAAAAAAATGCCATAAAAGCAGAAAATCAAGTGTGAAGTGGCATCAGAAGAGCACCCTGGACTGCCTGAGACTGTGGACTTAGGCAATGCTGGGGCAACCTGAGGCAGAGCTGTGGTAAACAGGCTCCGAAAATGTGCAGTCATTTGGGGAAGTAATGCAATGAAACAGCATCAGGTACTGCTTGCTAAAGAACTGGGGCTGCCTCTGGCTGTTGCCACACACCCAGAACTGTTACTTTTGCATTATTGATCTGTTCCTTAGCCCTTATTTAACTCCTAAAATTTTGAGGACTGGGCTTCGTTTCTCACGTGCACCATCCCTCCTTTAGCCTGCAAGAAGCACTTTTGGTGCTCGTGTGTGTGCTGGCATCTGCTGGCTGTTGGTATCATGGCACTGCTGTAAATAATACCCTAAAAGCAAAGGAACTGTTGTTAGACAAGATTATTCCTTTCAATGAAAGAACTTCCTGCTCTAAATATGCCACAAGTGCCTCTGAGGGGGAAACTTGTGGGTTTCATCAAGCCCTGCTGATAAAACAGATGAAATTATAAAAAGGGGATGGTATCAAATTTCCCTATCAGGAAACCACAGATGTGTTACTTTTAAATTTTGAGGTTTGGACATGTCTGTGTGTGACTGACCTCTGCTCATGAAGGCTGTTGGTCTTACAATACAGAAATGAGGGAAGAACAGCTCAGGCGATTGTGTTCTGCCATTAGGTAAATTATACATGCAGGAAGTGTTGGAATTAGTTACAAATCTTACTCCTGTTCTATTACAATTTTGTGCTGAAAGAAAAATGCTTTGCCTAAGGCAAGCACTAAGTCTGGGAGCTAAGACACTGTTTTTATATTTCAAAGTTTACTCAAACAATAAATTATGCTTTCGCTCCGATATTATTAACTAATAATTCAAGGCTGGGAACTTCAGTCAAGTGTGATAAAAGAATTTGGCTGAGTGGCAGGCAGGCACGTTCTCCTAAATGCCAGCAGCAAGATCTGTTTACACAATAAATCACTCCTGTGATAAACTGTCCTTAACTTACAACTCCAGATGGAAGACTTCAAGTCAGGCCAGTGATTGAGCAGTGCTGCTAATACCTGAGGTGACATTTTTATTGCAGATAATAACCATATTGGTAAGACTGGAGTTATGCTGTGCTTTGCTGTTTCTTCTGAAAGTTAGGCAAGGCTGAAAATAATCATGGAAGTGTTCTGTGTGCTCATTGCTTGTGTAAACTCCTGCTGGGTTTGGAGCACACCCAAACCTGAGATGTGATCAGACCCATGGTTGCTAATGCTGGTTAAGTTCTCTCTGCATGGGACAAAAACCTGTTTTAATGAAACCCTGTTTCTTGGGAAATGAGAATGTTCCCTGGATGTTCTCACAGTTGCACAGCCTGTGCCCACACAGGTGGTAACATTCAGTGTTTCAGCTTCTTCAGGCATTTGAAGACTTGCACACACTAAGCTAACACAGTTTCCCAGCACCATTGTGAGGTAAAGATGCAATGTTTACACTTTAAAGAGCAGAAATTTAGGCTGAAGGAGCTGCTCAGTTGAGCACAGTCACACAGAGAGCTGTAGCAAGCTAAGGAGTGGCACTTATCAATGGTGCGGCACAAGATCTTGCCTTTCACCAACAAAGTTGACCTTTGCAGCAGCTTTTAGCCTGTTCCTTTTGGGCAGACCTGAGGGAAATGTGCTCTGCTGTGGTCACATCAAACCAGTACAAAATCTCTGGGAACAAACAGTGATGGAAGCAGCAAATAATTAAAATCTTCATTTTACAGCTAAGGGACAGATGCACAACAATTCTAAGTCAGCTCATGTAATTAAAAAGAGACCAGTAGAATGGATCTAGATGTTCAAAATCTCCTTTTGTTACTGTAATAACTGAAGTATCATTATATTCATCATTCCCACCAAGCCCTGTCATTTATGCAGCTACCTGGCCAAAAATATTCCTCTTTTTTCTCCCTCAGCATTTGCAGTCAGTAATTTGGTGATGTGACACTTGAACTCCCGTTAATGATCACTGAACACTTTTATGCAGGAATGACAAAACATGGTACAAACACCCAAATAACCACTCAAACTGCTGAAAGCTGGTATGAATCCTGTTGTCAACACAGGGACAGGAAATCTGTCACACATCAGCTGGGGGGATCTGGAGCACAGCAGAACTCCAGCACTGAGTCTGTGTGACAGCTCCATGTGACAATTACTTCTTTCTCCATCTGTGCATTAGGTTTGAGTTGACATTTTTCCTCAAAGGGGAGTGAAGGAAACCTAAATTAGATGATTAATCTCCCATTGTTTTAAAAACTAGAAACTTCTGCTTGAGACACCAGTAAGATTTTAGAGGAGTTCGGCAGAAAGGATGCCTAGGCTGATGACGAACAGCTTCGCTAACAAACTACTACAATCAAAAAGTTTTATTTAGAGGTTTTCATGAGAAGCAGTGATTACTAAGAAGTGAAAATGAGGCATAAACCAGCACTTTTCTCCCCTACATCACACATTTGCAGCAATCACACTTTTAAGGCACTATTGCAGGCAGCTGCTCAGTGAGTGGCTCTCAACCATGGGAGGCAATCCAGGAGATGAACCAAGAGGGAAGAGCTGGAGGCAGCAGGTTCCCTTGTGCCACAGATCACAGTGAATATTGCCATGCCACCCCAAGTGCCCCAGTTTGGCTCTCACAGCTGCTGCTGCCCTGTCTGCATGGCTGAGGGAGAACCATCAGAGTCCCATCACTGAGGGAGCTTTCAGAGCTTCCCTGGAGGATGCTCTGTCCCTGCTGGACCCACACCATCCCTGCAGTGCCCCACAGCAAACCTGGGCTGTGGATTTCACCTTTAGCACAGGCAGGTGCCACGTTTCTTCCCAAGGTCCCTCTGCTGGTGTTTTCTATGCCCAAGCCAGGCAGAGAACTCGGGCAGAGCCTACAGGATGAGCCAGGAACAGCTCTGAGTGCCCTCTGTGTGTTATCCATGGCCCCAGCCCAGGCCTGGCTCATTCCCACTGGCACAGGGACTGTGTGAAGCCTCTGGCTCATTCAGGGTCTACTTTAAACGAAGTACCTCCATGGCTTGCTGTTTTCCCACCGCTGGAGTGTTTCAATTACCTGTTCACAGTGAGAGGTCTAATCAGGACTCCTGTGAACCCCCATTACTTCTGGCCCCTGCTGTGCCCAAGCCAGTGGGAGTCCCAGCAGCACAAATGTTTATCTCTGCACAATCTTCATCTCTGTCTTTGTTTTGCCTCGTTTATAAAGATCTTACTTAAAAGCAAATGACACACAACCAGTAAAGGGGAAATTAATCAGGCTGGAACCAAAGTTCTGACACTGAGTTTTAAAGGAAACAAGAGACACTGATCACAGGCTGGTCCTACAGAAAGGGGATGTCAGCACGTCAGTGATAAAGTCTTTTTGTCTCAGGCAGAAAGCTCTTCCCTGTCTGCTATTTCCTCCACTCTGCCGAGCAATGGGATCCCCTGGGATCTTTGGGCTGCCACAGAAGGACTGTGAGTTTTAATCAAATCTTCCTGTGCCACTTTGGGGTCATTTTCTTCCCTCTGAAAGATCCATTTGTCCTGATTAAGGTTTTACAAGAAGTCACTTAAAGGACAGATAAATGACAAGAGATTTTATAAGTGACGGGGAAACCACATGCTGAGAGGGTTGTAATTAATTCCTTCTATTAATGCCTTAGGTGTTGTTGTATTTCACAATCCTAATAATTAAACACTTAGTAGCAGAGTGTTGGATTAGTGTTTAAAAAACCCCACAGACCAAGGTGGAGGCTTCTCTCAAGGTTTTCTGAGAGGGAGCAGGGAACAGACATTGTAGAACCCGTGGTAGGGGCAAAGTTTCTCAACTGAGTCCAAAGGCCATGATCACCTTCCAAGAAACTGGAAATAGGCTTTTCCTTTTTTAACATGAGCTGATGCTGACAACTGAGAACAATGAGAGATTTATGCCATTCCAAGGGCTTTCCTTTTCAGCCTGCAATAGCACTTGGACAGAAAGCTGGTGCTTGGGGAAAATTGAGGGAAGGCACATGCAAAGCTCAGTCGAGCAGGTGCTGAACGTCCATTCCTCTGCTGCTTCTGCTCTTGGCACTCCCATTATTCCATACTTTACACAAGTGGTGAGGAGCCTTCTCAATGGAAACATCTGCTCCTGTTAGAGAAACGTGGCCCATTGACCTGGGCCTGCCCTGGACCCCTCCTTGGTGCCTGGAATAACAGAACTCTCCATGCCTACTGTAATTACTAAATTCTATCCTGAATGCACAATTCTTAGGGACCCGACATTTCTCAAAAACCAGAAGGCACTGGAAAAATGTGAATATTTGGTATTTCAGATGCCCACTTTGTTTTCCCTAACATTTTTAGAAATCGTCTATTCCCAGTTACTCTGTGAGGTGTGAACTGAAACTCAAATTCACAAAGTATTTTTTACTCTGAAGGACAAATCCCACCATTTTCTCTGCTCTGCCTGTGCCACCTTTCCCACTGAGGATGCTTCAGGCAAATCCAATTTGCAAGAAAACCAATTCTGTTCTATGGAAAATGAAGCAAAATGAGGTTCCAGAAGACAGTGAAGGCCCTTCAGCCTTTCCCCTGTCCCCTGGACAGGTGTAATTACCCAATGTGAGCCTTGGCAGGAGTGAAGGAATGAATGAATAGAACAGCAAAGCTAAAATTTCCAGAAGCTCATACAACATCATCTCCTCTTTGTAGGTTTTTCTACTGCTTGCCTCAGAAATGGAGAGTCCCACAGCATAGTTATGTCCAGTAAAATATTTTGTGACATAGTTAACATCTGTTCCTTCTTTCTGATTACCCCCAAAAGATTAAACCCCAATCTTTTGAGCAAATGGATCTCCTGTTAGCAAAATATCAGTACAAAAAAGTATTTTTTTTATAAAACAGAACTTCACTAAATATATCAGTATTGTGGGGACTGCAGTTACAAAGATCTTTTTGGTACAATCTGCTGATTATTTATAATAGTTGAACATGATATGTTATTAATAATCCTGTAGTTTTTGAATTGTTCTAAATTTATAAAATAAGAAAAAAAATTGCTTCAGGGATTCAATTAGCAAATTGTTTCAAGGCACTGATAATTATTAATGCTGCTCAATAGAGGCTTTGCCTGTGCAGAGACAGTTCTGTAATTACCCAGGAGATGGCATAAGTAGGCCAGTTATCGACCTCTTAGTACCAAACAGTTACACCAAGGAAGGATTATTAATACCCTATTTGAAAACAAATCTGCTTACAAAATGTGTATTTTGATATGGTCAGAGGAGAGGTTTTTTTCTCAAGAAAAAGCCCATTCCTCATCAGCATCACACAAGGAAAGGGTCACTTAATGGCTACACAGCAGCACTGAGGAAAAGGGATGTGAGGAGGCCAATATGAAAATCTTAAGCCGATATTCTGATTTTTTTCCCTTGAGCTATGTCCTTTATATAGAAAACTCTCTATCTGTCCACTGTTTTTTATAAAGAAGATAAAGCAGCAATGACTGATAAGAAATATATGTGCATTGTCCTCTGTCTGCCTCATTCCATCCTGGTTGCTTTTCCAAAGGGTTTTATTTAAAGAATTTCTAAAAGTATAGAGGACATGGTAGAACCCATTTAAACCAACAGATGAACACTTTCAAGCACAGAGAAGGAATTAATGTTTGCATCTGGCCTTCAATATGTAACTTTCTATATGAGCATTTTACATATTCTGATAAATATTGTCACTATTCAGACCTATCAATCCCACAAACAGAGTGGATGCTCTGCACACTGTGATAATGGATACTTCAAAAAAGAAACAAAAATCTGAGATCAGTTTCCCTCTCTCCATTCAGTGCTTCAAAATGCCTAATTCGTGGCTCAGGGAGACATTTGATAATGTCAAACTGCAGCTCCTGATGATATAAATGTACTTGGGGTTAGTGGGAAATTTCCTAACTTGAAATCTGCTGCCTGTCACACTGAGGTTGTTGTCCAGAACTGAAACCTCAGAGAAATGCAATTGAACAAGAAACCCTTCCTTGGACCTGGGGTCAAACCCTGAGTATGCAGATGCTGAAAGTGATCTCCATACACTCTGCATTCTCTTTTTTTTGTTCCCTAGGCATTTTCCAGGTGCCCCAGAATGTCACAGTTGAAACCTCCCCTGATGAGAGGGCAAGAGCTGAGTTAGGGGAGTTATTGCAAATCAGCTCAATGATGCAGCAGCTCAGCCATGCAGGGGGATGTGTAAACAGCCGGCAAGGCAAGCACCACAGTTCTGACTTAATTACAAGCAAGTGATAAAGGTACCATGTCTAGGATTAGTGGGGATGAGCATATTAATATAAAAGAGAAGAGAAAATACTAAACTTGCCTATTTCTTTCAGAACTGTAGATCACCAGTTCATCATCATTCCTGATCTCCATCAAACATCAGCGAATCTTATCCATGGATTGTGTGGGCAGGTGGCATCTTGTAGTCCTTGACAGAGCCTGAAAAAAAGAGATTTTAGTGCTTAATTAGGGCTTCAAGATGCTTCTGCAAGAAAAGCAGTAACAGACAGAACTACTGTTTGTGCTTTTGAATTTTTTGGACATATTTTGCAGGATATCTGTGAAAGGGTGGTTTGGTTTTTTTATTCCTGTAATATTTGCTTCTTGCCCAGAATAACTTCTACATAGCCAGAGATAGCAATCTCATGTTTAAAAGCATCCGTGTTTTTGTTTTCAGACATTTTGTTTAAAAACCATCAGCTGTAGCCAGGACTATCAGAAACCCACAAAATCTCAGCCCAGTACAGCTTGTCACCTTGCCAAGAATGCTGCTTCGATTAATACAAACACCATCAAACTACTTAATTGAATTGCATTTGGGAGAGATAAGGAAAAGAATACAAGGTGATTGTGGAAGCTGCACCAACAAATCTTGTAAAGAACATGTTACAGAATTTTATATATGGAAAAAATAATAGCAAACATTTTACAAGGCACTGGCACTCACAGTTGCTCCTAGCAGAAAGGCAACATAAAGAAATGGCTTTTAGTGTAGAAACTGGAGTGTATCCTGGATCCTGCAAAGCTGCTGACACAGGCTGTAACTGATGGAAAACCAACAGAACCTGTCATCCCCATGTTTCAGTATTGACAGTGTAAAAGGCTTTTTTTCATTTAGAAATTCATTTGAAAGCAGTAGTGACAAGTGAAGTCCTATTTCCATCTACAGTGCAAAGAATTTCCCACTCCAATGGCTGATTCTCCTTTTTGTTATTCTGGGGAAAAGCAGGGATGATTCTGGCAAAGCCAGAGTGATGGAATAAAGCGAAGGGAGAGGATGGGGCCCCACACATTTTTTGGGCAGAGCACCCCTGACTGTGACCAGGACATTCTACTCACTGATGGCAGCAGGACACAGTGGGAACCATGTCTTGTTGAAGAGAGGATGTTTTGGAAAGTTTGTATTCAGAAGGAGACACAAGAAATTGGGAAAAAACAAATTTAACTTTCCCAATGGTCTTGGAGGGTGAGAAAGTCTGGGCTGTAGAATCTGGGCAGTTCCTTACTCAGAGATGCTCAGAAATCACAGGAGAAAGGAGTGTCTCTTCAAATCCAAACTGGAATAAACAAGGAGAAAGAGCTGTGGAGTGACTCAACACCAAAGCTGGAGAGGTTTGATATTTATTGTTAGCAGAACCCTGTCATGGGCAGGGTGTAACTGCAAACAGACATCACTGCCTGATGCAGGGAAGAGTAAAACTGCAGAATCCCTCTCCGGACACAGCACTGGCTCCTCCCAGGAAAATCAGGATGTCAGCTGCAGGAGGCAGTTTGTGTTTGCATCTCATTCCAAGAGAACGGGAAAAGGTAACTGGAGCCTGCATCCATCCCAGGAGCTGGGCAGCACTGCCATGGCCAGGAATGAAGGAATGAGTTCAGTTTTCTTGCTTGAAGATCCAGGTGGCTCCAAAGCAGAGAGAGAGCAAATACCACTGTGGTATAATGGATAATGGGGAAGGTTTGGCTCAGACTGAACTGAAAACCAAAGCTAATGCTGCTCTGTACACCTGGTCGTGGTAAAATAAAGTGCCCTCAGCATGAAGGGAAAATCAGGAAGGTTTGTGTTCCAGCAGGTTCATTGCTGATCCACAACTCTGAAAATCACACTTTGTGAGACTCCTCTGTGACCCTGGGCAAGTGACATGCAGCCAGATTTTAATAAACTATTCAGCATCTACCTGCACTGGAATTAGTGGAAATTAAATGTCATAAATCTGTCTGTTACATCTCTCCAGCTGTGAAATGGGAACTGTCCTTCCTGCCTCAAAGAAATACTTCCAGATATTCTGAAGTGTTTTGACAGGGAAGTAATAGGAAGTGTGCACATATCCTAAACAGAAATATGAAGTTTCCTCAGCTGATGCTGAGCTGATGTGCTGAATAAATATTGTCTTTAGTTTTTTCGCAATATTCAGGTTTATGAGCCAAATGAAAGCCAGGCACGGATGGTATTTTTAATGTGCTGAATAAATATTCATCAGGATATTCATCAGGATATGCATTTTTTAAGCTAAAGAGCCAATATTATTTATAGTCTGTGCTTTCATGTAGAGAAGCCAGTTATATGAGAAATGAGGAGGAAAAGTGACACCCTGCTATGAGGTTGCTGGATATTTGCTAACAAGACCATGATGAGGGTGGAACAATCCTGTGCTTGACTTGAATGGGGAGTGTGGGAGATGAAAAATCGAGGTTTATTTCAGTATCTTGTTGAACTTGGATGGTAACTTTAGGCATTCAAATAGTTGGTGCAGGATACTTGGCAAACATCAGAGTGAGACATTCACAGAAACAGGTGAAAAACCCAAACACACACATCTACTGATTCAGAGTCCCAAGATCTTTCAATGTGGGCGGTTTTAACATGGCACAGGAACATCATTACTGGGATTTTTTTAATGCTCAAGAAAAGCTTATGCAAAACCAGTAGCAACAGTGTCTCTCCTTCCCCCAGGACAACTCAGGGACTGTTTTCAGTTTGTGCTGCTGTGTACATTCCGTCATTATGTGCCTCTAAAAATGAAAAATAGGTCAAGAAATTGCAAGGTGAACGCGTTAATGCATAAACCATTATCATATTCAAGGGCCATCCGACTGAATACCTTCCATTTAATGACGGGGCAGTAAAGTCAGCACAGTGTGGTGACATTAATCATTACAATCCTGAAATTTTGTTACCATGGTGTGTCTTTTAAGAGGAAACTATTTTAAGATGTAAATTAACTTTGCCTTAGAATTTCCCTCCTCACACGCTCAGACAAGCAGTAATCACTGTTTGTGGGCATTGTGTTTCAAGAGCCGCTCAGAGATGTTATTAAATGCTCTCATCAGAGCTACATCCATGCTTGTTGTGGCCCCATTGCAAAGCCCTCCCATTTCCCTGCTGTCTCTTTGCACTTTATAACAGATATTTTAGCAGTCAGGGGATGTTATGCAGTGACAGCTATGAACTTTAATATCCTTTATCTAACATGAAGAATCATAAACCAGGCATTATTTCCCTCCCCTGGCCAGCCCAGCTCTCAGGGCAGCAGGATGTGTCTCTCAGCCCTGTTTGTTCTCCAGACAAGTGAGCTCCCTTGCAAAGGGACACAGCTTTCTGTGCACATGCAGATATTTACTAGAATTTACTCCTGCAACATCTGCCTATAAAGCCCACAAATCAAACTGGATCTTCACCCAGCCCTGCAGATCCACCCAGATCACACCCAACTCTTGGGTTTATGGCCTAAGGTGTAATTTAGGCTCTCCCAGCTGGACAGCAGCACTGAGATGATGGACTGGGCTGATTTCTGGAATGAAACCAACTCCTGGGGAGAGAGAGCTGGGAATAAAGCCTTGGATCAGGCCCAGGTCAGAGATGCTGAGGAAGCATTTCTGGCCTGGGCTGAAGGTCTGTCTGCTGAAGAGATGTGGTCAGGGAGAGTAAAAAGGTTTTTTGGGTATGAGAAGCTGGAGGAGGTGATATTATCTTTTAGGCAGAAACTTGTGATTGTAAATCTGTATTAAAGTCATCATTCCCGTGTCCACAGAGCTGAATTTTCCATTGAGATACATTTTGTCATCCTGATTGTGACCACAAACCAGTCCCTGGAAGTCAGACTAGATTATTGTTATGGCTATGAAGCAAATATTCTGTTACTGTAAAGGGCAACCATTTTGTGCTTCCTGAGCTGAAAAACTATTGTCAATAAGTTACAAATTCAGACCAGAGCCTGAGGGAGTCAGACACTCAAATGCCATTGAACTTCATAAACAGCTGAGTGCTTACATCCTTTAGGCTCTTAAATCCTCCCCTTAAATTACAAATCTGGTCTATAAACACAAAAATCTAATAGTTTGAAAGAAAGGTTTGCAATAAAGTATAGATCCAGCCTAAATCCTTTGTTCATGACATGCTGATCAATATACATAACTCCAGTGTCAGCTCATCGCTTGCAAAATCTTTTGACCTTGAACGGTTTTTACTTAATTTCACTTTCTTAATTTTTTGTTGCCAGCTATCTGAATTGGAGTTCTCTGAAGCAAGGAAAGTCATGTTACTCATTCTATGTCCACTGGCTCTAAGCAAGGTGGGCAAATCTCTATCTTTTTGCTTACAGGCAAATCCCTCTTGCAGAACAGTTGCAAAGTTTTCTGTGTAGTCATTTGAAGCACATTTTCAGCCTCTAATCTCCTGCTGCAGTGAAATTCAAAGCACAACGGACTGAGTGGGATTCCTTTCTTGAATTTGTTTTGCTTTTTGTGGAACTTCAGCATTTCTGCCTTTTGACTGGAATCCCTTTGTCCTGTCCCATCCATCAGAGAGGTCGTGCCTAGCTCCTTTTGGCACAGACATGCCATTTTGCTGGGAAAAAAGGAGCTGCAAGCAGCACACTGTGCATTTGCATAACCTCTTTGGTAGCAGTTTGTCAAGAATCCCTCTCACTGTTATTTCTGTATTGTTCTCTGTCTCGCTGAGAGAACAGCGCAGTTTCTAAGGATGCAAAATGATAGCTCTGTCTGGTGTATGATAGAATATTAAATACATTATTAAATCCAGCTACTTCTGACAGTGTTCTTCTAGTATTTGTCACTTAAGGGCTTGTTGATCCCCCACAAAGAACATTTTCAGAGAAATGAGCACAAAGTTTCTCTTGATAAGAAAATTTTGAGGTGCCTTTTTTTCTTACTTTTCTTAACTGAGATGATTATCAGACATGTAAACAGGTTTTATTTTGCTAAATATCAACACATTCAACTGCTTCACTACTTTTAGCTTCCGATCTTAATCAAGATTTGACCAGAACATACCTCTGGAACCTTTAGCAAAATATCAAGCGCCTTTTAGATTCCCTGCACCTTTATTTATTAAAGCATTACCACAACTTAACCAAACATCCCTACACTTCCACAGAGATTTCAATCTATTTGCTGAGTCTATTTTCTACCAATTCTGAGAGGTGTCCTGCACATTTTAGGTGAGAACTGAGACTCTCTGCAGTGGTTGTGTCTGTTGAGGTGCAGCCTCATCAAGGCTGCGATTCTGGCAGCTCCTGGGCTCTGGGTGCTCAGCAGGTGGCACTCGGTGTCTGGAGCAGACAGACAGACTGACGGTGCCTCTCTGAGCAGCAACAGAAGGCAGCCAATCTCCCCAGGTGCAGAATTAACCACTCAGGCTCTGTGAGCACTGACTGCAGATCAGTTTAATCAGTGTCCTGTCCATGTGCAGCCCCCCTTGGGATCTCTATCCCTGCACTCATCTCCCATGTGTCTGTCTCACTCTGGGAGTTAAAAAAGAGGAGTCAGAGGCTGTGAGGGGAGCCCTGGCCGTGCTGGGAGCTGTGAACCCCACCAAACACAGGTGTTATCCACGTGTCACTGCCCCAACACTGGGGCTGTTCTCTGTTATTTCCCCCCATCAGAGATACTTGCAATAAATTTAGACAACACCAGAATATAAAAGAATAAAAGCCCTTTGTTCCACCTAAAGTGGGTGCTGAGAAGCAATCACCATTAACAACATGCTGCTGGAAACCTGTTGTACAGACAACATTCAGCAGTGTGTAAAATCAGTTCAGATATAACACACAAATGCCCCTGTATCTTAGCAATCATTGCCTGACAACTCCTGGATTGTTGGGAAAACATATCAGAGTCCAGCAACAAACTCCAGTTGCTCTCACTTAGCTTGACTTTCCAGGAACTTAATGGAAAAAATAAATTGTATTTTGTTTGATAGATTAGCTGATAAGCCTGGTGTGAAAGGGGTTGCACACAGTTGTTTTGTTCAAAGGCATGAGGGAAACGGATTTTAGAAATGCTACATACATAGGTAGATTAAATACAAGGTTACATACAAGGGTAGGTTAAAAAATAAAAGAAAATAGAGGAAAAATAAAAGAAAATAAAGATTAAATCACTAGGCATAGTTTGATTTAAGAGCAATTCACATGAAGATAGTGAATTATTTTAACTTCCACAGGAATTATTTTAACTTCCATTTTATGCTGAGAAGTAAAAAAGTGGTAGAAACAAATGATTTCTCAGGAAACTCTGCAGCAATTTGCCCACGGGCCTGGGGGGAAGTCCTGGTGCTCCTGGCTACTCCCAGCCTGAGGCAGCTGAGGAGGGACAGGGGGTGCTGGAGCTGCCTCCTCTTCCTACTCCTCTCCTGATTTACCACATGGAATTGGAAACTGAAAGGTGGACCAAGGATACAGGATGGAGAAAGGGATGAGATGGAGGAGCTGCAGCCTGGCTGTGTCACAGCACTTGTGTTCTCCACAGAACATCATTCTCTGACATAAAAACAAACCACAAAAAAGCCCCAAACCAAAACAGCTGCATTGGTCGATGGGGAAACAAATCTCATTTGGAAAATATACAACTTCTGATGTTTTATACAAACCTGATTATACTGGCTGACATTACTGATGCTGACAGCAATTGTAAAGTGAATTTGGAGAGATTAAGTGTATAGGGGCATTGTCTGTAATTTTTAATAATCCTCTTCTCTTAGATCCTGAAGAAAAGGAACATTATTGTTGTGGATGTATTCATGGAATCTGCCTGTCAAAATAATGAAATTGAAAAAGCTTTTATTGGGTATGTATATCATAGAAATGTTAGCATTATATATGTCCCTTGTGCCAAATGCATTACCACAGCAATAAGTGGAGAAGCATCAACAGGAATACAGTATATAATGATGCTTAAAAATCCCTCACATATTGACATTGCTATAAATCTAGCCAGGTCTAGGAGCCACATTCCCCCAAATAATTTGCAACACTTTCTATTAGCATTTAACATTTATTGTTTCCTTCATTTTGAGTATTATTCTAATAGGGAACTACTAAGAGGTCTGGAGTGCAAATCCAAAGCCATTCATGTCAGGTGCAGCATTACAGAACCCATTTCCTCTCCTTAGCAAACCTGATCATGTGAAATGTTATATATCCTACCCCTTTCCATCATGAGGCTGAGCTTTTCCATGAATGATTGGCCAACCAGATACAAGACAAATTCAAGATGAAATCCAATGGAATAATTGCTAAATACTGCAGTCAGAAAAGTATGTAACATGCATCATAATGCAGAAGTTTTATGGGAGCTGTGGGATTCTCTCTGTGTATTGACCATAAACTCTGTGGCAGTCAATAAGGCCATGTTTTTGCAGAAAAAAAAGTAAAATAAATGTAGTCTTGGTAAAATACAGACAGTGATTATTTGTTTGCTTCAGCAGAAGTAAATTATCTCTGGATGTGAAATTCATGTTTTGGGAAAGTTGTTGAAAAAAATGAAGTCAGACAAGAGGGACTAAAATGGCAGCAGATGGGAACAAAAGACCTGGACTGCTCTGCTGAAGCAAAGACAACACTGAGGGAGAAATGAGGACTACAAGATATTTCAAATATGTCACCATCAAATTGCTCTCCCTGGGTATAGAGACCATGGGAAGAAATGCAGCATTTCACCTTTATGAAGGGAAAATGAAAAGAGTCAATTTTCTAATGTTGGTAAGGGATCAGATTGCCTATGGATACAGTGGAATCATCACTGAATAATTTAAAACATGTGGTAAGAATGGTAAAAATATCTCTGACAATTGAGAGGAGAATGGACTAGATAATGTACCCACACTGTCACCCACCTGTGATCTGCAAGGCCACTGCAAGTGGCTTAAAGGAAATGTGGAATCCCAGAGTGAAGAGGACTTTTTGATGTCCTTCAATGCAAAGATTTTCTTTTCATGGGTAGTGGACTTCATACTGATATAAGTACAACATTATATTCTGGAACACAGCTTCACATATACATTTAAAACACAGCACTATGACACAGGCTTAAATGAATATTAGAAGTCAGAAATGTTTGTTAGGACAGGAAACTGGCAGTGGAGATTAATTTTTTTTTAACTTTTGGAATGGATTTTTGAAGCAATGACAACTATTTTGTGTGGTTTTGGTATGCACACACATAAACTGGATCATATATCTGCAGGAAATTTGCATTCCTGAAGAAGAAGGATTTTGTGTCAGTGTTAAACAGCGTGTGATGTACAACACCACCACCCCATCTCCAGAATTTATGTTCTAGTTAGGGAGTCTATGATCAGGAAATTCTAAACAATGTAGGAAGAAATTAATGTGTCAGCCCTTAATATCGGGTTAGAGAGTCAAAGTCAGTCTTGGTAAGGTAGGAGATGCTTTTTTCTCATCCAACACTTCTAAGAAAACGAAATCTAAAGTTGGTGCTGCAGCTGTAAATTGACAACTTTAAACTGCTGTGGAGCTGCAGCAGCAGCAGGAACGGGGAGGGAAATCTCCTTTTTGGCAGAGGCTGCTTGGAAGGAGAACCTGTGTGAGGCACTTGGCAGTGTCTGCAGGTGGGGTTCCACAGAGACACTCCTGTTTTCCCTCCCTTCCAAGGATGATAAATTCCTGCCTCTCAAGCACAGCCCAGCTGTTTCCCCTGTTTTGCCATGACTCCATGGCAGGGCTGGGGCCCTGCAGACCCCGAGGGCTGGGCTGGCAGCTCCAGCTCCTCCCGGTGCTGAGGAGCTGGGAAGGGCTGGGCTGACTCTGCTTTCCAGGTGAGGAGAGGATGCACAGGGGAGTGCCAAAACCTGCCATCCAATTAGTGAACATCTCTGCCTCCAGCAGCAGGGACGAGCTACAGCTGCTACCAAAGAGGGACACTCAGATGTCGCTTTGTCGCCCGCGCTCACGTGCAGTGATTTGTTCTTGTACATGTGAATATTTCAGAAATGCCTGAAACACTTGAAAGAGCCACTCTGGCCCAGCCTCACTGCTGCTGCTGGCAAGCATTAGGCGGCTTGTCTCCTCTTTGTTGAACTGGCATTGCTGGGAGCGACACCCCTGGCACGGCAGTGACTGACAGGAGATGCTGAGGAGAGGCTCTAATTGGGGGAAGCAGAGCAGCAGCCCAGGGCCCAGGGCAGCTCAGGGAGGGAAGGCACTTGGAAAGTGACCTGGGCTGCTGCTGGTGGGGAAAGGGCGAGGCAGGAGGGCTGAACAAGAGAGAAAGGACAAGCCTGTGTGAGTGTGTGACCCTGAGCAGCAGCACAAGGTCGTGTTATCAAGTCAGCTTTTTGCCATGGAAGGAAATGATGTAACAATTCTTTTTGGATTAAAAAATGAGAATTACTGCGGTGCCTACAAGCATGAGGAACTTATTTGCATGCCCTGCCATCTGGAACCTTACCTCCCTTTCCATCCTGGGTGCTGTCACATTCTTCATACCATGGCTCAGTTCTTGCCAGAAAACCTTCTGATGGACCACTTCTTTCCTTCTTTCTGCCACCATGGACTACATTGTGCCTTCCTCTTGGGAAGATATTATCCAGATCTCTCTGGCAATTACAGCAACTGCTAAAAAGCAGCCCAGAACGTCCCTCTTCAAATCCAGTTGTGCCAGTTAAAAAAATGGACTCTTCATTGCCATGACAAATACAAAAGCACAGAAACAAATAAATGAATGCCATCACCAAGAACAAGGTTTTAAAAACCTCTATAACAACTCATTGTAAATACAAACCTCAGTGCTGGGCATGGGACCCCTGATCTTCTCTCTGAGCTCATTATGGGAACATGGGCAGGAAGGCTGCCCTTGCTGCAGGGGGAGAGATGCATGGCACAGGAGAGGCACTGGCACTCCCTGTGCTCACAACCTGATTTTCCTTACACGTGGACAAACCTCTCTTCCACAATATCACCATCATTTCTTTTTTCACTTCAGATGGTAGATGTTTCTCAGCAGATATTGCATTTTTGTATTTGCTAACAAGGTAGCAGGACAGATGGCACACCTGAAGTGTACCACGAGACACGCGTTTTTGTGTAGGTACTTGAGGTTTTCAGCATGCAGGAATGTGGATTTATTTTTGTTAGTAGAACCTATATATCAGTATTGGTCAGCTGCTGATCTGCCATGGCATCCATATCAGTTCATGAGACAAAATTTCTGAATTCCAAATATCTACTTGATTTTAAAAGGCTTAAATTAAAATTAACTTTGCTATTCAGCTACAGGAGGTTGCTGTGGTGTTTGAGATTTTGTGTTAAAACTCAGAGCCATTTGATTTGACTTGAAAAACAGAAGACTCCTTTAAATAATTGGTGTACAGACAAGAGTGGAAGATATTTAGCCTTGCCAGTCAGGTTTCAAATACCTCATGGCAGCTGAAAAACATGCAGGGCAGAAATTCTGTAAAATGCATTTGTGGCTGTGGAATGGATTGCAAGAGAAAGGAAAAAAGGGAAAAAAAAAAGAGAAAACAAACCCACAACTTGTGTTTGGCTGGGAAAAAGATCAAAGGTATGGCAGTGCAATTGCTTTTGGAAATCTCTCCAGGAGCAGGATTTCATGCAGACACCTGCTGGTGCCTTCTGCTGCTCCTGTGTTTGTGTGGCCTGTGCCAAGGAGACTTTTGGGGAGCATCTGCAAAAATGTGCAAGTTTCTGATGGAACATTCCAGAAAGTGGTAAATTTTGTTATTTAATTTATACCAACCCTTTTTTTTTTTTTTTGTATGGATCACGTTTCTCTATGTACTCACAGCACATGTGAGGCTGAGCACTGGCAGAGCCTTGGAGTTCTGCAGGACAAGGAAGGATTGGCTTGATTGACTGGTTGATTAAAACTGAACCAATGCCTTTCAAAATAGCCTCAGTGATCTCTCAGCTCTAAGCTGGAATCACTGCATTTCTCAAAACATGAATCTGGGCTGGTTTTAGGTACCTGTCTTCCAAGCAGAAAACAGAAGCATCTGTGAAAAATTTTACTTCCTTGTGACATTGTGTGAAATATTTCACCTAGAGGACTTGCAGTAAAAGTGGCAAAATTAATTTGTCTTCTATTTTCCATGTGCTTGGTTTATCCTACTGCTGAAATGGTTTTAAACTACAAATGGTCAATAAAAAATAGATTTTTAATTATTCTTCATCAGTGTCCTGATTGTGATTATTACACAGTATTTTAAAGAAAATGTGGGATATGGGAGCTATAAATTTTTCCAGCTTGTGGATGAAATAGGGACACTCTGAAACAGGGATGCTATGCATGAATATAAAAATTCTTTTAAATTATAAAACAAAAGCTGGCCACACAACCAGCCTCCTTTTCATCTTCTTGTCAGTCCAGCTCAAGATGCAAATACCCTGAGTGAGTAATATATCCTTGGAGTGACAGCACTGGGCCATCACTCCCTTGGGAAAGCCACACCAGCTGCAGCTCTGACAGGGGGGATGGAAGCTCTGCAGTTCTGCTGAAGGCAAAGCAGTGAAAAGTCATCTGAAGTGCAGAGGGATGGACGTCCTAAGCAGTGGGAAGGGATTCAAGTCTTCATGTAGAGTGCTGGGATAAAGTGTGGGAGATGTCCAAGTCCCCCAAAAGGACACCAGGAGCTCATGGTTCTCTTTGGCCTAAGCACAGGAGGACTCTGCTGCTCAAAGGTAGCACAGAGGAGAAAAAGGAACTTAATTAAATGGGTGGTCCCTAGTGCAATGTATCAGGATTCAGCAGGGGATACAAAATTGTGCTTTTAAAATACTATTTATTGTAAAAACACACTGGGAGACCTAATGAACCTATCCATAGCCATGGGCTGCCACCAGGACCTATCTGATCACTGAACATAACACTGAGCACTCAGTCTGCTGCTCAAGGAACCTCTTGCAGGAGGCATGGTGGATTTTTCCAGCTGCTCTTTGTTAGAAAGTTGTGACACAGCATCTCCCTGTAAGAGAAATGTCAGTTTTTGCCATGTGGTTTATGCCAGGCCTTTTGAAACATCCAGGGAGATTCATTCTTTGGTGACTGACACTCACAGAAGTTGTCAGGGCCTAAAGGAACACTTCCAA
>NW_005054356.1:1004990-1018554 GCF_000277835.1 Geospiza fortis | reverse complement strand
ACAGCCATTAGCACCTAACACCTGATGCAGATTTCATCAAAAGGTTGAAAGGCATTTACAGCCACACAGATTTCTTGTACACAATTTTGGCATCTCAGATATTTTGCTGCTTTTTTCTCTCTGAAAGGAGCATTACAGCCCTACCAGCAAATTTAGAAGAATTATCTAAACAGTCACCAACAAACCTATGATAACTTCCATTCCTTTTGCACAGAGCCAGCACAGCTCCTCTGTCCCTCACACTTTGGGGGTTTATAACCCTTCTTTTCTGCCTTTGTGCCCCTTTGTCAGCCTCCCATTAGTCTTGCCCATCCTGAGCCCCTCACCAGAGCAGGCTGAGCAGAGCAGCTGCCTCTCCACAAGTCAGATTGATGCACATGATTACATGGACTGTTAACTTGGCTTTAAAAAAATTATTTACCTGCCAGCACTCACAGACACCTTCACAAACCACTTGCTGATGACACTGGTGTTCACCTTGGCAAGGACATGGAGTGAGGAGCAGGGTGTGACATCCTTAATGGATTGCCTGGAATTTGCTGCAGTGTCTGACTCATGTCATGTCTGAGAAATACAACTCCTCCAAGAGCCCCAAAGATTTACTGAGGAAATAATGTCTGTGTGTCTGTATTATTGAAGACATTACGTATCTCACTTTTATAGTGCTTCTCTCTGCTCCATGTTCAAAATACATTTTAAAAAGGTAGCAAAATATCTACTCTGGAGTACAAAACCACTTATGGCTCTGCTTTTCCACGCTTTGTAGGCTTTCCTTGAAAAAGGAAAATTTTGGCAATGATGGGAAAATTTATGTTATTATTTTATCTGATCTGTCTGTGCACACTTGCATAAGTGGAAAAGAACTCTCAGAAAACTCAGCAAAGAGCATAGCTGAACACAGAAATTTTCCATTTTCACTAGAGAAAGTGCTCAGAAGTCTCCAAAATGTTTGAATTTTTCTCAACCAAGACAGAATCCACTGCCTGGCATTGGTGGTGTTCCCTGACTGGGACCAGTTATTTCATTCCTTCCCTCCTGCTAATTCTTACGGGATTTCTGTGGATTTCATAACCATTGTTTATCCCAAATATTACATATTCCATCAGGAAGTAAAAGTGAGCTTTAAATAATGAACTGCAGCTTCTCCTTTTTTGGATCATATGGACCAGATTCTGAAACTGTGAAGACCTGATTTTTCTAGTGAAAATGGATGAATTTCCATTCACTTGACTCATATGAATTTGATTTACTTGACACTATAAAAACCCACAGAAACAAAATGATGAGTCTCAGTCTTTGAGAGAGTTGGTAGCCCTGGTTCTTCTTTTGAAGAGGAAGTGTAATTACTCACATGGCGCTCACGTTGCATAATAAATAAATAAAGACATGTAAATTAATAGATGCTCTGTAAGACAGTGGAGGGAAGTGCAGCAGTGACCACCTCACAAACTTTGTTCTAATAAGTGACTTAACAGAAGCTCAAAGAAATCACACCCTAAAATGGGAGCTTCTGCATAGAACAGTTTCTCCAAAGCTGGAGTCTAACATTCTGAAAGGGTGGATTTGATGCTTTTCAAATGCACTCCATTTTTATCACTATTTTATTTTGATCTTTTAAGGTACAGCTCTATTTATGGAAACTTACTGATATTCTAAAAATGGGATGTGTTCCTGTGCTATCTCAGATAAAATGTGCCATGTTGGAAGATGAATGTCTAGGATCTCTCTAAGAGAAAACAAACAAACAATTGTTTTGCCTTTTGAGGACAACATTTCTTTGTCACAAAGAGATTGAACTCTGTGGATCTTTTTAATCCCCACGAAGAATTTTGTGAATATTTGCAAGATGTCAAAAATAATTAGACAAAACCAGTTTCCCCATCTCTGGTATAAATAGTACATACATTGTAGAGATCAAAGGCATTCAGTTTCTCTCTTGTAAATATAAAAATGAAGGTTTCTTTGAAGAAAAAATAGGAAACAATGGTAAAGAAAAAAAGAATGCATCACATTCTTCTATTAGAGTAACTGCTGCTATTAAAATTGTGTCAGAAATAGGTCTGGATTAAAGGCAGCTGATCTCCAACAGAATGAAGAGCTGAGCTCCTGCAGTGCTACTGTGTGCACTCAGAGCTGCTGATTCTTAGCAAATATTTAGAATCACTCAAGATTTGTCCACTGATTCATTTGTTCAGGTTTAATGTCACACAATATTTTTTTGAAATTATGCTTGCCAATATGAAGTATTTCAAAAGAAACAGAAATTATTAAAATTGCAATTATTTAAAAAAATTTATGATAACAAAGAGTATCTACCCTAAATGAAATAGAAAAAGGGAAAACTCTCTGCTTGTGCTGTCCTGTCTCCTGTTGGTCTGTCCTGCCACATCCCCTCTGCTGGCACAGGCACAGCAGCACAGACACAACCTCACTTTGCACCAACAGCATCACATCCCCAGGGGTGTTCAGGTAGAAAGGCAGTGAAAATCCAAGGGGGGATAAAGGATCTGAAATACTTTTTACACTTTCACTTTTTCTGCTTTCTCTCCTTATCTCTTCCCTGGTCTATCAATTTGCCTTCATATTTGCCATTTAAATTTACCAAAATGTTGTTACTCCTCACCAGGGCATGGCTGCTACAAAACCTGACAGAACATTCAGAGTCCTGTTGTCATAGAGCAAGAAACTGGTTGAGACCACACGAAGAAATGATTTAGAAATACACATTTTGCAAAGAAAAAGCCCTAACCAAACAAACTCAAACAATAACAACATAGCATACCAAAGAAAATAGAGATGAGGTGAAAATTTAACAGACACTGTTAGGGCTAGTTGCATGTGTCACATTTAGGCACATACCAAGGGAAATGAAAACCCACATCTTTTTCTGCCTCTGATCCATGTTCATATTTGTGGGAATCAAGGGGAAGTAGTCCTCTGCTTAAAGTTAAGCCAGGTACAAACCTAAATGTTTGCAGGAATAAGTCCTTGGACTTGATAGAATAAGCAGCTCTCCCTCCAGCACATTCAAGTTCTCAGACAGGCAACTCTTAGGTAACAACATTCATTATCAGAAATATCTTATGATCAAATATGGAACTGCAGTGTCTTTCTGGCAGCTCTGCCACTGCCACTTCCATGCTCATGGTCACATCAGGAATTTTCTCCATCTCCCATGTAAAGAAAACCTATCCCTGCTTCTAATGGAACATAATCTCTCATGTTCTGAGTACTTTGATGATGTAAAGTGCAATTTAATTGCTAAGTGTTGCTGCAAAATATAGAAGCTTCCAGTGCCTACAGCAGAAAATGCTAATTCAGACACCACCCATTTAATCACCACCCAGTGTTAATCATACACACATCTCTCAACTCATCTTCAGCACATGGGTGGAGACATGTCAAGTCTGTCAAGGTAGTAATTTATTACTACATCTGCTCTACTTATTTGGTATTAACTCACCCATCACAGCCACCTCATCAAGATAGAACAGAATCAAAATATCCACTGCTTCCCTTTTTATTATCAATAGCAAGTGAAGGACCCTTCACAAGTTGTGGATGTTTGAGTAGCTCAGGTCTAATGTTTCTTGCTCTAAAATACAACAAAAGATAGCAGAAGTGAAGGGCAGAAGAGCAACACCAAATAAAAATTGCACAGATCTCTAAAGCCTTAATAAGAGAGCTCCATTTTACAGATGGAGGCACAAGATGGTTTGGTCGTGGAGCGACCTGGCAAACCACCAGGACCTCAAGGTTCTAACTCATCTTCTCTCATATATTCACTTCCCCAAAACCTTCAAATCCACTATATTTGATCGTTGTTCTTGCTTGCACAACTGGGATATGAAGCTGCATTTTAACTCTAGCTACAAAATACCCAACTCACAAGGAAGAGTATAATCATTATATTCTACCAGTAAGTCAAAGAAATGTCAATTTAATGACATAACAACATCTTAGAACACAACAGGATTGAACAAAAGGGCCATAATTGGAAACTACACACAACAACTTAGCAACATTTACAAACAGCTATGGAAAATGCTCACCAGGTGCACATGTGCTCATTTCAAGTCTATTTATCCACACCAGGTTATGGCTCCTGCTGCTCTGCTGGGTGTGGGTTTGGCTCAGGCATAACTGAGAGGGAGGACAATAACAGCAATTATCAGCACTCACTACTGCCTTTAGCTGTAGCATCTTAATTTACCTCTACCTGGTGGCTTTTTAAATAGTCTTGGGCACACAGATTTCCTATCCTGGCACAACATTAAAGCTGTAATAGTTGGTGTTTCCTAACCTCCATTTTCCCCTCCTTCTCCACCATTTCCTACTTCCATTCCAGTGAAATGCCCTTTCCATTTCTGAATGACATTTAAATTTGGATTGAGGATGTGACCCTGCCCCCAGGAAGGCTTTGCTGACTCCTGCAGCATAAATACAAACAAGGCTGAAGTGCAGGTCAGCAAGGAGAGGGCTCTGCCCAGGAGAAAAGGAGAATGCATTGAAT
Organism: Geospiza fortis; assembly: GCF_000277835.1. NCBI lineage: Eukaryota > Metazoa > Chordata > Aves > Passeriformes > Thraupidae > Geospiza > Geospiza fortis. The sequence continues at coordinate 1,014,041 of NW_005054356.1, read as the reverse complement.
GATTGTCTCGTAATTTGTTCCACTTTTCTTTCTCCTGGGGAAAAAGTAAATTTTTATTTCTTTAGCAGTAGAGGCTGCCAGGGTGTTCTATCCTTTGGATATAAAGCAGGATCAGAGGTGTTTTATTTTAGAGGCTGTCTGGCACTAATGCTGAGAAAAACTTCTGGAATATTTTTCCTCTCTAATTATCTTTTAAACAATCATGATTTTGTTTCATTTGAAACTTTACATTATTTTTACAGATGATGTGAAAATGGTTGATTCCATTTGTTGATTCCATTGCTGATTTATGCATTTTCACAGTGGGAAGTAGGCAAACATGGGAAGTAATTGGGGGCTTTCCTAGGCTTTATTTTGCTAATTTCAACATCTGACAAAAAATGTTTCTGCAGTATATGTTTTTGTTGGGAGCAATGTTTTTTTCCCTGAAACAAATGGACCAACTCTAATTATACATTTTATATTAATGAGACACTTTTCTAGGTGTTCATCCTGCTGGCACTGTTTTGCATATCAGGCAGAGACAGCCCTGCACTTGTCTCACAGAGGAACATCAAGATCCATTATTCTTTTTGCTTTCTCACAGTACCCCAGGTCTGTAATGATGAATGCATTAATAAACCAATCCAGCTGAAAACTCTGAACATTTGCCTGTTATAGTTCCTGTGCAATTGGGCATCACTGTACAGCAACATCTGGCAGGACACTTGTCATGGTTTAACCTAGAGGAAGCTGAACAGCACACAGCTCCCTCCCTGCCTCATGGGATGGGACAGAATTAGGGGGAAAAAGGGAAATTCATGGGTTGAGATGGAGACAGTCTGGATGGAAAAGAAAGGGATAATAATAATAATAATAATAATAATAATAATAATAATAATATTAAACTCATGGGTTGAGATGGAGACAGTCTGGATGGAAAAGAAAGGGATAATAATAATAATAATAATAATAATAATAATAATAATAATAATAATAATAATAATAATAATAATAATAATAATATTTATAATAAACAACTACTCAGCCATCAGGGTGTTATCAACACTGTTCTTACCCCAAATCCAAATCACAGTTCCTGGAGGGAAAAGTGACTCCATCCCAGCTGAAACCAGGACAACGTTTTAACAAATAAGTTGCTATTTTAAAATTATAGCAGTAATTTGTTTTTTAGTTAAAATCATGAGGAACTGAGCTGATGAACAGGTGCTTTATTAAGCACTTACCAACCACCTGTAGCCTGGACAGGTATCAAAAAAATCACTAGAGACTTAGCAACTGCTTTTTGAAGTCACTTTAAATTAATAACAGCTTGATTTTTTTTCCCTTTCCTTTGCTTCACTGATTTTAATCACTTGTCACCAAGTTGTATATGTGTCACTGTTTTTTCTGAACAGCTGAACTCCCCATTCCAAGCAGACTGTTTGCAGGTACTTGTTTGAGAATTTGGGGCAGCAGCTTAACCTGATCTGCTCTGAGTGCTGGTGCTGCTCAGTTTCGTGCCCCAGGAGCACACGAGATAAGAACAACAACAGCTTGGAAGAGATGCAGCTGCACCACCAGGAAAATTGCTTGTTATTCATAAGGATCAGTCTCAAGTGACTTTCCTGTCTGAATGAGTTTGCTGTTGCTGTTGCTGTTTTTTTTTTTTTCTTTTCCCCAGGAGCTCTGGAGTTGGTTGGCAGTGCTAAGTGAACTGATAACAGCTCCAGGTTTGGTTCTCAGCTAACACAACCTGCCTGAGCCTGGTGCTTCTGACTCCCATTGATTGACCCAAGCTGGTCTATGAATTTATGAACCAGAACCTCATTAAACACAACATCCCAGCCCCTCCCAGCAGCGCAGAGCAGAGCTGGCCTGGTTCATTCAGTGCAGCTGAGCTCCTTCCCAGGACCCTGCACAGAGCCAGAAGCAGAAGGAACAGCCTCGCCTGTCCTGGCACATGGGAATTGAAGTAGAATCTCCAAGCTTTATACTCTAGGGCACAAAATGTTTTATCATACATTACACAGAGGACACTGTTTTATAAACTCAAAGGTAATACTTTTAAAAAGTGGCTACAAAATTCGAATCTTTTTCTACAGCAACACAGAACAGTGAGGGGGTTTATTTGTAGTAATTAAAAAATAAATAGTCCGGAAAGTGCTTTTCAAGAGTTACACTAACTTTCCAAGTAGAGTCTTTCTTGAGAAGGATGACACAATAAATAACATGATAAATAACATTACTAGAACAAACATGGGACAACACAAACATGTTTTGGAAGTGGATATTGGATTCTTGGCCCCTGGCAGTAAGAGAATGATACCTGTGGAGCAAGGGGCATAAATCTTTCAGGTAGCAACTGCCAGAGGCTCTTTGTCCTCAGTGCTGACCATCTGCCTGAGGGAGTGCAATCCCCTTTCTCAGTAGAAGTTTTCAGGATATTTTTCCTGCACCATCCATTAACTTGCAATTTTTTTTTCTCTTTTGCCTTTTGAACTGGTTGTTTTGTATCAACTCCCACCCCCACTACCATTAGTAAGGCACTTTTAAAAAATTATTGTCATTATTACTTTAACCAATCTGATAATTCAGCTAGAAACATCATTCTTTAGTACTCTTTTTCACTGATGTCCTGGTTGGAGCTTGTCCTGCTCTGTAAGGTTATGACAGTCCTGAATCCTATATTTTCACTGACACTACAGGGGATTTCCAGCCAAGATTTGTAAATCCTGACTGTGTGAGGGAAGATGGTGCTTTGTTAAAGCAGCAGTTTCTAAAACATTATGTTTCCATAGTGACATTACTGGTGTTCTCTATTAAACCTTCTAAAGGTGTCCTTTGGCTACTTGGGTAAGCAAAGAGAGAACTGGAAATGTGTCATGGTCACAATCTGTTCAGACTGGGGACATTCAGCTCTGCTGAATACATCACTGATATAATTGGAGAGCTTTAATCAGAACTCCTAAAGAGGTGCCTATGTAAATGTTATGCAACGTCAAACTAATCACAGAGTCAGATATGAACTCACACCAGGGTGTCTGATCCTCCAGGGCACGCTGCCCTTCCAGTGTGATTTCATCTCCTAGAAAGGAGCTCTGGTGTGAAACAAGCTCCCTGGATCCCTTCCAGTCCTCCCCTGCATGCCACACTTGCTGTAGAACAACTGTAATTTAGCCAAGTCTTTATAGACTTCAAATGTCTTCAGAAACCATCTTGATTTTTGGCAATGAAGGAAAAACCCTGAAATTATTTAACCATCTAGTGATTGCAGCCTTTGGAGCTGGCTTTAGTTCTCATTATTCAGCTGATATCTTAGCTGAGGCAAACACAAAATCCAGCTGCCTGTGCTTTGTTGGAATTGGCAGCACAGGATTTGTCTTGTGCAGGGTCTCTGGCAGTGTGTGATTAAGTGGGAGCAGCTCCTGAGTTAACCTGTCACCCTGGCACCTTTAAACTGCACCTCAGGGCAAAGTGGGAGGCTACAGAACTCATCAGCATCAGAGCAGGATGGAAGAAAGTTTGTACTGCAATTAATACAGATCATGTAATTGTTAGGGCTTATCACTAAAATTTCTAAAGATAGGAACACTAATGGCGCAAATAATTAAACTGTGCTATCTGCAATATCTTCTGCCAGCAAGTATCACTTACTGTAGAATTAATTATTTAAATAAACCTCACAAGAACCTTAGTGAAAGCAGGGAAATGTGTTCAAGACCTGCAACTCTTCAGGGAAGCAGAGCTCTTTGTCCATTTCCATCACAGAGCTTGGGGAAATGAAATATTCAAAATAACCATATTCATTCACAGGCACAATCAAATTCCTGCCACAGTTTTATACAAGCAATGCCCTCTGAATACTTCTAATGTTAGGTAAACTCTCACTAGTTAGTAACACATTTGAAGTTACTATTAAAAAAAATAGCCAGCTTCCTAATTTGACCATTTTAGAGTAACATTAGTGATATCTCTATTTGCTGTCCTCCCATGAATAGTTACCATATGTTGGAGTTAATAGAAACATTGCATCATCTTTTATGAGTGCATCAACTCATCTGCAATTAAGTTTAGATTGTCTAATAAAGTCCTGTGACATTTTAGCCTACATTTTATCCCCCAGGAAAAGACTCCTCTGAATGTTATTGCCATAAGAATCCTGGTAATGAGGAAAGATAAAGCATTTCAGCTGAGGCTGGCCAGATGAGTATGTCAGCAGAAAACTCAGCAGGTGATGGATGAATATACAGCCAGCGAGGCAGCTGAGGTGAGGAACTCTCTGAATGAGGTGCAGCCAAAACTGCACCACCCAAGCTCCAGAACTGTTTGAGAGGATTCCATGGAGTTGGCACTTTCAGCTCTGTGCTGCTCCTGCTCTCTGGCGAAGTGCTTACGCGTATGAGAGAAAGACAATGAAGGACAAAAAATTTGCTGAAAAAGGATCCAAATCCTCCTGGCAATTGACTAACTGCTCTTTCTACACCTTTAGTTGCAGGAAATGGCTGACTAAGGCACTTGGAGCTTGAGCTGAATTCCCACAAACTTGGAAGTTTGTTGTTGGCCAATATCTCATTTCTTGGGAAGTCCCACCACAACCTACCAGATCCAACCCACCCTGAACTGAAGGCCCACTGAAGACTGTAATATCTTTAGGGTTGCTGTCCAGCTTAGTAAAAAGTGCATATATTGTGTTTCCTTTCCTCAAACAGAGCACTTCATGGGAAGGGGTAAATTCCAGTCAATCCCTGGCCTTGTTGAAAGCATTACCAAAGTTGCTAATTAATGCTTGTACAAACAAAATTGTATTTCTGGATATGGATATCTAACATGGCAAGGCTCCAAATTTCCCTGAGGATATTTAGACTGAAAGCACAGAGTGCTCTAACAGACCATTCCTCAGCACTCTTCACTTTCCAATTAAAACATTCTCCCTCTTTGCTGTAAAATTTACATTACTCTACCTTTTCCTGAATGTCATGAATTATTTATTTAATTTTAAACTCTTGTCTTCCAAAAGAAAAGGATAAGAGATGAGGCAACTGGAGTTCTGGAAAGGTTGATAGACAAGGATGGATTGCAGCCAAACCTAATTGAAGAAAAAGTGTCAATTCTCCATTTAAAACTGAAAGCAACTTTCCAGCTGAGGATTCATCTTCAAACACAAGCCTGGTTCTTTAATGAAAAAGAGAGCAAAACACACTTTAAAGAACTGTCCTGAGAGACTTTCAAACAGTTTGAATTTGTCACACCAGCCTAGGTTAACAAATGTTATGGATGAACCTTTTGTTATAAGACAGAAGACGTGCAAAATCCTCCATGATTTGGGGTTTTTGAAAATCTCTGAGACTGTTTATGAAGTAATTTCATATATAAAAGATCTTCCTGGCCCTCACCCAGTGGCATTTATATTTTTACCCTAGATACCAATGTCTAGCTTGGAGGAAAGAAAAAAAGGACAATTCATTACAAACACTGTAGGATCAGTTTTACTGTGGCACATTTATTTTGATCTCAGTTAAAGTGAAAATAAATAATATTGAAATTCTGCATGCAAAAAAAAAAAAAAAGAAAAAAAAGAAAAAGCAGGTAAGTCACCTTTCTTTTCCAAATACATAAAGACACTACTCCATGGAGAAGAGTTAAGAAAACTTAAAATTATCAGTATAAGAGTAGGAGGAGAAAACAAAACAACAGCACAAAGAATTTAATCCTTAGTGTTTTGTGAGAAAGTTTTTCTACCCCATAATTTCTGATCATTTTGTGACTCCTCTCAAGACACTTTTCCACTTGACCTAAACTTCAAAAAGATGGGAAAAAAGTTGCCATAATTAAACTTCCCCAGTCCTCTTTCTCTGCTTTTCCCATAATATGGCACAAGGAAAACTTCCCTGGATGCTGCTCATGAATGCCTTTGTATGCCTTCAAAAATGAAATCACACCCAAAAATTTAGAGGAAAGTAACATTCTCAAGTAGTCTTTAAATAGGAACAGAATGTGCTTTTTAAAATAGCTATTACTTGACTGAAATGATGTGTTACTATGTACTCTAATAGGTAATTTAGTGTATTTACTTTAATAAAGCATAATAGGTGCTTGAATCAGATATGCAATTCAATAATATTTGTTAACAAAAATGTTTACAAGGTGTAGCCATTTAGAGGGAAGATATATTAGCCCTAAAATTAAGACTGTCCCCTTTGCTTTATTCAATACAAGAGGACAAAGAGAGTCTTTGGTTGTTAATCTGAAATACTCCGTTATTCAACTTGGGATAATGCATCCAAATGATTTTTACACAACAAAGAGCTGCATAAGCCCAGCACTAATATTTAAAAGTGATGGATATAAACAACCTGTCCATATTTCATCCTCTTGCAATATTTATTCAGCAGAAAAGAGATGCGGGGTGGGAAATGAACTTTACAAATAATTACTTTGCATCTTGACAAAATCTATCCACAGGCCTTCAGGTAAACATCAGCTTGATGGGTGCACTGTGGTTTGCCACAGTTACGTGTCCTGCTCAATGGAAATAGGGTGAAACTTAAACCCAACAGCTGGTCCAGGGAGGAACAGAAAATATTTAGGAAAAATGTAAATAATAAGAGATAAGAAATGTAAGAATTAAAAAGACAACTGATGGTAGGACTGGATTCCACACCACAGCAGCTGCCACAGGCAACATACACCTGGATTTAGCCCCATTTTTTCAAAAGACTGTTTATAGGCTTGTATATGACAAATATTTTGTATATTCAAATATTTTGAAAGGCAGCTGGGAGAAATCCTCTAGAATTATAGATATATTTTTATAAACAATGAGGAAACAATATCACTATTAGTATCTCCCAAGCCCCATCACAGAAAAAAAACAACAACAAAAAAATTGCAGCTGATATTCAGAGTATGATCAGGTCTCTGCTTTTCTTGTGGGAGTTCAGACCTTGCTGTGAAGTCCCACCCTCAGTGCCATCGCCACTAAAGATTTGTTATCAAGAATTTGTTATATTTGGCATTTGTTTGAATGCCTCTATTAGAAAAAGCATTCTCTTGGAGATGATGAGGCACCAAATCCACCCCCAAAGCTCCCAGGACACAGCACTGGACCCTCCCTTTCCATTTGAAGCCACAGCTGTGACTCTGCTGGATGCTACCAAAGAGTCCCAAAGCCATGGGAAGGTGGCTGCATTCTGCATTTCTTGGCATAAAAGTCTGGAAAGCACATTTGGATCACTCAGAATGAAAGTCATTCTGTACATGTGATTATAAATGGATGCTGCTGAATTTGAATAAAATTTACAGTGAACAACAACAGACTTTACATCCCTTTCACACATGCAAAGAAAACTGAGCATAATGGAACATTCTAAGGGGAATAATCAGTGTCAAACAGCACCATAAGAAACTGAAAGCTGCATATTACAGTAAGCAACTCTGGAAAAGATGGTAGGAAATGTTTTATATTCATGTTTTCCTTATTATACTTTAAGCACACACAAAAAGTAAATTTTTTTACAGCAGTACACTTAGTATGGAAGTTGTTTTACTACTCTACTGATTTTATCTTCTCACTTCTTCACAGATAAGCAGCAATAAAGAAAAAATGGTCAATAAAACATTACTTTTTAATTTTTTGCATATTGCTCCTACTCTAGGTTTCGTTCTCAGTGTTCCTAAATAAAAATCTTATTTAATGATCTCTGTTATTGGTTGTTATGTGAGGAAACAGAGCTGAGAATTTGAGAATGAAGAGTCTTCCAGATGGAGCTTACACATTAACATTTAATATTTATGACATGGAAAGGCCACCATGCAAAACTTTATACCAGCTGAAGGAAAAGTAAATTTAGAAATTAGGACTGGCTGATGCTCAGTTCCTGCTGTGGATGTTACAGCCTGGGAAGTGATGAGGAAAATTTGGGTTTCAAGGAAACAAAAAGAGAATCCCACGTGGGGTAAATATTTTGGTGAAAATACTGTTTAACAATCTGTGCTGTGCTGGGGGAGGACTTTTTAGAGAGCTGCTGTGTGAGTCCAGAAAAACCACCCATGTCCAAAGAGTCTGAACCTAAACAGGCTGGGTTTGCCTTTGTCTCTCCCTTCCCTCCACTCTCTCTTGATATTTACTTTTCTTGGGCAGCCACGTGAATATTGGAACATTTACTTTGGGCTGGTTGGGAAAAAAAGAATGGCAGCTTACAAACTTAGACTCTGGTCTAAATCTCCAGCTCCTATTTCCATTCTCAGCTACATCTTTCCCTCCAGTTTATTTGCTTTTCTATGTTACATTTAGTTCTAGTTTTGCTCAAGTGAAATCTTGTAAGTGAAGAAAAAGTGACTGTGTTTTATAGATATTTTGCAAAAAGTCCTTTCCTTTGTCTAAGAGATGTGGAATAAGTCAACAAAATGCAAGGATTTGTCTCAGTCTCACTTAATTCAGTGGTTTTCCTCATTTTCGTGTTTCTCTGTACAAAAGAGGAAGGTGAGAGTGAGTGGGGAAGTGAGGAAGAGCAGGAGTTTTGCTGAGGAGGATCTTTAAGTCTTGCACGTTGTTAATTAAAAGCGACAACATGCAATGCAATATTCATGGAGGTGATCCCTGTGACAGTGCCTGGCCACAGGAAGGTTCCCCTCCAACACAGCCCTTGGGAAAGGCTTTTCTGCTGTTCAAAACACCAGGGAGCAGGAGTGGGGATCCTCTCTGGAAGAGCCTGAAATTCTCAGGACTGTAAGAGTCAACAGAGGGAGGTGAGGAGGGGGACAGGCAGGAAGTTCTGTACTGTAAAATCCCATAATAGGCTTGATATTAATTTATAACTCCCTAACCATGCAAATATTATTAGGTAAACACTGCAAGGCAGTAAGAAGCAAGTCACTCTCAAGTGTCAGGTTTATGACTCGGATCAAACCAGGCCAGTTTGATAATCTGCCTTCCTCTGTTTGCTGCCTCAGAAATGTGCATTTTTCCACCTAATGTTCTCTCCAACCTGGTGTTAAAAAGGAAGGGCAGAGATGTTTTGCCTTTCAGCTAGTTTTAGAACTCCTCAAACAAGAAGGTAGAGTTTTCCC
>NW_005054356.1:976476-1004919 GCF_000277835.1 Geospiza fortis | reverse complement strand
TCCCTACAGTCACTTTTTCAGAAGATCAAGACTTTGAAGGATAAAGAGGTTTTCTCTCTGCTGGGAACAGAAGAGCCTTGCAGGTAGGAGCTGCCACGTGTCTCTGATCAACCAGAGCCCCAAACCAGCGCCACTTTCACCTCCCTCTGGTCACCTCTGTGTCTCTGCTTTGTTCCAGTACCATCAAAATGAGAATATGGCCATGAGGACATGCAATCCTCTGATAGAGGTGATGATGGTTATTACCATTTTCACGATCTCCACCAAGGGCCATGAATTTCTGATCACCTGGTTAAAAGAAACTGTCTGGGAGCAAATTTTATATCATGAAGCTGTAGTAAATGGAGATATCCTGTTAATGCCATCATTTCTGCTATTTAGACATCCCTAGAAAACAGCTTGTCATTGCAACAGGCTACCTTGAGTGCTCAATAGAGGAGTTTTCAGAAATCAATCACATCTAGACCTGTTTGATACTCTTGTCATAGTTTGTACCTGAAATAATGAACTGAGCAAATCTATTCAGAATTGGCTTCAAAATTATACAGCAAATTAATCAATAACTTGATTGCAGTCCTCTTTTCCACAGCAATGCTGCATTGACATTTTCAGGTTCTAATAAGTGTCTATAGCTCTGAGTACACAAAAAACATCACTTTTGGCAATGACAACACTTTGTGGTTGGAGTGTTAGAGCCAGGGATCAGCTCAGGTCCAGGATCAATACAGCAGCAAATATTAGTCAGTTAATATTGAGAACAAACTGCTACAACATCCTAACATGAATTACCTTCTGTTGAAGGTAATTTGTGCATTTCAAAATATAAAAATAATAGCAAAGTACAGAAGATAACAGTGAAATATTAAGCTGCTCCTCTGTGCAGCTCAGTCTAAGCCTGTCTGTAGGCTCACAGGTCACCTGCTCCCATTTTCCAGCCTACACTCACATTTCTCATCATTCCAAAATCCTCTTGACATGGTTCTTATGCCCTTCTTTGTCCACTTTTCAGTGTCCCGCCCCATGCTCAGCTCTGGAGGCAGAGGAGAGATTAAAGCACTGAAAATCTGGACCCCAGTAGTCTTGAACAAACATTCATGAATGGAAATAAAACTTTTTTTTCAGTATTTCATGTGAACAAAAAAAAAAAGTTTTATTTAGGCTCAATTCAAGCAGAATTTATTTTTCCCTCAGTTTGGCGGCTGAACCAAAAAAAAAAAAAATCAATTATTTAGAGAGCCCTAAGAGCCTTACTGAAGCCACCAGGGACCAGTGCTCCACTAAGGATTTTTTGTGAGTTATTTTGGTTTAATAGTAAAAAGGCTGTGGCTGAGTTGAGCCAAGAGCCTTTTGTAATGTTTGTGTGTCAGCATTACACAGCCTTTATTTTCTCTTCTCTAAAGTCGGATTGTTTGAAGCCTAATACTGTGATCATTTATTTACACATAGCCCAGGAGGAAGCACTTGGGCTTGGTTAATATTCAGCACAGATTTCTGCCGTGATTGTCCCTGGCTTGCAGCTTCCACATCAGACTCATGCTCTAAGCTTGCTGTGCACAAAAGGGTGTCCTTTCCACCATGACATTGTAACTTTGTAATGGACTAATTTTCATTTTAATCCACTTGTGGATGGTCTGCTGGTGAGGAATACAACTCTCAGGCCCTTCTGGGCTTTTCCAGAGCTATCACAAGAGCACTCTATAAATACCAGACCACTGTTTTCATCAAACCACAGGAGTATAAGAATGAATATTGGAGGAGGAATAATGCACATGTACCTTCCAATGGGAAAAAAGAGGCTTTCTAAGAAACAGAATCATTTGTAGATAAGAAGCTGCGATGAAACCCTCATAAAAGATATATTAACAATATTTTATCCAGTATATGCTGAAATCTATGTAAAGTTAGCAAATAATTTTTTTTCTCTTCAACCTTTCCAAACACGTCAGCAGATTCCCTTACAAAACTTTGCCTTTTGAATATTCCCCTCCATGAGTGCAAAGGCATGTTTGGAAAGGCCAGTGTATTTTGAGAGAGATCCCAGTAAGAAATTACAGAATTTCTTCCTCTGCAGCAGGGACTCTAAGAAAGCAGCTGTGATAACTAAATTGATTAAGATTGTAAAGTAAATTTAAACCAGTTTCATGCACCAATCTATTCATTTACATGACATGTATAAGCCCCAGAAAACAAGGATTTGACAACAAAGTTAAGCATCTGTACCTGATAAAATGGTTTTAACTGCTTGTGCTGTGGGTTAGTGCCCCAATGCAGATTTTATTGCAGTGCCAATGGTAAGAGGTGCGACCTTAGCTTGGATCTCTTATCCAGTGTACTTGTGGCATTTCCAAACACAAAACCTGTGTAGCTGATGCTTGCTAAATGCAAATTCCAGGCAAGCTGTTAGAAGAGAGCCTGGAGGCACGTGTCAGGGTGCTGGGGAGGGTGCATGTTCGCTTTGTTTGAAAGGAGGGAGCAATTATGTAAGGGAATTATTCAATTTAGATACTGCAGCTAATACAGCATTAACTGATCTTTTATCAGCTCTTCCAAGAGTGCACCTCACTGGTGGAAACAATGCAAATTTTAATCCCAAATCTGGAGTACTGAGTAAATCCTCTGAAGGAGATTGTAAACTCCCTTTTCTCTTGGTGCAGCTCAGCAGCCTCCTGCAAACCAGGACTCAGAGAATTTGTCTGAATAAGCTCCTACCATTGAGACCATAGAAAGAATGGAATATTTTACATTTTAAAAAACCCCAAAACCAACTTTGTTGTCTGCAGGAAGAAAGTGGAATTAATTAATTATTACAGTCAAACAGAACTCTGCAGTTTTTTGTTACTTTTGTCTTGTGTCTATAAGCACACTAGTCATGGCATGGCCCATATGAGCTGCATATTAAAATTAAAAATTCAAAAATTAATAAAAACAATTAAAATTACATAATTATGTTATTTCTTGGGAAATGATAACCTTTTAGAAACCATGAGATTCATGGTTTTACTCAGGGATGAGTCAGCTTCTTGCTAGACATTACCAAATAATGTGTTTTTTAGAACAGCAATTCTGGATAAATCCAATACACAGAGTGTTACTGTGGAGGACTGAGATCACAAACCAGAAATCAAACATCGGGACCTATCTTAAATCTGTGAGGACTTTTGTAAAATGCAGGGGTTCTGAGGTGGAGATTTAGGTTGTTATGGATGAGCCTCTCCCGAGTAATCTTTTGCTGGTTCTGCTGCAAACTCGTTACTCAGTTTGTTTAAACTTTTAAATTCCATTTTGACTTTGATAAAAATGCTGTTTTCCCCACTTTAATGGCCAAGCCACGTCACCCCTTCTCTCTCTCATCTCCTCATCCCAAACTATTATTTTGACATATATCTGCTGAGGATCTGGTTCATTAGCTCCTGAAGAACATCTTTTTCTCAAATGTCAAAACAAAAGTATGCTCAGCTGTTCTGCAGAAATTTGCAAACTAATGGACCTTTCATTCTAGAAAGAAAGGACTTTAATTGAGTATTTTAATGTGTTTGGGGGGATGTGGAAGATGGATGAATGAAAATGATACGTCTTTTACCAACAAAGACTAATGTTGCAAGAATGTAGGGGGAAGTGCATAATTAGTTTCCATTTTCATCAGAGCAGACACTCAGCTTCCAGAAGGTCTGAACTGAAACAGTTTGGATATGTAACCTTTTCAAAAGAAGTTTTTAATGCTCATCTATTACAAAAATACAGTGAAAGTTGGTTTTCACAACTAATATTAGAAGTACAACAAGTTGGGTGTTTTTTTGCTAAACTTTTATCTAAAGTATTTCTCTTTTCTTCTAAAGGTAAATTATTTTAAATTATATTTAAGTGCATTCTTATGCTAATGGCTTTCAGGAACAGCATCTCTCTAATTTCCTGCTCTGATAAGTCTTTGCCGTGGGATCTCCTGCCCATGAAATGAATCCTGCTGCTACCAGAGGGTTTGATGTATCATAGCAACAACCACTAATGTGGAAAATTCAAACAGAAGAAAGACACTTGACAAGCACTCAAGTGATATTCTAGAAGACCTTGCAGAAAGTTCCTCAACTGCTTAGGTTTTTTTTTTTTTAATCAAATTTCAGAAACCAATTTCTGCTCCTACTTTCATAGAAATCATACAGCTAAGTTCTAAGGCAAACATCACTCTCTCAGTATACCAAAATTTGATCATCAGGGATTTCACCTCAGTGCAGAATAGGAGTGTGAGAAAAGAGTTTTCCCATAGTTAGAGTGCAAGCTGCATGTAGGATCCCATACAACAAATATCAAATAATCAATTTAATTTGAGAGAAAGGATAGCAGATAGCTCATTAAATTTTCCTCAGTCCATTTCACTGTTCTAAAAACAATGCCTGAACTCTATGGAATTGAAACAGTTCCTGAGTGTTAAAACCTTAATGTGTGCTTTTTCCTTATTTTTGCCTATCTTTATACTTCATTCTGAGATTAATTTGAGCACAGGTGTGCTGATGTACAGCCAAGAAAAGGCTTTTTAATGTTATTTTTCATCTAAGAGTCTAGAAGTATTTTCTTTAAAATTGAAATGTGATTTCTGCTATATATTTCTTAAAAAAAAAAACCCAATTATTTGAACCCACCAGCCCTCCAGTGACTTAACTAGTGGTAAGAAACTGAAAGAGGCAGAGATGGGAAACTTGTCTCCTGTAGTGAAAAATTCTAGCCATTAAACCCTATGCCAAGCCATTTGGTTGTAAAACTTATTTGGTAGGCTTTATATTCCTGACAATTCTGCAGCAATTCTGAATCCATCCAGCCATGGGATGGGAGAAAAGAAGGGGATTTGTGACAGATGCTGTCAAGTAAGACAGCAAACAGAGAGAAGCTCAGGCTTTTCCCCAAAATCTTGCAGCCATGCCCCATGCCACAAATGTTCCTGTGAGTGACCCACAGCAGTGCAGCAATAACCAGGCAGGCCACAGCCCAGTGCTGCAAAATCCACAGAAAAGTAACAAGAGACCCTTCTCACCAGTGCACCATCTGTTCTTTCCCTGCAAGGATATCAAATTGTTTTGTTATTTACATTAAAAAAAAAAATTAGCTAAGATCCAAATTGTGGTGATTTGAGTTTATTAAGAGCTGATGATCAAAAACCAGGGGGATTTTGAACATAACTACAATGCAGATGCTCCAAATGTACTTTAGAAAAAGGCAGCCCTATATGGGTCAGGGCTGCCCTGCATGGAGTGGAAGGAGTCATTAACAGATTTGGCTGGTTTTTCACTGCAGTGTGCTGCCTAAATAATCCTGTCCATGCTTCATTCCCTTTTGGTTTAGCAGGATTTCTTTCCCAATCATAAAAATGCTTTCAGCTATCTACCACAGGTCTCTATGGTCAAGCACAACGTGGGCATACTGGGACTCCTGTATACTTGGACTGTTTTATGTAATTTTTACTGTCTGTAAGAGCCTAAGTCCTGGAAATGCCCTGAATACTAATGGAAGAGCTACAGCTCTATCCCTTGGTTTAGGAATGCTGCATTTCTCCCCCATCCCGTAGCAAAGTTTAATTTCTCAAGTTACTGTCATTTTGATAAAGTAAAATTTTGGTGTTTAAATCACGTCTCAGGAAAGTGGTGGCAAATTGAAAGTGAATACAACTTGTTCGTTAACACCTCATGTTTCGAAATAATTTATCATACAAACATTTCCTGGAAAACAAAAGCCACTTATGTGCAGGCAACTTATAAAATGTTACTTGTTTATCTAATAAACTACCCTGGGGCCAACAACTACATTAGCATTGCACAAACTTTCTAACTTATTCATCATCACTATTTATTATTAAAACTTTATCTGTTTCAAGTTAGTGAATAGCTGCCTTGGGATACACTGCTCAGAGCAGAGGCAACTGAATAAAGTTTACACAATTTGCATAATATTGTACAGCAGATATTAGCTTAGAACAATATGAATCCCCTGGATCATTTGCACAGCCCCTTTGGTGTTTAATGTTGGTAAATATTTAAATAACAGCAAGCCTATATAATTATGAAGATTCCTCTTCCTAATCCGCACAGATTGTGTAAAATGTCGTAAATCATGTCTGCTACACAGCCATAGCCAGACTGAGAATAAAGAGATGATTTCGAGATGCTCCATGCCTTTTCTGGGAATTTTGGGGCCCATCATTCAGCACCAGTTGGCTGCCAGGCAGGGGGAACATGGATATCAGCTTAGAACAACAGAGAACAGTGTGGGCACTGCCCAGCGTGGGCACTGGCTGTGACCAGGGCTGGATGCTTTGAAAGCTGACAGGGATTTCATTGCTCTGCTGTGTTTTTGTTTTAACTACAAATCAGCTGAAGATCAGGTGCCTGAGAGGTTTACACTCTATGTTATTTTGTGCTGATGTACAAAGTGCTGGATAAAACAAAGTAGGATAAATTTTTTCCACAAAAAATTTATCTGGTAACACTCCTGAAGGAGATGTCACCTCACAGTGCAGATCAAATTGTTTAATGGTGGTAAAATATTCCCAGCTTGTGGATGCACATTTAAGGGCCTGATTCCCCAATCTGCAGAACACCTTGGCATTTATGATGTACTGTGCAACAGCAGAATTCCTTAAGATCTTGAGATCTTTCCTGAGACTCTGATAATGAAACTCATGGCCTTCATAAATCACTTCTTTGCACATTCAACTTTTTAAAAAATTTGTTTCTCTGTTTTATTTTTCAATTAAAGATCCAATCACTACTGAGCAAAGGCAACTTCTACTAATGTCAAAACTGGAACATGTTCTACATTATGTAAAATCCTTAATATCTGCAAGGATCAAATTCAGTCTTAAGGCCTAAAAGTGTAGCCCGGTGGGTGATGTCCTGAATGAAGATACATGAGACCTGAGACCTATTTCTGACTCTGACACCAATACACCACCCATCAATCAAATGTTCTTTACATTCCCTGTCTGTAGACTGACATTTAAAATTATCCTTTAAACTCTTTGGTGCAGTAAGGTCAGGGATCTTTTTGGGTCTACAGACAGTTGAACGCCCCCCTATTATTGTAACAAACAAAATTACAATGCAGCCAAGATAAAACCAAATCAATTGTAAATTTATCAGTGCTCCTAAATTTATCTAGACCAACTAATAGCTAATTTCTAATCCATCTCAGAAAGTAGCCCAGTATACCTCCCTTACATTTTCATGACTGGTACAAGGTACAGAGAACTATTTTTAAAACAGCTCCTCTTTTCTGTGTCACTCAGTGGCCCATCCCAGGCTTTCAGCAGTCCAGTAGAGAAGCAGAGTTAATCCACACTTTCCATCATGGTGTTCAGGAAACTGAAAATTAAATAAAGGGACCAAGAGATATTTTGATGACTCTAACATATTTTTTTCACCTTTTCCCCTTAGGACACACATTGGGATTTAAATAGATATGATTTTTGATGTTTTTTAAAGAGACTAAAATGGATATATGTGGAGTTAATAAAATATCTCATCCCTGAAGAGTGATTACATTTCTTTCACTCATGAGAAAGTTCTTCATAATTCATTTATACCTGAGGGTCTTTTGAGTTATGGGTCCTTCACACTTTTGAAAGACACGTAATACCCTTCATGGGTGACGTCTCTTCTGTGTATTGAAATTGTAAAATTAAAGTGTAGAGGTTTTCAAGGCATATTCTACATGTAAAATATAAATGCAAGTACAGAATGTTTCCCTCTCCTTTTTGAAGAGCCTGCAAGACCTTAGAAGAACTTGACAACATGAAATATTATAGTGGAATTCAATGTAGGATGTGCTGCATGCAAGACAAGAAGTAAGAAATTGAGTTTTGCATTCATCTGTGTCAGCAGAATGCACTGGTATAGCTTTATTTGCAATGCTTTAGATGTATTTCTTTTATACTTTCAAATTACTAACAAAATATGAGTATTTCATCTGAAAGTATCAGCATTATGTCAGCAGAACATCCTGATATCAAAGAAATATTTTATACACTAAAAACCCCATAAATTCCTGTGTAGAAGAGACTGAGTGGACACAGCAGGGTGATAAGCACTACATAGATTTGCAAATATAATACTATAAATATCACACAGGTGCCACAAAGAGACTGGGAAACAGTTCACCAAGTTTCCTCTGTGTTCTACTTAACATTTATAGCTAATTTTTAATTAACTGTCCCATAGCACTCTTTAGGTGCTTAAATTGGTACACTGTCCTTCAAACCAATACCTGGAAGCCCTGGAGAAGAGGCAGGTAATGAAAATACACATTTTAAGAGGATCATCCTACAGATGCTATACAAATATGTCACAGTCACTGACTGCTTTTCCTGAGGTTCAAGATGAGGTGGATGACGAAAGCATTTAAAAATCATTGTTCATTTCTCCAGTCATTGCAACAGTGCCAGGAAGGACCCACACCCACATCCTGTGCCCCAAATCTTGTAAAACCCATGTCCCAGGGAAAGCAGGGAGCTCATTCTGCTGGGGTGTCACACAGAGCCCCCGAGGGCGGAGCTGGAGCTCAGTGGGGCTCCAGGGGTGTGCAGAGCCACACCTGAACCCCTCAGCACAGGAGCCCTCATTTCATCAGCTCCCACTGCAGTCCCAGCTCCAGCACCCTGAGCAGCTCCTCCGGCGCCAGCTGACAGCAGAAATAGAATTCTCAAGGCAATTAGGCACAAATATATTTGAAGAGCTGTCCAAACAGCATTTTGCCATCAACGACATGGACAAATGTTTCCTGCAGGTACAACTCGACTGCTCCTGCCTCTGCATGCCCCACTAATCATTGTGACACATAGGAAAACACGGCACGTAAGCGAGTGACAAACGAGCACTTGGTTTGGAGTAAAAGATGAAGGAAAAAACGGGGACAGATGTTGTGCAGAAACATTTTAAATAAATGGACAGAGTGTCACAGTAGAAGCAGAACTGTCAGCTTGGGAGGATATGGGATTACAGACAGAGATCAACCACGAGGCTGCCAGCGACACACATCGGTCAGCACAGGGCTGTAAGCAAAGTCATGGAAGAGTGGTGAAGTCTGGAAGGAACTCCAGCTCAGAAATACAACAATTAGAAGGACAATTAACTCATCCATTTTGAGGACAAGCCTTGTCAGCACATAGCCCGAGTAACAGTAAAATGGTGGTTAGGAGTGATTCTAATACATTAATGCAGCAGAGAATAATTTTGTTTTATTGAGCTCATCATGGCACATCTGTATTCCCCACACTTTAATCTGCTACTGACAGAAGATATTGATGAAATTCTTCAGGCAGAGGAAATCTGCATGGTCCTTTTCTAATTCCTGAAGTCCTCCAAGCTCTCCACATCCACAATAAACTCCTGGACCTGTGTCAAGGTCTGGCTGAAGGCACAAGACCAGAGTTTTCTGGGTAATTCTGTGGTGGTAAGTCACCATGCCAGAAACCAGAACTCCCTACAGCAAAATAATACTGAATTTTCTTTCCCTTCCTCCTTAAGATCAGGCAGAAGATGCAAGATTAAAGACTGTACTTTTCCTACCTTTTCTTTCATTTATGGTGGTTTTAAACAAGAGATGAGTTCATAAGGGGCTTCAGCTCTCTGATCCAACAACCTGGCATTGGTACTGACCAGGACCAAAATGTATTCCCTTTGGGTTGTATGGGGAAAAAAGTAAGGAAAAATAAGAAAAGAGAAGGGAGTGACCCCAAGCTCACCATGAAAGAGTAAATGAAGATTGAAATAATCTTTGGCTCAATTGATGGCAGAAAAAAAACCAAACCTTTTAACTGAAGAGAATGTTGATAAAAGGAGGGAGGAGAAATAGAAATTTCTGAAAATAAAAAAATATGCTGTAGTTTTTTCAAGGAAAAGGACAGGAAAAATTTAGGTGAAGTATGAACAATTCTTTCTCTTCTTATTTCCACGGAAAGGCTATAAGAATATTACATTGTCCTTGTTTAATTGGGAAATGATTCTAATGGACTGATGAACTGAAATGACTAAGATCTTTTCTTTTTAAAACCAGAAAAATGAAGGCAGATACACTATGGTAGTATTTGCTTTCAAATATGAAGCCTTTTGGCCCTCAAAGTTTCCAAGAATTATATAACAAACTTATACAATTTAAAAAAATTACTTCTCAAACATATTAACAGAATTTTCTGTAAAGAGCAGAGGCAGCAAATGTTGCTTTGGCATGATTTGAAAGGAAAATGGGAGTGATCCAGAAGGACTTTTTATATATGTTAAGACTACAGAAGATGTCTCATACAACATTTACAGTTCATTGTTTCTTAAGATGTTTTGCAGCTTAAAAGAAGCTTTGAAATAGTTCTTTGGTCTCACCCTTTGATTGTCCCTCCACTGCCTCACTCTACACCCTCTCTGTAGGGTCTCTGAGACAACACTGCTTTCATTAATCTTTCTCTCATGACCTTTATGGAAATGAAAGCAACAAGATGAGGCACAGTAAGGAATACATATTGTTTTGGATGTGGGTAAGAGTAGAGAATGAAAGAGGAATTCCAGGATTTCATTGGGCACACTGTCTGCAAAGCGGCAAAGAGTAACTTCTTCAGCCCCAGAGTGAAGGACGAAATGATCTTCCTCACCTGTTCCTGGACAGATCCCACAAGGAAGGGGAGAGAGTCTGTCCTAGAGATGGCACTGTTGCATTTCTGTCATTGCTGGGGGATTGGCAGTGGAAAGCTCCTAACTGGGGAAAAAGGAAATCAATCTATGCATCAGCTGTCATCTTACAGCATTTTTAATGTTAACTTGCTCCCAAAGATCAAAATCCTCTCACCTTCTTCTCCTGTCAAACTCAGATAACTCTGTTGGTCTACCTAAACCAAGATAAAAGCAGAGGATTCTATTTGTCTGTATAACAAACTATGGCACTTTGCTCTTTGAAAACTAAATTTCTTCAAATAACTGTCTTAATTTTTATATGGAAGAAAAACTTAGAAAGATGAATTTAAATACCAAGACTCTAGTTACGTTTGTTCTACTGCTTTAGACATTCCATTTTATTTTTGTGCATGTGTGGGAGTGGACATGTAAGTGTTACATTCTGGGAGCAATACCAACTGAGCACACCAAGCATGAGACACCCAGGAGCACCAGGAGCTGAAGCTTCCCACCTTGGTGGTGTCATTTAGTGCCTGACAGAAGAAGATGGAAAGCAATGCAGAAATAAAACTTAGAACTTCAGCTCTTAAAACCCCTAAATCCCAAACTCAACAGAGTGGGTTCTTGTTCTGTGAGCTGCCCCAAAGTGGGAAACTCTCCTTTGGGAAGGAGGCATCTCCTGAGGTGGTTACAGAGCAAAGTTCTTGCTCTGAGTGAGGTGGGACCAAGGCATTCCCAGGCAGTGTCCTGCTCATTCCCAGATCTCCTTCAGGGGTTCTTTGCTGACTAAGGCAAGAGAAAGCGCCAGAGCTGGATAATAAAATGGTGGGGAAAGTCCCCAGACCCAAACTGCTTCCTCAGAAAGAGGGAGGCTCTAACCCAGCCCTGTGCCTCGTGGCTTGCAGGGATAAAAGTGGCACAGCAAACAAACAGAGCAGATCTGGGAAATCTTTGCCTTTGTCTACTTGTTGAGAAGGCAACACCTGACCTTGTCCCTTGTCTTGAAGTTACCTTGATAAAGCTGAGTTTGTTTGCCAAGAAGAAAAGAGGAATTGTGGGCAGGAATTGATCAGCACAGCTGCCTCACCTCAGCCAAGCTGCCTGAACAGGTACAGCTATTGCAACACCTTTAAATAGAGGTACCATTGGAGGCCTATATTTAAAATGGAATTCAGTGATGAGGTAACCTTGTACAGCCAAGTCAAGCACATAAATCTGTTAGAGTATTGAAATCCTTGGAGGACACACTTGTTCCTCTTCATATATTCTTACTTTTTTCCTAAATATGATTTAATGGGGCATTTACAGACTGAGAGCAGCTCCTTGTTACAACTCACTGTACAAAAATTAAATACCTGATTAAGTGCTCTGCAGGACCAGCTCCTCATTTCATACTATTTTAAACAGATAGCTCCCGTGGAGTAAAAAGATTAATTCAAAGTTTTATAAAATTAAATTTATTAAAAATTTGTTTATAAAATTGCTATGCTAGAATTATACATGATTGGTTTGGATAATTTTAACATATACCTAAGACATTAAATAGAGTGTTGTAAAAATGATGGCTTTGCCAATTAACAATGTTTTTTTAAGAATTTAGAAGAATGAGTGTATAAAAAAGTATTTTTTTATTTGAGAGTGAGCTTCTGTCATTAAAGCTGAAATGCATCATGAAGTGGGCAGGTGTGGGAAAACAATCTGTGTTTTCTGGCAGAAGTAACAGGTGATCCTTCTGTGCCCTTTATGCTGCATTTGGTATCAAATGAGCACCCCTGAAACATGATTGAGCCTTAAAGCATAACTCTAGCACGTTTTTGAATGTGTTATGGGTACCATTATAACAAAATCTGGAATATTGTGTTCACAAGATCTGCCTGAGCAGTGTGTCCTGTCAGGAGTACCTGGAAGAACACATCTGCAGGAACAGCAATTCATGTGCCAGGAAATGCAGAATCTTCCCTCTCTCCTTGAGGGTGGAGCAGGGAGCACAGCAATAACATCTATATTAGAAAGGTTTGTGCTTTTCCCTTCATACCTGCAGATCCATGGGTGCAATGCTCTCATTTTAGCAGAGCTTACAGCCAAGGTTTCATAATGAATTGTGTAAGACACTGCAGCTGGCCCACATTCTCTTTAGAGGCAAAGGAGGTGAATGGCTTCGAGGCATTCTGCCCCTCTAACCCTGGTGCCCCTGCTCCCCTCACTGCTGAAGGCTGTTTTGGCCATAACAAATCAACACAAGTCACTTGTTAGTCCCGGGAAGGGAGCACAATTCAATATTGCACCTGTAAACAGTTACACATTTCTATAGCAACTAATGTTTGCCAGTGTGGCCAAAGAATTCCCTTTATCATAAAAACCCAAGGAGAACAGTAGGGGGAAAATCCATTACTGAAGAAATGCCCAATTCCAGGCAGAAAGGTCAGAATTGCTCCTGGGTTCTCAACACTGGATGCACATACCTCTGGGCACTTTAGCAATTCACTCAAGTGCTCAAACTGCATTTTTTTTATACCACCCACATGCTGCTGCTTGAAGAACAAAATTTTTAACAGTCTTAAAAAGAATGAAGTTAGAGTGAAATCCAATGGACTGTACTGACCATGTAATTTTTTCTCTCCTCTCAATTTTGAAGAGATTCTTGAAAGTGGTAAAACTGGAGCTGTCCCAGGGTAGCCTGGGATCTAAAATTTTGGGAAATAGTTCTCTGAGAACCCCTGAGGTAAATCCCTGACTGCCTGCTTTGGACACAGGGTAAACTATTCTAGTTTGGTAGCACAAGTTATTAATTGTTAGCCCCAGGACTTCAGGCGCTATCCATGTGGTTTCCATGGAGTTTACCACAGTCCATATAAAATCCACAGAGGATACCAGAGTTGTTTTGATTAAGAGTTGTGCAAACCCAAAAAATATCAGGGGATGTTTCAAGCTAGGTTCAGAATTGGTGCAAATGCAGTAATGATGCCATAATAGGAGACCCAGTGTCTCCTTGCCTTATCTGCATCCAGAATAAAAAATTAAATGGTATAAAAAACAGTGCAAAGGTCCTGACAGTTCATGTTAAAGATCTGTATTGGCACTCCTTGTAGGGCAGGAAACAGCAATTCTAGTATAATATGCCTGATCTATTTCCCACTCTTCTTTTACTTAGAAATAGTTTTAACAAATCTGGTTTCCTTCTTGCTCCATACCTGTCAGTAAAATTGCTGGGCAGAGTTAAAATCACATTACAAGTGTCTGTCTAGGGACTATTATTTAGAGGGTATTGCATGTAATGGAGGTGAAACATTTTCAGCACTTTTTGTATTCAGGACTCAGGTTAAGATGGTTTTTGTTAGGGGATAAAATGGACAAAAGTGTCTGCATTGTCATAATCAGGCAAGGAAGTGTTGAGAAATTGGCTGGGCAGCACTTGTCAGGACTGAGTGATCCCTGGAGATCTGGGCACTGCTTGTGCCACTCAGCACCAGCAGCCTGGAGTGGGGGCAGAGGTCAGGACAGGTGCTGGGTTAGAACTGAAATAGATTCATTGCTGAGCTAATGAAGGGTTGTTATGACATGCTTTGTGCTGGCAAAACCACCATCTTGTGCAAGATCCCACGAAGCCTCACCTGATTTTATTAGGATTGAGAACAAACCTCTGCCCTGTAGAATATTATGGTGTAGCTACAAAAGCAGTGCAGTTCAGCCAGATGGTGTCAGGAGCAGGATAATTTGTCTTATCAAAGCCTCCATCAAGTACCAGGCTCCTGGTGCTTGAGTTAATTTGGAGAACTGTGAGACAGAAAGGCTTTGCACAGTATTGACAAATCCTACACTCCACAGTTCCCATTTTGGAGCGAGGAATCCAGGGGACACAAGTGACATGAATTTGTTCAGTAATCTCCACAGTGTGCAGACAAATATTCCAGAGACACAGTGGCCCTGCAGCCATGCCCAGCTCTCAGGGAAAGGCAAAGCCTGGAATTTCTGAAATTGAGGTAAATAACTGTAGAATGGGAATAAAAATCCAATGTACTTGTACCCCAATATCTTCTAGTCTAAAAAGTGGTGATAAAGATAAATTTTTCCACATGGACAAAGGTGTATAAAGTATTCTCAATTAACTAAGGTGAAGGATGAAATGCTGGATGTTGCAGTGTGGAAATAGTTTATAAATGGGCTTTTTCCAATGCAGTCTGCAAGTGTTTCAATAGGAAATACTTTGCCCCAGATTTTCAGTGGTGCTCATCACTTTAAAAATCCAGTGATATGTATGCTTTGCTGAAATTGACATTTTTATCAGTCTTAGCACATGAAATCTCTGGTAACGAATTTTGGTTGAAATCTAGAAATAATTCCAATCTAATGGAAAACAAGTTCAGGATTCTCTAACTTTATGACAAGAAACCACAACACAAACAGACAAACAGAAACCCCCCAAATCCTCCAGTGAAAAAACCACTCAAGTTGTGCTCTTAAAAGGTGTTGCCATGAGGAACTGCTTTGTCCCTCATGCTGTGCAAACCCCCAGCAGCTGGATCCACATAAATGGCTGTGGAGATTCATCATCCTCTCCTGCAAGGTCCCTGTAAGGAACTGCAGTTGTGCGAGGTGTCTGCCCTGAGATAGTGCCACAAATAAATCTGACAAGCAAACAGCTCCAGCCAAATGGATTGCAGCTGATGGAGTGTCAGCTGGCTCAGTGAGCTGGGCTCTTTTACGGCTGCAAGGAATGTAAGACTGATTTTTGTGGAAAATTTGGGTGGCTGGAGGAGTCAGTGCTTGGGCACAGCTGTTTCACAACACCCCCAGGAATTCAGAATATTCCCAACTGGTCACACAGGGTGACCAGAGAATCCCAGTAACACTGAGGTGTGAGAGCAAATCTGAGAATTCCAGGTCTAAGTTTGTGTATCTTGGACACAATTTTGGAGATGCAACTTCCCACATCATTGTGCAAAGATGATTTCTGGTGTTTTATTTGTAATCACTTCCCAGGAATGGAAATTTAAAAATATTTATTGAAGTGCTAGATGATCTCTGATCCCTGGACAGTCTCTCTTTTGGAAAGACTGACTGCTGTCATCTGTATAGTTAATTGTATGTGTACAATTGTCTTTTCTCCCTTTTCTCTCCTTTTTCCCTAAAGAAAACTTAAATATTTACTCTAATAAGGGAATTTAAATTATTTGGATTTGACTCATTCCCATATCAGATATTTGAATTAGGAATTTTTAGTTATTTTATGCTTTAAGAAAACCAGTGCATATTAAAGTTTCTTAAAATATATGAAAAAAAAAAGTTACAAATGGTCATTTCTATGAAGGAAATATGATTCCAATAGTAAGAGTATGAAATAGTCAGGCTACTAGAATATACTGGATGTTTATGCAACTATTCTTACACCATGACTGTGCATTTGTTCCTATGATTACTGCAAATTATTTAAATATATGTTAGATCAATACAAAATGTTTGAAGAAAGATCAAGAAAATGAAAAAATCAGAACCACTCTTTAAAAAGCCTGGAAATATATGTATCCTCACAGAAGATTAAGCATTTAAAAATACAGTCTTCCAACCCGAGATAAATTCATAGCACAAGATTAAAAGCTTCCAGTATATGTAATTCTGACTAGATCACACACTAAATATTTCCTCATTGTGTTCTAGCAGCCAGGTATTAATTCAATGTATGCACATCTGCAAGATTATTTAACAAGAGGAGGCAGAAAAATAATTCAAGTGACAGATAGTGTTTTCCTGGTAATTTGTGTGTATAGTGTAACTGCAGGAAATGAACAACTATTTCTGCTTTTTGGGAAAATAGAGGTCCCAATTTCCAGACACTGGAATTAATTTTACACACAATAATCTGGTCTTTTTTTGCTTTGCTTCACAAACAGAAGTCTCTTGCACACAGTGCACTCTAAAGGCAAAATGTACTGTTCTCAAGTGTTAGAAAATAACATTATTTCAGGGGCAGAACATCACTCACAAATATTGGCTATTTAACAAGGAGTCTTAAACATAAACCTGCTGAGCTACTGTGTGCCATTTTTCCAGAGAAAATGCACACTTGCCAGTAAACTGCATAAATCAGATTAGAAGAAATGTAGGAAGAAAGAAAAAAATACAGTCCAATTTTATACCATTACATAGCTTTTTATATGACAACATATATGCCAAAAGGCACTGCAGAGAGGAACATTTGCATCTCAGCTGTAAAGGAGGAAACTCCCCAGCCTCCCTTTTGCTGCCCTGGAGTCAGAGAGATCCCCTGAGCTTTTAGAGGGGGTGACTTTTTTTCAGCTGCCTGACTTTGCAGACCAGGCTGCTTATCCAAATTTCCTGCAGCAATTCCTCACCCCCTCCCCTCCACCACCACTAAAGGTTATTTGCTTCCAAAGGTCTGAACAACAGAAAACTGCTTGCAAAAGGAAATGATCAGCAGAATGAAGGCAGCAGTGTCTAGGTTGATTTGTTGAAATTTTATGTAATTTGGGGCTTTCTTTTGGACTGGATTAATCTGGATTTAGGATCCTGCCCATCACACACAGACAAAGCTGCCTAAAGGAGCAGGTGCTGGTTTGGACTCACTGCTGGGTGGCCTGAGGACACTTCAGGGGTGGAGATTCTGGTT
Organism: Geospiza fortis; assembly: GCF_000277835.1. NCBI lineage: Eukaryota > Metazoa > Chordata > Aves > Passeriformes > Thraupidae > Geospiza > Geospiza fortis. The sequence continues at coordinate 987,654 of NW_005054356.1, read as the reverse complement.
GATTTTTCTCAGGAGAGAATCTGCTCTGAACTTAGCAGAACCCTCCTGCAACTGAACCAACATGTGGCAAGTGGGGACAACAGAATTCATTTATGAACTGCAGCTCTGTACAGATTTGTGGCTGTGGCCCATTAGTGTGAAACACATCAGATTTTGGAGGCTGGGAAAATTCCAAACCTATCTCAAATTCCATATGACATTGTCAGCAGCAGGCAGTGCAGTGAAGCAACTTCCATGGTGCAAGGACTGAAACCACTGGGGTAATTCCAGTCTGGGGAAGTGACAACAAAGAAGATGCAAGCTGAAAGCAAAGCCCTCATGTGGAAAGGCTCATTCTTCTGGCAGGAAATAGGAGCTACTTGGTGATTGAACAGTGAGACAAACAGTGGGAAACAGGTGAGGGAGAAGTCTTTAAAATAGAATAAAAAACAGCTGGGAAAGCATTTCGGAAAGATGTTGCATATAAATACTATAGTAGGATACTGATCTGAAGCAGTCCCCATTTTTTATGCAATAAATTAAATTTCTGAATTTTTAAAAATTCATTCCTGTTTGTTGGATTCCACATGCATACCACATATCCACCAGTATTAACATTATCTTTGTTTCTCTGGTGCTGATGCAACAGGTTTTCCATTTCCAAGGTTAAATTTCCCCCTGTACAGTGGAGCAGGAAATATAAAAGTCTCCAAATGTTAAGACTGCACTGAACTATGACAGCTGTTCTTGCTAACTTTGCTGCTTACCAGTGCTGAGGCTTCTAGTGAGCAGAGAATTAACATCTGCTGTCACAAGCTGATTCCAGAAGTGACAGTAAGTTGCAAACTGAAAAACGTTGGCACAATTTCTCTATATCCCTTACACTGAAATCAACTTATGGAATTCACTGACTGTGTGCAAGAGAGGCAGTGTGCAGTAATTAATGGCATATTTAAAATCTGTGACACATTTGCATTTGTCTCTAGAGAAAGGGGAAGATGACGGCATCTAGGTAAATACTCAGCAGAATTTCACACTCTGGATTCTTCTGTCTCAGTAATCTGTAAACTTGCTGTAACCAGTTACAGATTATGTTTACCCCACTGGGAAAAGATTCTTATTAGTTTTCTGACTGTTTGTGTAATGTCTTTTTTTCTCTCTCTCTCTCCTCCCCCCATCCCTTTAAACGAATCAATTTTAAATTCAGGGAAAGAATCTAAAAGAAGATTGGAACAAAAATCTAAATAATAACAAGAATCTAAAAGAAGATTGGAAGATCAGCTTCCGGGGGATGGCATGAGGGAGAGAACAGCTGGTTCATCTCTGTCACTTCTTGTTGTGAAATCAGCTGGTGGTGAGTGCTCCCATCTCCCTGTGAGCCTGTCAGGTTTGGAGGGGGCAGTAAAGCCCTCGTGTCTTTCCAGGTGAAAAACCTTTAAAGAATGAGAAGTGGCTCAGATGATCAATGCCCAGCTTCAAGACTGGCATGTGTGTCTTGCTGAGTTTGGTGCCACGTTTGGGATCTGAGCTGACATTGATGACGGAGAGCACGGAGCCATCTGCTCAGCTGCCTGTCCAAAGGGACTCAGTGGAGAATCCCAGCTCCAACAGCTCAAAACACCTACAGAAAGCTTCTAGGAAGGAAAATGAGGCAGTTGTAACCACAAAAGGCTTCCTGGCTGCCAGGAATCCACAGGTACCTCACACCACTTACTCAGATGACTTGGACATGCTGCAACAACACCAGAGAAAAACCCAACTAAGACTAAACCCCGTCTCCTCTGCCAGGGTGGGTTTTCTCTTTGCTGCAGCTGTTTTTACAAAAAGATGTGGAGAAACATCCCAGTCACTCTCTTGGAAAGAAGAGGGACGTTCATCTGTTTGCTCTCAGGAGACATGGTGAAGCTGTCACTGCAAATCATATTTGAAATAAGTGTGTGGGAGTACGTGTGAGACGGAGGGAAGATGAGAGAGCTTACACTTAGATAAGACAAAGACAAGCTCTTCATACACAAAAGCTATTCTTTTGTTGCTCCTACCAGTGCCACTTCCTCCTCCCAGAAGTTTCCACTTCCTTTCACTGGATAACATTTCTTACAGCCTCAGGTAACGCACTCTGGCAAAATCTTGTGCTAACTGAGATCTAACTTTTAAGACACACAGAACACATTGATAATTTCACACAGGAAAAGCATCTTCAGCAGGCATCCTGCAACAATAAGGAGCATGAAGTAACAGCTTCTGAAGCATTCCTGGTAGATTAAAAAAAACCCTGACTGACAATTCATTCCTCATAATATGGTAAGATTGATTGCCTTAGAAAGCCTATGAAATCACATTCCCAGTGATGTTATTTGAAGGCTCTGTATAATTCATCGACCACTCTGTCATGCATTGTGCATGTGATGTTATATTTTGGACACACTGGGAAGTATTAGATATAAAATTACTTTGTATGATGCAGCCCAGACGTAAAAAAGTGCATTGCTTGGGACTACATGATTCACTGAGAAAATATAAATGGGAAATTACTGGAGCTGAAATTTTATTGCAAAGTTATTTATCTTTGTTATTACTTTCTGGGTCCTTTTGTGCTTATGGGTTGCTACAACAGATAGAAAAACTCTTATTTACACTTTACACTGAGGATTATGAAGGTGGAAATAGTCAATGCATGCAAAAATAAATAGATTAATGTGTGGTCCAATTTTGTGTTTATTCTCCTAATGTCTAAAACTGGATTTTATGTATATTGATATGTTTTTACATACACAGACACACACACTCAGTCTGAACAAACAGTTGTAGAATTAAACTGAACATGACTAGTGATGTATTATTTTAACAGAGAAAGATGTAAAGATGATTTTAAAGAAAAGGGAGGCTCTCTCCATGTTGAGTAGAAGGAAGTACACATATATAAAAATTCCTTGGCTGCACATAGATTTCACAGGTAGAAAAACAAGTGTTTCCAAGGAAAACACACCTATTCATAAAGGTGAGTATTTCAATCTATAGCTTCTAATTCTGTAAAGCAGAGAATTCTTCCAGTTCCCAGCTCTGCAGTAGCAGTCTGGCTCAGGTCTTCAGCCCAAGTGCATTTACTTTGTCAAATTAATTTCCTGTTCTTGTATGCAGTTAGAGCACTGCTGTTCCAAGAATGGGCTTTCACTGGCACTCAGGCTGCAGCCACTGATGGCTGTGACTGGGTCATGTCCTGCACTGCAGCACCAAGTGTGCACTGCGTGTGGCAGGATTTAACTTTGGCCTCTGCCAGCTTCAGTTTCTGAGCATTTAAACTTCTGAACTTTCCTTTCAGAAGACTTTGACAGATGAGACACAAAAAGCTGGAAGAGAACAAGTTCTGAGACAAACTCACACAGTTTACAGGTGACTGCATTATTCTACCATCACTAATTCCTTCCTTACTCCTTTTTTATAGCGGTTCCCACCTCGTGATCCGTCCCTCTAAGATGGAAATAAAAAGGACTGCATTCCAATATCACAACCTCCAGCTGGATCTCTGTCAGCCAAGAGCAAAGGGAATTAGGGATTTCCAGAGGAGGCTTCAGCCCCACAGACATCTCCAAAGCCCTGCCCTTTGCTCCAGCTCCTTCCCCTGTGGAAGCTGAGCAGGCTGGAACTCCTGCTGCTTTAAAAGCATCTTCAACAAATATAAGAAAATGAATCAAAATCAGGCTGAGAATCCCAGATGATGCAGCCAGCTGAGCTCTTTGCATCATTTCTTATTCTCTGCAGCCTGAAAGGATTACAATAATGCTAATTTTTGTAAATTCCACTTGCTCATCGTGGCAAGTTGAGGGGGAAGCATATCCTACACTGGTTTGTGGGGCCATCATAGAACTTTCTGTAACTCATAAAAAGAATCTAAAGATTCCATGACCTGCACAACTGTTTGTATACAGGATATCAGCAAAAATCCTAAAATACACAAAGAACCAGATTTACCAGAAAGTGGTAAGTATTCTGGTCAGGATCTGATAAACATGTAAAATAGAAATACAGTTAAACAGGAAATCTTATGTTTTAGCAAGCCATTTGCAGAGTTGCTCATGCCCATAATCTCATGGATTGGAAACTTTCAGATGAAAATGTTGTGTATTAAAATCATTACTCTTAATTGTGGTTATATGATAATAATGTTAATTAAATGATCTTGTAATTATCTCATGTGGGTATCTCTAATGATCTACATACTATCATGGAAGTGCAATTGCATTCCTGATAATGATGTCTTGGAAATAAATCTAAAAATTAAATCCTTACAGAGGCATCTCATAGCTTCAAAGAGAAACATTTTGAGATGTTCAGAAAGAAGAATTTTTCTTTTCCTGTGGAGAGGTCCAACATGCTGATTCAGAATAGTTAACGAAAAACTAAACTGATTCTGCTTGTAATTAGGAAACACATATTTGGTGTGAGAGAGTATTTTGAAGGTAAAGAGCAGAGGAAATAATTTTTCATTTGAAGAAAGTAGTACCATTTAGTGATTAGTAGCAAAAATTAAAATATTTCTAGCTTTTCCCTTGCCTGTCATTTCCCTGTGCACGTCAGGTTGTGTGCAAGCAACCATAAATCAGCTATAATAAAACCCAACTCATAGAAATGATATCAGGTTATTTAAGCATCCCCAAAAAGAAGACATGTGAATGATAAATAATACTTTCACAAGGTAACAGCTTCACCTTGGCAATTAATGGGTGCATTTAATTTGTGTTTTAATTTAAAAGGCAGATTCATAAGTGCATTTTCATTGTCCCCAAATCAAGTGATATATAAAAAGAGGGAAATGCCTATGTTTGGTTAAGGCATATAATTTGCTCAGCTCCTTAATCAAGTACTAAAATGTTATTTCTTACAATTCAGTGCATATTAATTTTTGCTCAAAAACTCATCTGCTAAGTTCTAGTCCTGCATACATCTGCTGCAAAAATGCATTAGCACATTGCTTAATAAAAGGGAAATATTTTACCCTTTTGTAAATCTAAACCCATTTTCCAAAGGTTAATATTGAACGTGGAATGAGCGCTGAACAAACAGAGATTTTACCCCAGGTGCCGTTAGCCAAGTTTAAAAATCACCTTTTCTGCATGAAAGGGTGATTCCAAGTGACTAAACCCCAGACATTCAGCTGGTTAAGTAAATTCTTCCATTCTTGCTGAGCAAAGACTGAGACCTGCTCACCCCAAAGCCCTGCAGGCTGCTCACAGGGCTGGGCTTTTCCCACTCATCCCAAACCACCCCTTCAAGCTCTCACTGATACCATTCTTATTGGAGCTGGAAGGAAATACCTTTCCAGAACAACTTAACTGTTTATTTTGTTACAGCAAACTGTGCTCCAGTCTCCACAGGAAACCAAAGCTGGGCCCTGCACGGAATTCCCAATACTGTAAATATTCATTGCCAGGTAAGATTAATTTCTTGCTCTGCACACAGAGCCCTTCAAAGCACATTCAAGCACCATGCAGCTAAAAAAAATTAATTTCTCTTTATTCTTCCTCTTTTGCCTTGGATTTATAATTTTTTCCCTCTTCACTAAATATAAGACAATTTTTAATTGAACTATCTCAGCATGGTGGGCTTTCTCTGTATCACTGCAGCCCTGCAAGTGGTTGCCTTGTGAAAAATTGTCCTACACTGATGTAACCTGAGTTTGCACTGCCTCCCTCTGTATCACGAGCCAGACTGGCACTGTAACCTGAAGAGACATGTCCTCCAAATGTGCTCTGGCTGTGGATTTTTTAAGATTTTGTCCTGTACAGAGAGCTGGGTAACATGTCCTCAAATCCCACCTAGCTCAAGACAGACAGACTCATAAACTTTGACAGTTTTAGGAAAGAGCCCCAACTTTTCATTGCCTACCCACCTCTCCATTAAAAGCAAACTCTTCAGCTATTTATTTATAAACGTTTTTTGATTTGTAGCAAGTTGGATCAGTATTATGAAGTAAACAGCATTTGGAAAATGCAACTTTTGAGTTTTAAAAAATGCTCTTTTTGCAGCATTATAAACTTTCTTAATTTTGTGTTGCCTGTAATGAAGGGCCAGGAAATTGGGCTATCGGCTGAACTCCTTGAGTCCTCAGCCTTGTTTGTGGCTCTGTCCTGATGCAGCAGCTGACCAGGAAAAACAATTTCCTCTGCCCCCAACTCTGTTTTCCCAATTCTGAAACCCTGAGCCAGCAAAAAGCTTTAATTAAGGCTTCAGGAAAAGTACCAGTAACCACAGGCCAACCTACCTGCACATCTCCCACTATAGACAGCCTGTGACTCACAGTCGAGACATCATGATTTTATGCATGAAAAGCAATAGTTGCTCTAATTATCCTCTAATTAGTTCTCTATTGACTGCAAAGGAAAATGCACGTGCTCCTCTGACAGGTGTGTGAAACACAAAAGAGAAGAGGAAAAGTACAATACTGTCAGACATGCTAACCAATATATCATTCCAGTAAATTTCAGTTTTGAGACGAATATAAAAGCTGAACACATTCTATAGAATAGCTCTAGACAAACTGCCAGGAAGAAGAAGGTCTTGAATTCACAGTGTTTAATATATGATCACATCTCCAAGTGCAGTAACTCAGAAGTGGGAGGGTACTGAGGGAATGTTAAATGTAGGGCATTATATATTAATATAATTTCTTTCTTTCTCCAAGATAAAGAATATTTTTGCTCACGCAGCCTTAATTTAGATGGCCTGTCAAGTCCTCCTTTCTGCAGTGTCAGGATGAAAGACACTGATGTGGGCCAGCAGAGGCAGTGCTGGGGCTTTTCAACAATTACTATGGAAATACTAATGAGTCTCTGCTAATGAATCTCCTCCAATGAAAGACCCCAGCCAGCTTCCTCAGCTAGACCCTCCATCACAGCACCCAGAAATTATCCAGATGTTTGCTTGTGCTGAATCTCAGAACACTTTGGGATCTGCTGAAGTCAGCACAAGGTCTCACAGTGATTTCAGAGGGTGCTGTAGCAGTCCTTAACACCTGGATCATCCTGCTGTGAGTCCATGCTCATGTCTGGTCCTGCAGCTGAGGCTCATGGGCTCTACGGCAGCCCAGGGCTTGTGCAGAGCCTGAGCAATGGCAGAGGATCTGTCATTGGGAAATGGAGATGGGAATTCAGCTTGGACTGTGCAAACCCAGCCTAAGACAGCTGCAGGGCCATCCCCAGGCTTAGGGCAAGAGCTGGATGTTGGGAGGCAACAAAATTCCTGGGATGCTGCTGCCTTTTTTACCTGTTAGAGCCGCACAAAGCCAGGCAATCCCAAATGGATTTGGGCATAGTCCATATGGACTGGGGCAACCACCTGTACTGGGAACCAGCTCACCAGAAATCTTTCCATTTCCATACAAGCAAACAAAGCAGCTTCCCATGGGGATCCCCTCTCCCTGTCACTCCTGTCCCATGTTCCATTCTCCCATGGCACACTCATGCTGGGGCCCTGGCTCCTCTGGGGATTCATAATCCAGTTTTGCCTACAGTGCTGACAAAACCTGAGCCTGTGCAGGTACACTGAAAATTCTGCCTTCATCTTCACTTGTCATTACACAGCCGTATTATCAGAGCATGCTACAGACAAAACTTTATTTTTCAGGGCAGGCACATCTTGCTGTTTTTCCTGTCAAATTACAGGAGACATTTGCTGGTCTGACCATCCTCATTAAGCAGCTCCTTTATAGCCATGTATTGCCATGGTACAAAGCAGTTTTAAGCTCTTACAAATAAAACAGTTTATCATAATTAACTGCATGATGGGATAGAGCTCCCTAAAGACAACTATAAATATTGCTTCCTTGCTGCTGACAGCCTGGCAATGAGGATTTGCCTCGAGGTGAAAGAAGCATCTATATTTTACTACCTCAAGTAGCAGAGTGGGCTAACCAGAGCAGTAATTGCAATGATCACAGTCTTTACCACTCTTGACTGTGCAGAGAAATATGCAGTGACATCACTGGAGAGTGGTGTTTGCTGAGCAGGATCAGTGGGGATGCAGCCAGCACCAGAATGTTAATGACTTGCAGTAAAATCAGCCAGTTTACCATCTCATCCATCACCATGCCCACAGACAGCAGAAATGCACTGAAAGGATGTTCATTGAAAGAGTAGCTTTAATTAACTCTCACTCAGCACAGAAGAGCTGGGCCTGATTCAGGCTGCTCTAACCCTGCTTTGCCACACAGGGTGGTTTGATGGAGCAGCGCCTCTCAGGTGGCTCCTGCAGACCAGCATTTCCCAGCTGGGAGAGCCACTAGAAGGAATCAAAAGGGTCAGGAAGCTTTGAAATCTTCACTGTAATCTAAATCAAAGTGAATCATGTCCATCCACTCCCTTTACATGCTCCTATCTCAAGGTCAAGTATTTTCTGTAAACTTTCCCAGGTGCACGCAGAGAAAACGGCACCAGCTCAGCCTTGCCACAGAGGCACTCGAGCCCTGCCAGGGTAAACAGAGAGATTGCAGTGAAAATGCAAGGAGGGAAATGGACAGTTAGTGGGGCCTGGGCTGCTCAATCAATATGTAGCACAAGAACCATTTTCAGTGTGGAAAATTTTAAACTAGATATCTCTGGTTGTCAAGCACCTTCCTTTGCAAAAGAAGCTCTGATGCCTCGCTCCTCCAGGATGTGGACGCAATGAAAATGTCATCCAGTGTGCTCAGGCTGAGAGACAGCTCAGAATGGTAGCTTGAAAGAGTAAGAAATCTCACGATGCAGAATTGTGAACTCAGCCCCAGACAACCAGGGAAATGGACTGACAGACAGCAAAAGGCTCAGCAGGCTAAGCCTGGCCACAAACCACAGTTGTGTTGCGCCTCCAAGACAGAGAGTACTAAAAACCAAATAAAATCTTAAGAACAGAAAGTCATCAGCTCAAGATACAACACGTGTTCACTGATTCAGATCCTTTCCTTATTTTTATGCCACAACCCTTAATCCCTGGTGTCAAGAATCTCATCTAATTCTTTCAGCTTCTCGACTATATTCTCTCACATTGTTACGCAGGGGTGCAGGCTCATTACTTGCTACATGAAGCAGCTCTGCAGAGTTTGTATTTGACTCCTGATTTTCTAAGCCTTCAGATTAAGTCCTCTTATTGTTAGGCTCTTTTGGATCAACTTTATAAAAATTTTTATTTCTTCCTTGACTTATTACTTTATTAAATTTAAATCTTTAATAAAGTCTCCTTTCCCCCATGACAATAAACTTAGCATGAATAAACTTTTCTCACAACTTTTGCAATTTCCCAAGCCTTTATTTTCTTACTCAAATCTGAAGGACTTCTACATAAGGTGTGTTATTTCTCTAGTGTTCAAAAGAAATAATAATTTTTAAAAACCCACTAAAATATGAGTTGAGGGTGAAACTCCTACCTGCATCTTACCATGGATTCTAGGATTTACACCTGATATCTGGTCTGTCACTGGAATGCCTGTGCTAGGTTAGAGGTAACTGCATCTGTGGCAATGCCATTCCAATTCCTATTGATTATATACACTTGGATAAGCTAAACCCAGCTCCTCAGTTATGTTTTACCTGTGTGTGCTCATTGCAGAATTCTGTCACCCATTCCAAGTTTGTGCTAATTGATGATGGCTTGGCTTTGATTGTGAGAGAACACAGCCAAATAACACATCTGACTTTCCTACTAGATCATGCACCAGGGCTTTGTTTTGTCTTATTCCTCTTCTTTAACAGCATCTACTTGCACACCATCCCTGCTCAGCTGCTGATCTGGAGCAGATCAATCCAGGGGAGCAGGCAGAGGCTCCTTCTTTAACTGGCAGGCTGCACTTCTTCAGGAGCATAAAATCCATGTAGGGTCAGGCAAGGAACACTTGTGGCGCTGCAGACTCCGTTATTCTTTGGCTGGTTTCCCACCAGCCCTGCAAGTCAACCTCTCAGGGATGTGCTAATTAGAAAATGGCCCATGAAATTATTGAGACTCACACCTCACAGCTCTGTATTGCTCCTCCAAGCTCTCTCCAGAGGATGTTGTCTGGATCTAGTGCTTTGTCATCTGGAGCTCAGGGCTCGGTGCCTTTAATTAGGGATGTGCCAAAGCTCCTGGGTGCAGTGGAGATGTTGGGATAGCTCTCTCCATCCCACTCCTGTGCTGTGATGTCGTTGCAGGGACAGCCTGTGCACACACTGTGGAGCAGCTGATCCCCTGGACTGCTGGGGGTTGATCTCTGTCCCTGTTGTGCTGCACCACGTTCCTACACTTCAAACTCCCCATTTAGCTGGGCCACACAGAGAGCTGCCTGAGAGGATGTGGCATGACACTGAATAATCACATTAATAACCTAATAACGTGACACCTGGTGTCCACAATTACAGCGGCCACTGCTCAGGAGTGTGGCTCCTGGAAAAGGGAGGGATAATGAATTATTCATCAGCTGCTCTGATCATCAGAAAATTCACACCTCCTCTGTCTTCAATAAACCTTTTCACTCTTATTTATAATCAACCTTTTACTTTGCAATGATAGATGCTAAGTACCTGTTAAATATCTCTGCCATTTCCTGAATAAATGAGACTGAAAAATACTTACTAATAGATTTGCATTATAGTAATTTTTTAATGTTAGAATTAAGCTACAAAAAAAAAAAAAAAAGGGAGAGAATATAATCAAGGTCAACCAAGAGGCTTGATCAGTGTAAAATGAATGCCTTGATAAACAAGAATAATGATTTGTTGACATCAATTTTTTTACAAGTCAGTAATGGTATTATTTCATTCTAAATAAGAATGAAAAATGCAGTGGCTCATAGCCACGGATTAGATGAAATGTTGGTGCCATCTGCTTTAAACTTCTGAAAGTATTATTTGGTTATTTAAACTAATACATCAGACTGAGATAAAATCAGTAACTGTTGCATTCACAGCTCTCGCAGTGAATTTTCAGGAACAGTTTTGCTCTGTGTATTAACCCAAAATATACTAATAAAAAGTCAGAGAAATGGAATATTGTGTGGAGACTCTCATAAAAGTTGGAGAAAATTTTATTCCAGCTCAGAGTAGCTGTTTCTATGCTAATCTTTGATGCTATTGTGCTTCCTCCTGTATACTGTAAGCACATATACACTGCAGTGGAGGCCTTGGGTAACAACAGGGATTGAACCATTCCCTGCTGTGTTGAAAACCTGTTTTGGCCTTTTGAAAATCATATTCCTGC
>NW_005054356.1:922164-976457 GCF_000277835.1 Geospiza fortis | reverse complement strand
CAAAGCCACTTACAATGCTTTAGAAAATGCACTTTTTCAGCTTGTTTCTGGCTTCTTTAAATTCCACATTTAAGCAGCTACTTAAGCCTCACTGTTTTCAAAGTCACTGCCTGCCCAGAGCCTCCTCTATCTTGCTGTGAATATTTCATTCTTTGATACTGTGCTTGACTCAATCCTCTGACTTCTAGCACCAAGTTTCTAAGCATTTGTCCAATTGTACTGGTCATGACCTTTCTGCATCTAACCTGCTAAAATAAACCTTCAGTCCAAGTTATAGAAGTCTAAGATAATATTTTGATTAAGTTCACTGAGCTTTGGATTAGGGTTATGTGTAAAATAATTTAAGGTTAAAATAATTTAAGTAACTTAACAAGTCATAACTTTCAACCCATGTGAACTTTGATCAATTCAGGCCTGACTGTAAGAAGTTCTGAGCAATTCTTGCTTACTTCAAAATCAATAAGTGGCACAGCAGCTCTCAATCTCTCTTTATTTGATCTACAAGTAAGAGCTTAAGAATTTGACCCCATAAGGCAAAATGTTTCTGCATAATCAATATGTGAGACCACAGCCATATCCAAGGCAGCTCTGCTGCCCTAAACCCTGCTTAAAAATGGTATCAGTGTCTGTGTTGTAGATAACCTGGGGCTCTGTGGAATTTCAGGAAAACAGCTGGGATTATCAACTCTATAGAAATGGTTTTCAGAAATGATGCAGTGGAGTCTTTAATAAATAGAAACTTTCTGCAGTACTGAGCTATAAATTACTGTATGATAACATCTTCCCAAAGACAAAACCTCTCAGCACTGTGTGTTTGGGGCTGCTTTATTCTGGTACCAGAATCAATAATGTCCTATCAAGCCTGGGAGAGAATGAAGGGAATTTCCAGGACCCACAGCTGAACTCTTTTCAGGATGACTTTAGACTTCCATACACAAAGTAAGAAGGTTCTCTACATTGATGCAAATGCATTCCTAAAGGTCACCTTAAGTTTAAAGAAAGTGAGGAAAATTTGATTTCTCAGTGCTGATTCAATAGCACAATGTGTTAGCACTTTCACAATGTGCTAGCACTTTTCAGGAGACTTTGCCACTGGCACTTGCTATTTTTATCTACCCACCAGGCAGCTCAGCAAAACCCAAGAAACAATTTAACTTTGTTCATTCTTCCCCCTTGTGTATATAATAATACAGGAAGAAGAAATAAGGTGAAAACATAAAATGATCATTAAAAATGAATGAGAAGAGTGTGGATAGAAGACTTTTGGGCGAATGGACTGTATCCTCATTGGCATGTGGATTTTTTTTTTTTTTACTTTGCTGTAGGTTAAACAGAATATTAACTATTTGCTCTGATTGAAGTGCATGGTGTTGTTGCACTGGAGAAACAACAGGGGAATAAATTCTGAACAGGAGATCAATACTGTCACTGCTGCTTCTCCCCTGCTCCAGGGGAAGGGAATTTTGTATCTTTTGGTCTGCAAGCCACTTCCACTCTGTGCTCAGTTGTTGTCTGGTACTTTAGGTGGAGCTGCAACTCTGTCCTCCTGCACTGCCTGCTGCTCCTCTCCCTCCATGGAATTTGGACATGAGAGCAGTGTGGGTCTTGCAATATTTTCACACATATGCAAATGTTCAATAATTGATCAGTCTGATCTGAAACCAGTGCATGAAAAGATCCCTGTTTTGCCACTGAGTTCTATATGACATGTTCCAGTGGTAATTTTGGTAGTATTGGAATGGTAATCCTCAATGAGGTAACTTGCCCTGCAGAGTAGTTCTGCTGCATCTTTGGGAGCCTTTTCAATGGCTTGCTGAACTTCACACTAAGGTTATAAAAACTAATCTAAAAAGGAGCAGAGAGCTGGGATAGCCATCCTCCACTACATAATTAACAGCCTAAAGGCTCTCCTCCTTGAAGGAGGAGTAAGGACATCCACAGCAAGGCTTAGTGTGCAATATTTTGTTCAAGTTCACACCCAAGCTCATTTCACAACTTTCTCACAGGTAAGCAGAATTAATTCTGATTAATGTAACCAAACATCCTTTCCATAGCTTTGTCATAAAGGGGGAATTAAGGAAGCTTGTGTCTGCTGAAAACTCAAGTAGTTACACTTTACATAGGACAGTCTTGGTAAGGTGTTAGATCAATCTGCACCCCAAGCACTCTGAAAGGGACAGTCCCCAAACAGGAGCTGGTTGGATTTCTTGTTTGCTGTGAGACCCTTGGCTACAACTGCTACAGCTTTCCTAAACTGATGCACACAGGAGTCCAGGCACAAACTGCAAGCAAGGGAGCATTTCTGGTTCAATCTGTTCTACAACTGCATGACCATATTTAACACTTAGCCAGCACTTAGTTCTACAAAGTGACCTTGCTGCAGCAGTTTCTGTGGTGTTCACACAACACCGATATTACAAAGTGAAATTATAATTCATGGAATACACTGGTAGCTTTTAAAGGCACTCACAAGAGCACTGAGACAACAGAGCAGCACCACAGAAAACAAACAAAACTCCACATTTAAGGCTGTTGAACTATAGAGTTTTAAAACTGCTTTAAGTCCAGGATGATTCTGAAATAGCAGATGGTTTGACAACCATTTTCCAGAAGTGCAGTTAGCTGACAGAGCACAATTCTCCCCCCTCCACAATGTTACTGTCTTCTGATCAACATGAAAACAACAGAGCTCGCAGTGACACTCCCCAAGGAGACCCTAAACAATACAAAGCATTTTAACAACCCACTAAAAAGCCTCCCTTCTGCCCCTGCAGTGGGGTCCACTGCCTGTCCTGCAGATCCTGTGCCACTGTCATCTCAGATCATCCCAATCTGTTCATGGCCAACAGCACACAAGCTCCCAAAATGTTCTGTGTGGCAGAATTTCTGCCAAGCAGGGATCCCAGCACGAATTTTCAGGAGTGCAGCAGCAGGATGCAGACCATTACTGCTTTAGTCAGTAAGCAGATGGCAGCAGTAGTTTGTCTCAGAAATAAGTGACCAGAGCTGCTCAGTGCTGAGCCTCTCGCTGCATTATTCCACAGGGAGGAAAGCACCCTGCTTTTTACACATTTGTTATCCTTATTTTCCACAGAACAGCAAGAAGGTACGTGGGAGGGAAGAATACATTGTTGCTTAGCAATGAGATGTTCATAGCATGGTTGGTTTTTTTAAAGCTTTTGCTAAACATACACACACAAAACTAAGATAAAACCACCCTGAGTACAATGGAGAAATAAAATTGCATTCCTAAGAATGGAATTACTGAGGCCAAAGATTCCATTTCTCTCTCTTTTAGGTACCCAACCAAATGAATATTCTGGAAAAGATTATAAGAAATGTGGCAAGGATGAAAAGTGGTAATTTCCCAGGTATTCTCTCAACTGTGTCAGCAAGCTCAGAACTTGCTGAGCCCCACAGTGCATCCATGTCATTCCTGCATCCTCATGGACGTATCCCCCACTAATTCACAGTGTAGTTGTGCAATGTGTTAGAAATACTGCCACAGTTTCTGTTGAAGCTGCATCCTGATGATCTCACTGTCCCTGTCTCTCATTGTTCCTTATTCCCCATCTCCTAATTGGTGTTTCAGGCAAAAGATCTCCCCTGAACCCCTCTGTGGACAAGGTTTTGGCATTGACCCCTGGCAGAGTGTGGGGAGGAAAAGGAAGCACAGGATCATCTGTGCTGCACATCACAGAATCATAAAGGTTGGAAAAGACCTGCAAGATCACCAAGCCCAGCCTTTGACTGAGGCCAACCATGACCACCAAACCGTATCAGGGAATACTGCATCTACTAAATTTTTGAACACTTCAGCGATGATGATTTCACCTCTTCCCCACAGAGAGGGGGGATCCTTGCCTGGGGCCTCCAGCACCACTGGGAAATGGGAACTCCAGAACTCCCCAGACTCCCCCCAAGAAGGAAGGTGCAAA
Source organism: Geospiza fortis (assembly GCF_000277835.1). Lineage (NCBI taxonomy): Eukaryota > Metazoa > Chordata > Aves > Passeriformes > Thraupidae > Geospiza > Geospiza fortis. Next base: position 972,519 of record NW_005054356.1, on the reverse strand, counting down.
GTTTTTTCCCAACCAGCTCTTGAAAGTATATATTCAACTACTTAGGAAATACAGAGCTGCAACACCTATAAACTGCTAAAAGACCAAAAGATCCCAAAAAAGATCCTGTCTGCTTGCAAAGTATGGAATGTCAGATTTGACAAAGGAATAGGAAAGGCATCTTAATGCAGATACACTTGAATGTACAACCTCCCCCCCAGCAATTTATATTGAAGCACAAATGAAGTTTTAGTTCCAGTTTATACTTCTTTTTGCAAAAGTTTCTTAAACCTAAAAGTCCATAGAACTAAAAAACCTCTAAGTTTATGACGTGCAATATTTTTCATAAGTTTCTTTTCTGCTATGATTCACTAATATTCATGCTGATGAAAGAAAATCTTATCTACTTTTTCTGCCTAATTAAAATATGAAGAATGCACAAAAAAGTGAAGAAATAATCAAGCATATTTTTCTAATTCTTTTTTGCTGGAATAACATTTTGAGAAGAGGTCCTTCTTGTTTTTACGCTATTAATAATCCTCCATTTGCAAAATCATCAATGTCTGCACAATTATAAAACTGTAATTTCAATTACTGGAGTATGAACAAGCGGGATGAAAGCATGAGTTATGAGGGAGAAACACTGCTTTTTCTTCAACATCTCACTATTAAATCAGGAAACTAACAATCTGTGAGTGGTAAATGGACTTATTTCTAAACAGAACATTGGGTAAAATTAGATTACACAGGCAAGTAATTTCTGAAGCTAAGCAGATTTGAAGTGCTATCAGCTGGGTGGACAAGATGCACAGCTGGTGTTCTTGTGGGAGACTCTAAGCCCTGCAAAGAAGAGATACTCAAGTGAATACACAGCAGTCCAAGTATTTTGGCTGCTCTTGTGCTGTGATTTTCTCCATCATCTTCTGGTCTCTCTGATGGGAAGATGGGATGAACTTTCTCAGTCAGGTTAGCAAAAGGCTTTGGTACCAGGGCTTTCCCTTGGACACTTCAATATCCCTTCTGCAAACAGCAGCAATGGTGCACAAGTTCCACCTGAAACCATCTAAAACTCTATGGCACACCAGCCTTTGGAGCTGGCTTGCCGTGGAATTTGAGGGTTTTCTGAAAAAATGACAGAAGTCTGTCTTTTGGGAGAACTAGGAGAAAATATCCAGAAACAGTTAAAACTAAACACACCACCCAGATCCCCCTTGTTTTCTTCAGAGCTGTCTGTGGGCTGGAACGAGTAGAACTCTGAGAAACTGCACTTAAATAATACTGAAATATTTAGGGAAACATGGATTTCATCACATGTGGAAAGCACAAACCATGGCATCTGTGAGACCCCTGTTCCACCTCTCTGCCAACAGAAAAAGTTTTGTCTGTGGTCTGTAAGGGAAGGAAATTACAAATCTCCAGAACTGTAGAAGCTCAGGATAAAATAAGAAGTGATAAAATTTCAATTGTCTTATGTAACTCAATTTCATTTTGTGAATATATCAAATATAGTCAAGCTCTAGCACACGGTTTGTTGCTACTGCTTCTCTTGCATTTGTTGCAGCAGCTTCTGGAAAAGTGAGGACAAATTTTACTTTGGGGTGTGATGAGCTATATACCCTCATAGTCAACCTCTCTTCAAGGCAAACCTTGGTTTGAAGGTATGTATTATCATTTATTCCTGGTATGCTTCAAAAAAATACAGTTCTAAATAGGCTGAGTGATTTTTGTAGAAGCTTCTATTTCCAAAATATCAAGAACTTGATAAAGTTATGAGAGGGAAACTACTGTAAATTTGTTTTAAAAAGAAACGTCACTATTTTTAGTCCTTTATCTTAACCTTAAAACGTTGCATTTTGAAAATGAAAACTGCAGCTTTGCAAAACTGAGCTTACAACCTCCAGCCTTCTAAATTCTGCTGCTTCTCCTTGCAGCGTTAATAACCAGAGAGAAGACAGATAATTAAACCATAGAAATCACTGCATTCCCACCTCCCATCCCTCCTTGGTTAAAAATGTAAGAAAAACATAGCAAATGAGATTTTGTCTCAAGTGTTTTTCCCCTGCTATTAAAGATGCTTCTCTGAAAGGAGCACTTGCTGTTTTTCTGCTATTAATAATCCTCAATTTGTGACATCAGCCCATCCCCACAGCAACACGCTGTGCTCAGCTACTGCCTCAGATCCTCTGGCTGCTTCCAACCAGAAGATGGACTAAAACCAGGGAAAGCTGGATGGCTTTTCCATGTAAGGTTGGAAATTTGGCTCCTGTTTGTTTTTCCTCAGTAGGTCACTTTTTCATTAACAAGAGCAATGTTCACCTATTTAATGCAGCAGATCTGCATCAAAGCCTGGTAATTTGCACCCATTGGCCCTCAGATAAGTAGAGGTGAGTTGGACCATCCCTATAATTAATTAGGAAATGCTCTAAACAGTCTGGTAGTAGCAATGGAGGAGATTGATGCACCTGAGTGGAAATTTGGAGAGCTTCTCACTGCAAACCTACTGCGTTCTGCACCAAACAAAAAAGAAAGGAGGAAAGAAAAACAACAACCCCCTATGTGATATTTAGACTATTTTAGTACTGCCACTGTTTAAATCTCTGAAATACTGTGTTCAGGAGTTCTCATTAACATGGATTTTAATGGGAGATATTTGTCTGAGCAGCTAAGTCATTTATGCTTACATAAGGTTGCCATTTACAACAAGAAGTATAATAGCATCTTTGAGCTTTTTAATTAAAAATTAATTAGGAGATTTAAGAACAAAATCATTGGGGGTTACTGTACAATAACATGTTTACAAAATTAGGTCTGGGCTTTTTGTTTTTGTTAAGTGTTTCAATCAATTCTGTGTCTATTAAATATAATTACGTATGATGCTTCCTCAAAATTATAATGTAGCATTTAAAGAGCAGCTGGGAAAAGTCTGTAATTTTAACTTCAGAACTAGGATAACCATTAAAATGCAAATAGGTGCAAACAGCAGTTTGTTGATGAAGAGACCCCTCAGCATAAACATTTTATCCATTAATCTTGAGATTACAAAGATTCCTTCTGTTTTATTACTACTTATTACTTTTGCCAGTCAGGTTTCCTAGAAGATGTCAGGTTCCCTCAAGAATAATTCACTGTTAGGAATAAAAGAATCCTGCTCATTCTTACTGAGCAGGATTACACAGATACAAACATTCACTTCTGTACATATACCTGTGCTAAAAATACATTATGTAGAAATGTCTACAGTGAATTAAGAAGGAAAAAGAAGGGAGAAAAAGCTTTTGTTCCCTTTTCTAATAGAGTTATCAGTTTGAAAAGGAAGCTGTGTTCCACTGCTACCCCAGCTTAAGGAAGTAGCTTAAATGGATCAGACTTCAATCTTCTCCCCTGATTTAGAAAGGCATTCAACCATTTGCTTAATTTTACTTTGAACAAGGGAAAAAAAGAATGAGCTCAGGTTTCACAGATGTATTTCTGGCCTAGGGATTTATTTATGTTAAATTTATTTATTCCTAAGCTTTAGATGGAGTTATTCTAATTTGCTGCTGCTTCCATAAGAACATAATTTGATCCACTATTCCTCAATGAAACTGTATGGATGAGTAAGTAAGTAATGTATATCTGATTGAAATACCCTATTTTGCAAATTTAAATACATTCAGTTTAACAGCAGTGTATCCACCAGAACTTAATCAATGCAGCATTTTGAGTAAGATTGCAGTTATGGCTGTCACACTGTGGTGGGAGAGAGGAGTTTCCTAAAAGGTGAATTGCACACAGGTAAACACCAAACCTGGCCATGCAGACTCTTTATTCATGGCTTAGCTGAATAAAGGCAGAAAGTGCCACCTAAATCAAACGTGCCACTTGTGAGCAGGACAGCAGCAGGAGCAGCAGTGGCTGTGACAGCAGCGTGGGCGAGCAGAGCCTCACCCAGTGCAGCTCTACAGCTTCCCCTCCCAGCAGGATCAGGGAACCTGTCATCTTATGGTTCCAGTCATCACTATTCCTGTGCCAGACAGCTTGCCTGCCATGCACACAGCCCTTGCCATGCAGAGAGGATCACACACGTGGGGTTTGGTTGCTTTCCAAGCACACTCTTTGTTTTCATTGCATCACAGTCTCCTGCCCCCTTACACCCATTTCTGGGTATTCTGTTGAAACGCCAACAAAGGATTCTACCCTGTTGCTACCAAAACCTCCAAACCTCTGCTCTTACAGGGGATTGAAGAAAGAGTCCTAAACACTGTCTATAAAGAGATGATGGTATTACTTTGTATTGCTGCAATCCATATCACACAGTGGCTTCCACCATGGAAAAGAACTGGTCACTCACTTCATCCTCACTGCCCCGAGCATGTACCAATCAATCAGCTCCTCAAACTGAGTCCTTTCCTTCTTTTATTTTATGGAAATGTTTTCTCTAATTATTTAGTTTCTCTTTCTGTGAATATTATGTAGGGTTCAACAAATCCTGCCCACTGCCATCTTGTACCAGGCTACTCATTCTCTGAGAGGTCATTTATTTACAGGAGTTCTTAGACTTGGGATGTGAAAAAACTACGTGAGGGATGGGCAGTGAACAAAGGAATTAATTACTCAGCTAACCACAAAAGGCTCCACATCATTGTGGCTCAGCCAAAGAATTCATTAACAGACAGATGTTTGTATTAGAGGTTTCTGAGGGATGATGAGCCATTATTACACTTGCAATCACAATGGTTGGCTGAATGTAACCAGCCTTAACATTTCTCCAGTTCTGGGTTCAGAACAATGTTCCCCAAAAAAGATGAGGAAAGAAAAGAGATTTTGATGTCGAAATCCTAATTTAGACTAACACAAGACAAACTTGTTCACAGAGAGAATGAATTTTCCTGAAATTCAAAACTATGATTTGAAAGTGAAGATCAAGAGGCTGCCTGATTACAGGGGATGAGCACCCAGAGTGCCAGAGGGCTTTAATCAATCAGGAGAAATTATCTCAAACTGAAGCTGGCTGCTGATACAAAGGAGAGAAGACACAGAACTCTGGAGATCAGGGGAGAAGGCAAGAAATACAAGGAGAAGGATCAGAGGGACTACTGGCCAGTCACCCTCACCTCCCCAAAGAAACGAGCACAACTGAAATGCAGGGAATTTCATTTGAACGTAGGAAACTCCCTTTTTCCCTAGAGAGGTTGTGGACTCTCCATCCTGGATATCGAATCTCTGGTTCTGAGTGACCTTAATTGACCCTGCTTTGAGCAGGATGGTTGCATGAGATGCTTTCTAGAAAGAAATCAGATCTGTGACATAAATTGTAGCTGTCTGTTAGACTTCTTTATTTATGAGCTCTTCACATACTTATGAAGAGATTGCTTTTCCCTCTGACTTTAGTATATAAGATGGGTCCATATAATCAGCATTTTCACTGAAGTAACAATTAGTGAATGATATATTGCTGTCCAAGTATGAGCCTTCTGTCTGTCTCAACAGCTTTATTGAACTTTAAATGAGGCAGAAATGAAAGGACTATTAAATAAAACTAATTAGAAGAATATGAAGATAAATCTAATTTTTTAAAGTTTCTTTGAAAATATTACATTTTGCTATTTTTACCAATTTTGCTCTCCACACAGAAGAGACCGGTCAACATGGTCAGAATGTCTGTAAAAAAACCAGATGAAAACCTGATGTTGTCCACATGTGGAAATTATATTTTTGTCCTAATTAACAGTAATTTTCATATGGCTGTCACCTTCTCAGTACGCTAACCTTTGAGATTAGAACTCATGGCTGCGCCTTCAAAAGAGCTGCAAGACATTAGTGTGAAAGGTTAACAAAACCTTCATCAAGATGCAAAACAGGGAAGGTGAGAAGAGCAGAGAGGAGGCAGACGTGATGTGCAGGCCCTGTGCTGTGTGAAGCACTGATTTTGTTATTCCCAGTTTAAGCAGGCGATGGAGCTTGCTGTTAAACATTCAATTTTCAAAGCATATCTTGAAATCAAGACTGGGCTTCTCAAAGATGCTGTGTGACTTTGCCACAGAACCAAATTAATTTGTAACATTTAAATAGCTACCATAGTTAATAGTTTAACTGTAATTTGTTTGACCACAGAACAAGGAAAAAAGCAAAGTTTAATAGCTTTGCTACCCAAAAGTGCTGAGCCATACAACCTGTCATGGGAACGTGGCCTTCTAGAACAAAATCTCAGTGCTGAGCTATCAATGCTTCATCCCCTTTGCTCACACATTTAACCACCAACCCAAAACTTCTGTGAATGCCATCATTAAAAATTTCAATAAGTTTACAGATGTGCAAGTACCAAAAATGCATTTTACTTGAGCAATATTGGATGTACATTTCTGTTCATACAGTTCTGCTATGCACAAAAACATTATGAGGCTGGAAAGGATAAAAGATTGCACTTTCACATGAGTCCATCAGAAACTGTCCAAAAAAGTTTTAAAACCCTAATAAGCAACAAGGTCTCAGCCGTAACAGCAGTGCAGTTACCAAGCTTTCCACTCAAATGTGCTGCCCAGTTCTTTCCTCTACCACTCTGACACTCATCTCCTGCTCCTCACCCCGTCGCTGCGCGTGAGACATAAGATGAAATATCTCAGGATGTTGTGTGAACCTCTGCCTTCTGATACTGTGAAGAGCCTGAATCAAAGGAAGCCCCTTCACACCTCTCCCTCCAGGCAGTGAGTTTAAGCTTTCCTTGGGAACAGGCAGTTCCAGACAGACTTACCTGCTGCTGGATGTTCCTGCATTGCAGCAAACCCACGAAGGACAAAGTTGGTCACTCAAAGTTCAGAGCTCCTGCTTGTTGAACTGGGAGGAATTGCTGTGTGGAGCTGAATTCATATTCATCTATATTCAATTCCACAGCTCCTGCAGAGAAAACCAGTAAGGTTGAAAACCAGTTATAAAAATATGAGTTATATAAAACCAGCTAATTACCTGATTTTGACACATTGAGACTGTTATGAGTAAGTTCAAGGGACTGGAAAGTCTTGTAATAATGGTATTTTGTGGTATGAGACTTACAACTAAAGACTACGACAAAGTCATATTGAAAACCAGTAGGTGTTTCAAAAATTATAGCAAGTAACTATGCAAAGAAGTTGTGTCTGACACAAGTCAGAGATGATCACTTGCCTTTTAATACTCTGCAGCTGCAAGAAACAGATGTTGTGATATATAAATGTTTTGTCAATACTCCTAATATGTGCTCACACCCATTGTAAAGGAACAATTTTAACAAGATTTAACCTATGAATTCAAAGTAAGATTCTACTTTCACACCTGATGCAGACTTAGTGTCTGGAAGACTCAGCTTTTAGGAGCTGTCTGACTACTGAATTTTTTTTTTTTTTGCTTACCCTATAATAATAATAAAAAAAGATACATACAGCATTGAAATGCATAATTTCTGGGAGCACATAAAAACCCACATTTTCCTAGCAAGTCACTGAAATTTAATTTAGTGATGGAGGACTAAGTCAAGGAATATTTTTAAAGTCATATTTCACCTTTTTAGGATATATACATCTGTCTTTTTCTGGAAGAAACAGTGCAAAGCTGTGTTTTCACATCCTATATAGAGCCAGAGAGAATTCACACAACTGCTTGTGTTGTGACTGGGATAACTTTAGGTGCTGAACTTGTTATGGATGCAAAGTTTCCATGGTTTTCAGTGAGGAGAAGTTTTGTGGTAAGATATTTTCAGGCAGAAACATTTGATTGTATTATTCACCAGAAATTAGAGATAACTGAAAGAGTCTGGCTGCACCTCCTTATACCTCCCCACCAGGCAGCTGCAGGCAGCAATAGCATTTCATTCTTCTTACTTTTCCACCTATTTTTGTTTAGATTAATATGTGTGAGGTAAAAACGGATGTAGTATGAAATAATTTATGAGTCTCATCAGGGAATCTTGGAATGAAGTCCTACAGAGAGCTGAAAATGGAAGCTCAGCCCTTGATTCTCTGTAGAAACACTTCTGAAAACCAAAACCACTGAAGGCAAAAATAGGAGCTTCACTGAAGAGCAGTAAACAGAGACAAAAGCTTTCAATGACTATTCAGAGATTCAGTCCACAGTCAGTGCTCTGTGTGTGCAGAACATTTACTCCAGAAATGACTGTAAGAGTGCCAGGAGATGGGAGCATTCAGGAAAATGTGGCTTTACTTGGAAGATTTTGATGTTTTCTTCCCAAAAGTACCATGTGAGGTGTGGTGGTTTCCAGGTTCACCTGTTACAGTCTCTAAGACTTCACTATTTGATCCACTGCCTTTTCTCTGCAGAGAAATAATGTTAACAGGCAAATAATTATATTTTGAGTATGCCAAAAGTGATGTGCTCTGCTGTCTGCTTTAGCAAGGTCAGATATTAAATCAACAGAATCAAATTAAGATGTGATTTTTGAGTGGCTTAGACACCAAATCAAATTCGCTTAGATGAGTCTTGGATTTTTAATAAACCTATCAAGAAAAGTTGAGGAATTAATAGAAGGAAATAATTCAGATGATGAACAGATCTCATACTAGTGAAGTTTGTAAGGGTTTTTAAAATTCCTTTTGCCATTTGAGCCCTACAGGTATTCCTTTCTATGGCTCAGGCTGGAGAAGATCATTCTCAGACTTCCTGCAAACAATGCTCATGCCTTCAGAGAAGGCATCAAGAATTCAAATCTGCAACAACCTTTTTGACAGGGGTTAATATTAATGTTTTTCTGGGCTGAAGAACTATGAAAACAGGGAACAGTTTTTTGATTTCCTGGTGCTTGATGTTCTATCAAAGGGGCTCTTCCAGCAGGTCTGGGCTGTCCTTGCTCAGGGGACCAAGAAAGGAACACCAGAGAATTCAGAGGAGCACCTGCTGGTTTCTCTCTCATCATTACTGCCCAGCTAGGAACAATCAAGAACACAGGAGTTCCTCTTGGCACCTCTGCCCTCCCATTCCACTTCTGCTGATGGCCAGGACACTCAAATATCCAAAGAAATTCTTTGCTATCCCAAAGGCCATCCTGGCTCAGCCAGTGTGGAAATGCCACTGCCCAGATCCTTGGTACAGCGGGTTTTATGAAGGGTTCACAGCACAGAGAAACCATTAAATGGTTCAGCCCCAGGACAGCCTCCAGAACTTTCCAAGCAGCCATCAGGGCACTTTGTGCCCATCTGCCCTGTGGAGATGTTTATAAAAGGCTCTTTTGCAGAGGACAATATAATGGCTCTTTCAGGGAGCCAAAAATGAGTAAGATTTGTCATAGTGTGGAGCCTTAAGAGTATAAAAACTGATATATATTAATATATTATGATGAATTACCATGGAGGAAAAGCAGAGAACATCTAAACATGTTTTGGTTTATGTTAGATTTTGGTAAAATAATTCTGGAAGCATTAATAAAATGTTCACAGTGGACTACATTCTGGGGTTTGAGGGTCATATTTTTAGTTTGTTTTCCTTTGCTTTTTCTTTTAATAGATTTCTAGAATGCAATGATTTTACTCATTTTTTACTCTGGATCATCAATCAGAATAACTAAGAAACCTGAGGGAAAAAATATAATTTGTGTCAACCACTATTAGGCTGTTTTATTGAAAGTAATTATAATGAAAGTAAACAAAGAAAATAATAATTTCCTTGCCAAAACAGCTTCTGGCAGTGGCCTACTTGAGAATTAAGAGATTAGCTGTGAGTAAAAATAAAAAAACCAACCTGTGTATATTGGTCTAGTAATTTTGAATTAGGGTTTTTATATGACATTTGCAGAGGAAAAATGTTTACTTTAGCTTAAAACTCACTGTCACTGGGATGGAGCTTTTTCTCAAGGAGATTTATGCATGAAATTCAAACACAGTTAAAATCTTGCTTTTATGGTTTATGTAAGCCATGTGCAGAAACCTACATTTTCAGGTGTTAACTTATTCATAGGTATTTTTAGCTTTTCATTGGATGTAAGGGAACATTTTCAGAGCTACAAGTGAGGTTTGTTTTAAAATCCACCCAAGAAGTATCAGTATGTACTTTTTTGGGGTTGATGAAAAAGAGACATGCCAGCATCTTTGTGTAAAAGCATTTTAGTTTGAAATATTGCAGAGAATTTCCAAAAGCCAGGAAGATTTTACTTCTTTATATGTGACACAGAATCTACCCTTGAAGATGCAATAAGAGGGGAAAGGAAAAGCAACTTCCTACACAGGAAATGAGATTAAAACATTGCAAGATTCTACCCAAAAATGCCACAGACATAAGGCAGATGGCAAAGGTGAGGCACCTTCCCTTTCCTCTGCAGAACCATCCTGAAAATGTGGAATTCACATTTTTGACACTGATAGATCCTGCACACATTGCTAAGTCTCTAAAGGAAGAAATGGAGAATCTCCTCAGGCAGCAGGGTTCTCTTTAGGGGTCTTCTTTCCCAAGCCCAAGTGTGGAGAGCACCTCTGCTCACAAGAGGTCAGAACAGGAGGTTTCTCAAGGAGGGAGCCCAGCCTGCCAGTCAGGGAGCAAACTTCTCTGTGTCTGCTTCCCCCTTTATTAGAGAGGAGAAAAATGACAAGAAAATGGGACGTGAAGTAACTGCAAAACATGAGCAGACATTGTCCTTCCTCACAGATGAGGGGAGGCACACACAGCATTTCCAAGAGACACTTGTACAGTGTATTTTTGAAAAATAACAGCCAGAGACAGAGAATTTGTAACCTCCCTACTGAGGCCACTGCTTATCTGTTCTCACCACTGAGAAAGTTTTTCCTAATGTCTGTTCTCTGCTACAATTTAAACCCATTATTTCTTGCCATTTCCAACATGCCTGTGGAAAACAATTTACTTATCTCCTGTTTGCATCACGTTAAGGTTAAAACTTCACTTTTAAGACTAAGCCTTTCAGTTTTTCCTGTACACTTCTGGTTTTTCTTGCTCCTCTCTGGCCTGTCTAGCTTTTGAAGTGATGTGGCCAAGTTAAACACATTGCCCCAGGTGAGGCTTTGTTAAAGTAAAAGCTGCTGAAGTGCTGCACCAATGTATGAAATCAGTTGGGCTTTCCATCAAAACAAATATTTTTTTTTCCTCTGTGTAAGCAGAGGCTTGGGGATGCAGCAGACAAGGGCAAAACCTGCATTTCTCCACAGCAGAACAGGATGTCTCTACATCAGAAGAACAGAATGGGATGGAACACCTTCTGTCCCTATAATTTTTGTTAAAAAGCAGCAAACCAGCAACATGCAACTCCATAGCCACAAAGATCCTTCATTCACCTCCTGCTAAAGGTTTCCCTGCAGCAACTTAGCAATTAGGAACAGGTGACACAGTCTTCATCTGGACAAAAATAAATCTATACTAAAATGAAGCATTTATTTAGGACAAATTTATGTGAATTTAGGTACAAGTTTAGCCACTGTGCTTTACAGAAAAGGAAAAGCAAACAATTCCTCATTATTTTACTTTCAGTAATAAAAAGTCAGCTAGCCTTTACTTTTCCTATAGCTACAATTAAGTTGATAACAGTCAGGGTGAAAGATATCTATCCCTCTATTGCTACAAATTAAACAAAAATCACTTATAGAAAATTGTGAATAGAGCCCTGGAGAGCCAAAGAGCAGCTTAGCACATTTCAGAAAGTAATTTTCTGCAAGAATATTGCACGGGATAATAAAACTGCAGATAAGAACCTCATTTTAGTGCGTATCTTTTGCCTCTGCCGTGTTGTTACCTCAGGATTATGGTAGTGTTTTGGGAAGATAGGAGACAAAAAAGAAACCCCAAAGAAGATATGTGTCCTCATTACTCAGCCATTGTGATGAGAGGTGACATAAAAATGCCTCTCCACCATGAATGAGATACCCAGTGGAACTCTTGTGCCAGGTGTTGTCAGGTTCAGTTACCCACAGGCTCCAGCTGGGAAAATTAAACAATTTTGGCATAAGCCCCCACCCAGTGAACCTGAGAAAACGAAATTACCTCCCCCAGGTACCCTTGACAAGGAATAGTTCTGAAAGCTCCAGCTTTACAGATTTAAAACAAATCATGCTGGATTGAGAACAAATGAAATTTCACATAAACTACAGATAAAAATTAGCGATTTCCTGTAGGGAAGGCCAGCATTCCTTTGAGGATCCTGCCTGCAGTTTTAACCCCCACCCTTCTCACACACTGGAGTGGACAATGAAGTGATATTTATAATGTTTGTCCTGCCAGCTGGGGGTGACCTGCACTGCTGGAAGCCTGTGGGGCTGGAGCAGCTCTGCAAGGGTGACCTGCAGAGAATCCACAGGGTCCCAGTGAGGAGCAGCTTTAACCCCTCCTGCCCCAGCTGGAGAGGGCTGGGCTTGATTCCCTCCGATCGAGGCTCCAGCAAAAGCTGCAGCTGTGCCCGGTGTTGGACATTATTCATGGTCTGCCCACTCAGGAGGCTCCAAGGGCAGGGACACACATGAGGACACTCAGAGCAGGAGTGGGAGAGAAGGTACCACGTGTATCAAAACCACAGCACAGGAAAGGGAGGAGGAGGAGCAGCTTCCCCTCTTCTTCCTCCACCTGACCTCTGGATTTTGCTGCAGCTGCTGGACCATGAACAACATGGTGGGTGCAGAACCACCCTGAGCTGGGCTGGAACTCTCCTTGCTCTGCCTCATCCTTCCAACTTCTCTTTCCATCTCAATGAATCAATGCAGCACATTCCCAGGACAGGACTGGCAAATAAATCCTTTGAGCACAGAGATTTCTGGCAGTGCCAGGCCAGTATTATTTTAACCTCTTTACTGTGCATTTCCATGATGGCACTGGGCAAATTGGCAGCAGCAAAGCAGCAGAACACTTCTCTGAAAAGCTGTCAGGAATTCATCTCACAAAACTCACTGCCTTTCTTCCTGGTGACTTGAGTCTTGGTTCAATTGTTACAGTGAGTGAACTATTTATGCTGCAGTGAAATACAGGGTGTACATAAAGTATATGTGTCCAAAATGATACAGAGAAAAGGAAATGTTTGCTTTCAGCTCCTGCCCACAGTGCCCCAGCAGTAAGAAGTTTTCTTATCTTCTTCCTTTTTGGCTCTCTCACTGGTGTGTGTAAAGTTCCTACACAGAGGGGCAGGAGAGTCATGCTGTGCCAAATCATGCACAATATTTAGGAGGTGAATAGTAAGAAAACTTGTCCTGGACAAGAATTCAGGATTTCATTTTTAGGCAATGAAAAGAATTCACATTCAACGAGCAGCAAGATTATGCAATGAACAAAGGGTTATATTACAGATATTAGAATACTTTTTAGAAAAAGCCTGAAAACAATATCCCATATATTAGTAGACATCTGTTATAATTTTTTTATTAAATTAAACACATGCTGAATTTAACTGGCTTGATCTACTGTTTGCTTTGAGAGCTGCTCCACTGATAAGAAAAAGTCACATTTTGCATGTCTTCTGTCTTTTATCATGGGAGAAACTTATTATGTCAGGTTACATTCCAACACATCTATTGTGGGATTCTGTACAACAGACTGCAGCTTAATAAGCTACGTCAGGAAATTCAAGATATACGTGAGGTCTTTTGTGATTTGGCAATGTCTTATCTGTCAAGCTGCTGGATATCTGAGCTGAAATAAAAATGACAGGGGGAGGGTAGGGCAAAGATATGGGCTCCATAATGCTGGTTTAGTAAATACCAACCTGCAGATTGCTCAGGCAAAGGCAGTGGGAGTGCAGGTTAAGTCTGCCAAAGCACAGAAGAAAACCTGTGCTGGTCCTGTTGCTGTCAGGAGATGACAGACAGCATCAGGGGCTGTGTCTGGAATCAAGGTACAGACACAGAGAGCGGAAAGGAAAAGGAAAAGGAAAAGGAAAAGGAAAAGGAAAAGGAAAAGCCCTGACCTGCTGTTTGCTCCCCTTTCTCTCACCCTAGGGATGTCTCCCATTCCCTCACACACAGCGAGTGCTGTTCCTTGCAGAACAGGAGTATTAGGGGTGGGATGTGTTAATAATAGGTTAGAAACTGTTGTAAAATAGTTGATAGATCGTTAAGCATGTACTGTTAGTTTGGTTATTACATTGTAAAGGGGTTACAAAGGCAGTTATAAGAAATACGGGACTTGTACCATATTACACCTAAGTAAAGTGCACTCCCCACCCAAGCGAAACGAGCCGGCCTGGACAGAACTTCAGCGGGCCAATCCAGCGCCTTAAACCTTCATGCAAATGAAGGATCCAAAAAGAAACCAATCCAAAAGGACAAAAACCAGGATAAAAAGGGGCATCTGATCCAGTGAATTTGTGCCATTCACTGGGGACATCGCTGCTGAGCAGCCCCAGCGCCTGCAGCAGCCTCGACGGGAGCGCTCCTGCTCGGCCCGCGGGCCCCCACGCTTCAGGCCTTCCTTTTTATTACAATAAATGCTGAAATCACTTCAGTCCGGGAGCCTGCTCTCTTTTTTATCAGCATGTCCCCATGTGCCCATGCAGCAGGAGGCTCACAGCCTGCCCAGAAATCTCCCCAGAGTGGGTTTTCTGTTGTGTCACAGAGATGGAGCTTCTGAGGAAAGGAACCCCTGCAGTGTCTCCCTGCCTGAGCCACAGTGAGCTTTTCTAACCACCCCACATGGGCAGATCCATCCTCCCAGCCATTTAACATCATTTACAGCCCCAAAGGAGAGCAGTAACAGAGTGTGCCAGCCTTAGCAGGAGAAATGGCTGAGAGAGGAATTCCCTCTCTCCTGCCTCCTCTGCAGGCCCTGTCCCTGCTGCCTGTGGGGCCTGGCAGTGCTACCTGAGGCTCCCTTTGGGTCAGCACCCTCCTTGAGTACAGCCTCAATTTTATCCCCTGGCTCAGGACAGAAGAGATACAAGGAAGGAATGTGGCGAACAAACTGACAGATGCATCAGGAGGACTACGAAAGAAAACCCTTAAACTGTGCTATAAGCTTCTGAGAAGGAAAATATTGGTTATTTATTAGAAGGTTATCAGTGGCTTGTGGCTGGGTGTGTGCTGCTTGTTGATGCAGCAGATTTCTGCAGTCAAAGCTGTGAATGACACTCCTGCTTTTCCAGCACTGTCCTGGAAACTGGGAGTAAAAGGCTTAGTGCAAATGAGACTTGGATGATCATGCTCCTGCAGGAATCTATTATGAGAGGACAGATTGCTGGAGAAGTGTTTTATAACTGATCCAGTGAGGATCTGTAGAATACCTATTTAAAGAAAGTTGCACCATTAGCAGAGAGAAATCTTACATGAAAAATGTGTTTACAGTTACTAAACAAACTTTAAAAATTAGTTCTTAACAAAAGGGTGTCAAGAAACCAACAGTACAAGACCTAAGAAGAGCAAATTTTGTATTTTGTTCTTTGATGGACTTTTAAAACACAGACCTGAGAGCTACTGATTAACTGAATTAATAGTACACACCTATTCTGCCTGTTAAGTCCTGGTCATTGTGTGTCAATTGATAGATATCAAAAGCAGGATATATATACACTGAACATCTTTCTGATACTCTGTGAGCTTGATTCCATAGGTTTCCTAAAAATTCCTTCTTTTATATTTGTCTCACACAATTTTAAAAGGTAACATGATGTCTCTGTTTCTTACAGTTGAGGAATATTTTTCCTAACAGGGACTAATTCTTTGTTTATATTTATAAAAATGATGTATTCTTCCTGTGACACATTCTCATAATGAAATAAATAAGATAGCTCCAGCACATACAACTGTCTTAATAGAATTGTTTATTACACATGAGAAAACACTTCCAGAATATGTTCTAATGATACCCTAAATAGCATTTTACTTTCAATCTGAGAAACACAGTTGTTCCCGGTATAAATTCAAATCAAGATTAGTGACCAGAATTGCCAATAAAATAAATGAATAGTTGGGGAATATTTAGATCTATCAGTAGAGTGCATGCTGTACTGAAACAGCATTATGTCCTTGCAGGTAGAGAATTTTAAATCAAAGTAACATTATTATCAGTGTCTGTCTTCATGCACTTTGCTTCACAGACACTATTCTGCATTGAGCAGCAATTAGTGAGTCACCAGGGATACTTTCCTAGACTCCTCAGGTCAGAAAAGCTAATTAACCTTCCTCCTGTATTCTGAACAGACTTACAATTATCAGTGCCAAATCTTATCCTTCTTTTTTCTTTCTTTTTTTTTTTTTTAACAACTTTTAAAATATTGGTAGCAAATTAGGAAAAATGTAAAGAAGCTCTCCAGATAAAACCAGAAAATCCACTGAAGAGGTTAAAGAGCTGAAGCTGTAACCCAGGTTTGTTTGTTTATAGCAGCAATTCTTTGTTTAATAGATTTCTTACAAAGCTCTGGGAGGGAGATTTAATTAACTGCCCATTTACACCCCAGGTAACTGCAGACACTCGGTGCAGAGTGAAAACAGCTGTGTTTGCTCTGGCCTGGGCTGCAAATGAGTGACATTTGCCATTGCTGGTCCTAGGCAGGGGTGAGCAATGACCAGCAGGGCCAAAGGCACTGCAGATGTCACTGAGCAGGATGCCATGGCAAGGCAGTGGGGTGACAGCTCTGGAGGAGATCTGAGCCCAGGATCATGGATCTGAGCCCAGGATCTGGGATCTGACCCCAGGGTCTGGGATCTGAGCTGATCTCTCAGGCTGGACCTGCTGCTTTACGGGAGATTTGGGGAGGGATTTATCACCAGCTCCACCATAGTGCCAGTGCCGCCAGAAGGTGGCCAGAAGGTCACTTTAAAGCCATGGAAGTACTGGTTATCTGTGTTGGAATCGAGTGGGACATAGATAATTTTAATGAGTTTGGTTCTAGGTTTGGTACCATGTGAGAGGACAGAAGGTTCTTGCTCAGAAACAAACTCCAGAGGAGCAAACTGACAGCCTAAGCCTTTCCCAGTAATTCCTGTCTGATTCTTCGTGGCCTCTTCCCTTGCAGTTTGTTCTGAAAATAATGACACATTTATTTCTTTAGCTGCTGTTCTGGCCTCCCTGCAGCTCATTCAGTTAACCCACAACCATGACACAATGATTTTTCTGTTGCAAGAAAGGGAAAACTTCCAGCATTTCAACAGCATTGCTATGGCCTCCTAAAAACAGACCAGCAAAAGGATCTAATTCTGAGATAATTCCTGCACCTTCTGCACAAACTGCTCCTTGCATTTTATTTATCTTAATAAAAAAGCAGAGGAAAGGTTAAAGCAAATCTGGGAACATTTATCTTGGCAAGGCACTTTGTGACAATGGCCTGCATGCAGCTGAGCCCATGAGTGAGGGAAGGAGCTGCAGCTTTCCCTTTTTCCTCAGGATGTGAGAGGTCCATGAAGGACCCTGCTGCATTCACTGCAATCACAGAAATCAAACCTCAGCCACGGGGGGTGTTTAGGAGGGTGAAGTACCTCACACATCCCCTGAGCAGGTCAGAGGATGTCAAGAATTTGACAAAAAATAGGAAGGAAGAAGTAATGTCTGTAATGGGAGAAGGTTAGAACTGTTTTTGTGCAGCACTTAAATATAGGAAAAGATCTTCAGATCCTTGTGTCAGGTGTACTTAGGGAAAAAATTCAATTTAATGTTTCCAGTGTTTTGCCATGCATTGAGTAGTGTGAGTCCAGGATTTGAACTATACAAGAGCAGCCTGGCATATCTGTAAAACTAATGTTTCAAACTGCTGTGTGATAAATTAAAGTAATTCCATTCGTCATACTGCAAAAAACTGGCTGCTCAGAAGCCTTTGAAAAAGTACTTTCAAGATAAAATATGTGCTTGTTGTTTCTGTGTCTTTTAAAGAAGATGTTGTATCTTCTTCACAGCTTCAGTGGTAAAAAAAAATTAAAAAATCATGTAAGTTGTGTTTTCTGTGACATTTAGATGTCTTGCAAAGTGGTTTATTATAGATCTTCTGGACATTTGGACATTTAATTACATGTCAGAAACATATTCTCTGTCCTCATGTGAATGAATATCAAGAGTTTATTTATTCATAGTCTATTTGTTATTCTTTTTCTGTTTCTCACACAAAATTATCAGTTGGAAAGTCAGTCATCAGAGACACTTAAAATTTTTAGGGGTCATAAATCTAATTAACCTCAGCAACTGTGCTTAAAGTGGTGAAAAATCTCAGACAAGTTCTTACAGGAATCTACAGAACCACTCAGACTTGGAGATCGATTTGCACCTGGTTTTTCAAGTGACCTTTAATGTAATTCTCAAAACATGCATGGAAGGCATGATGTGAGAGCCTGGGAACACAGAAACCAGGCCTGCATGAATTTCAGTGCTCAGCAAACCCACCCAGGAGCTCACACTGCAGGCCCTGGATTCATTCCAGGAATAATCTTGGGGAAGGTGAGGACCAACACTGTGAGCCCTGCTAAGGAGTGTGACACACCTGAGAGCTGCCAGGGAGCTCTAGTCAGATCTTTGGGTTTGGGATTTTTTCATATTTTTTATTTAATAAATGAATGGAGAAGAAGCAGTAAGATGTAGAAGATTGGAAGTTAACAATCTAGAAAGAATTAATTTTATTTAGGTGAAGTAAATATGAAGCAAATTTTCTGACTGTCTTTTACTTGGATAAATCCTAAATTCTCCTGCATTGTAGGATGTAGAGTGGGAATGCATTCCTTTTAATTTTTGTTTTCATCACAATTGATCACTCTAGGAGGATGACAAGGGAGAATATCTATATTTTTTGCCTATCAGCATCAAGAGTGGCCTCTGGTTAGTGCTGCCTGGTACCACACTGTGGGGAAGAACACCTATCTCACACCTGAGAAGCTGCAACACATGAAATATTGAACAAAGTGAACTGTAAGAGACCACGTGATTGTAGATTTCCAAGTAGAACTGGGAAAGTGTGTTTCTTACTATTTAAGGGGAAAATGTGCAGGTGGAAAATGGAGAAAAGCAGATAAATGGTTTTGATTCAGGAGAAATGAGTAAAATTATGGACAAGTGCTTGCTTTGTTTCTAAATATCTGACATTCAGCTGAGGGACACATTCTCATGAAAATGAATAAAAATTAATGACATTGCATGGGAGAGTCCCAGCTCTGAGGGGTGTTTATTCCCTGTTCCCTCAGGGGAAATGCTCTGATCCTGCAGGAATGAGTCCCCTCAGACACAACCTGGACTTCAAAGCCATCAGTTCTGTATCTTATCTAAGGGAGCTCTGCTGCTTACAGAGCTCCTGCCTCACCATAAGATGGAAAATGGGATTAATCCTAAGGAGAGAAACACATCAATTTCCTGGCTGAAAAGCTATTCTGATGAAACTTCCCATGAGCAGAATTTACATCAAAAAAGATTAAAATATCAGCTGGTATCTCTGCATTGATTGCACTGGATCAAGTAGGAGGATGGTTGAAAAATAATATCAGTAATACAAAACTTCTGTCCAAGGTCCTGAAAAGAAAACCCAGACTGTTTCCAAAAATGTCAAAACCCAAGAGGTTCTTTGGATTATCTGCTCAACATTGCACTATATATTTGCTATATTCTTGATGGAAGTTTTCACCAAAATATTTCCACATTAATCCTCCTTTTTAGTGCCTCTAATGAAAAAAAAAATTATACAGCTACACACAGAAAAAGCATCCAAAATCTGCCTGGAATAGTTGACTAACTTTTGCATTATTTTGCTACAGCATATTCAGTGAGCACAGCAGAATGCTTGATTGTATTGAACATTAAAATCTTGTACATGTTGTGCTATAATCTGCATTGTATTTTAAGTGAAGAAAACCCTTCACTATTTGTTTTTGTGTGAGGGTTTTTTTTTTGTTCTCTGCAGTGCAGCAATTGTTTAAGACAATTTTTAGTGCTTATTATTGTTATTGCAAAATACTGAACAAAACCCAACAGAGCTAGATATTGCTGGGTATAATTTTATTAATTTTTTTCCCCACTGCAGCAGAAGAAACTATGAAAGGGAAAATTCTAAGCAAGTATCTCCTTGAGGGACTTGAAGTGTGTATTTGTGAGGAGACAGAAATGTAGTGCCTGAATTCTGTTCAGCTGGGAATTATCTATTCTGTGTGCTTTGAGTTGCTTTATCTTTCCAGGAGTAGTTAAACCTAGGAAGTTTCAGGCATGTAGGACCTGTGATCTGAGTAGAGCTAAAGATCAAAGGCTGAATCAAAAAAGCTTTCTGCAAATTTTCCTTCAAGTCTTCTTGAAGCTGGATCTGTTACAATTTTGCATGTGGGAATCAGACTGATGGCACTGCATTGCCTTTCACTGCATATTTCAGATAAAAATGTTCATTATTAAACAATTAGCAAAAGCTGTAATATTGGATGTCACTGAGAAATTCTGTTCACTTTTCCCAACTAATTTCTGATGTGGGGAAAACAAAAAAAATCCCATTTTTATGAAATATGGGAAATAGAATTAGATAATATTGGTCTGAGTTCAAAAATCAGAAGTGATGCCCGCATTTCTGTCATTGTGTCTGCTCTGAAAGCAGCAGCTGATCTTTGCCACTGGACCAGAGCTGGTCCAGGTTGCTCTGGCAACAGGATGCACAGGCAACAAGATTCCACTCCAGGCAAAGAGTTTAAGAGGGAAATTTTCCCTCTGATATTTATAGCTGAAAAGTTGAGCACACACTTAACTTGAAGCACCTCAGGAGTCACCACTGATTTTAGCTGTCCCTTCTCACATTCACTTTGACTACAACAGAATAAAAATTACCAGCAAGAAAAATGTGTTCCTCTGATTCCAGAGTCCCTCTACTCAGGTTAAATGGGAGGAAAATTGCTGGTGGAATTTTTTATGGATTAGTGCAAGGGCCCATTTTATTTAACATTTTAATTACTAAGCTGACACAAAAATTTGGGACAATGCTTGTGACATTTGGTTCTGAAAGGTGGTTGGGAGACATCATCAATGTCAAGGAAGAGTGGAATACCCAACAGGACAATTTGGATGACATTTGGAACTGGAGTAATGGAAATAGGATGAAATGTAAGAGCACAAAATGCACAAGCATTCACTCAGGAATGGGTAACAAGAAATTCTGGTACAACCAGGGAGCTCATTAGCTTGGAAATGACAGAGGGTGAGAAGGACCTGGCTCTATTACCTGATCACAGAACAGCTGTGAACCACCAGTATGACTGAGACCATGAAATGGCAAAGGTTATGTCAAGACATAGCAGGAAAAAAATCCCTGCTGGAGTTTGAAAATGGAACTTTTTATGAATAAAATATTAACCGTAGTGAGGAGATCGACCAGAACCTGGTCTTTTTTCCACACTTTTTTGTTATTTTTCATCATTTAAAGATACTTTTCTTTGTAATAGGCACAGATATTTATAAAAGCATTATACTGGAGTAAAGCTACAAAAAAGTTAGCCAAGAAGTTTTTACACATGGATCTCAGAACAATGGAAAATCGGAAATAAATGCTGGTTACCATTGGCCCTGGCAGGCCATTCTCAGGCTTGCTGTGGTGTGAGAGAGCATCCAGTCAGTCATTCCTTCAATCACAGCTGGTTGTTTGAAAATAAGATGAGATTACAGGCTAACACATGGCAAATTAGACATTCCAATACCTTCCCTGCCTTCCAGAAGGAGCAAAGATGATACTAATGCATGGCTGGGCCTTGAGTTCCCTGGTTAAATTGCTTTATCAGAGCCCCCCTGCACACACATCATTCCACACTTCCAACAAGACTTGCATTTTGAGGACAGAAATTTCAAAGCAGATTTCATCACCACAGGAAAAGTGATACTGGAGTTGGTCCAACCTTGCCAGAAAAAGCTGTATTCCCACATGTTTCCCAGTGACACGCTGAGCATAAATATGAAGTGCTGAGTACATGAGCCAAGCAAATGATTACACCTCTGCAAATGGAAATGGTCTCTGAGAGCTGCTTTTCCCAACCCTGGGCTTCCAATTCTTGATTGTTTGAGGCTTTTATTGACACAGAAAAATGATGAACTAGAGGCCAAACTAGAAGTTTGTTCTGTGCAATGTTCATGCACTTTGAAACACAGCCCTGATGATTATTCATTCTTAGTTTTCAGTCACAGTATTAATTTCTTTCTTGAACTCCTATAGTCGGTGTGGTGAGCTAAACAAAAAACAACCAAAATAGCTGAAAACTGCATACTCTAGGACATATCCTGGGAAAATAAGGCCACAATGAAAATAATGAAGGGAGAGCTAAAAGGTTTAATGATACAGATTATGGCTTAGACTTCTGGAACATTAGAAGATTTCCCCACATGTGAATGCATGTAGCACTTAATTAAAGAAATGCCAGTAGATGGCACTCAGAAGTGTGTTGCATGCTTCAATTCTGTCACATCACTAAAAGTTGCTGTTGCTGCTCATGGCCAATCTCTTCTTTATGCATTTCTTAGCACCAGGGTTAATAAAAGATTTGCTATTTAGGTTCATTCCATATAGCCAGAGAGCAATCAAGCATTCAGAGTGTGCTACTCAGTATCTCTATAATGGCATTTCAGTTCACATTAGAAGCATTTAAGGCTACACATACAAACAAATTATCTATATTTTCTTTACTCTGCTCCCTCAATTCTCACCTAGTGGCCCAACAAGTTAATGTGATTTGCCATTTCTCTAGGCTGGGTTAATCTTGATGGATGTGTTATGGTTACATCAAGTATAGCATAAACCAAATTACCAAAGTCTTCAGATCTCCTTCAGTAACTCAGTTTTCTGCAAGAAGGCATTTTATCCCCTTTGTGCATGCCATTTTTCTCAATCTCTCTCCTTTTTTTAAAAAAATAAATAACATTGGCAATGCAGCAAGTGTTGACTTTGATCACTAAATTGCATTACATGCTTGTTCCCATGTATTAAGTAGCGAGATTCAAGATTGGAAACTGCTTTAAATGATGTAGAGTCACATCCAGGGGTGGATAATCCCATTGTTCCTAACCATGATTAGGGTTACAGATCCAGCTGCCAGGTAACTGGAGCCATGGAAATCTTTACAGGGCACTGCAATAACTTTGCTACTGGATTCAGAGCAGAGACACTGCAGAAAAGTGCAGCCCCAGGGTTCTATTCTCATGGCTACTGCTGCACTGGAAGAGGATTAGGGGATAAAATCCACCTTCAGAAAGATAAACCATGTAGAATACCAAATTAAATAAAGTAATTTCGGGACACCACCACCACCATGACCCCCAACACAAATATCTACTGTAGAATTAAAAGATAAATGTTGAAGAAAAATAAAAATAATGCACTAATAGATATTAGCAGATGATAATGCCTACATTCTGAACTGAAGAAGGATTTAAAGCTTACATATTGTTCTCCTAAAAGCTGCTTGGAATGTTAACTAAACATTTTATCACAACAACGCCTATAAAAATGTTTTACCCCTTAAAAAATGCAGCATGAAAAAAATTTTGCTTCCTTTTCACAAGTGGGGGTGTAATACAATAGGCAAAGGAAAGCCACAATATGTTCTGAATTTTTGCTGAAGAGGGTCTGGGTTTTCAAAAGCTGGATCCAACATTCTGTGTGTAATGGGATCCTGCATTTCCTGGGGCTTCACCTTGTCCCAGAATTGCAAAGGCTGGAGCTGCACCCAGATCTTTGTGTAGATTGCTGACAAAACACATCAGATCCAGCTTTAATCCAGGACAGCCAGAGCACAGCAGTTCAAATATTTGGGAAGTAAATAAATAAACATCCAGGCTGTTGTGTGCTGAAGCCCACATCTCCCTCAGCAGTGAATGAGGACAAGCATGGACCTTTTTATATTTGCTACACACCAACCCCATACCCCTAACACTAACATATAAGGGGAAAAAGCCATTTTTAGGGCATCTGGTGATTCCAGTCTTGTAAACTGTGCAGAACTCAGCTGCCGTAGAGGTTTAAAAATTATACGTGTCAAACAGGTATTTATTTGAATTTGGAGATATCAGTAATGGCTTTCACCTTTACATGAATGTAATTATGAGATATCTTTATTGATTTGGATGATGAGTCCACAAACCGCCTTGACCTGCCCTCACAGAAGGAATCTAAAGGATGGTGGGTCCAAGAGCTCACAGCACCAGGGCCATGGAGGGAACACCCAACTCTGTTTTCCCTGACTGCTTCCAGAAGAGCTCTGTTCTGCACAGGGCTGTGTGCTCTGATTCCATTTCTCCTTGAGTAGGTGTTAAATAATAAACCTGAGCTCTCAGAGCCTGTAGGATTGTTCAGATACATGATATTTGAAAACATTGGTCAATTGTTCTTCTTTTAGTCAAACTCTTGCACAAAATTTAAAGCAATTTTGCATAATTGTTTTTAGTCACAGTTTGATTTCTGCAGGTTCCAGTCAAGTAAAATATTTAGCTCCTCCCTCCTCAGTTAACAAAGGAGTGAAGCCAAAATAACTCCTATTCCACAGCAGAACAAACCCATCAGCTGTTCTCAGCTGAGCTCTTAATGTGACTTTGAGATCATTTGTGTTATGCTGTGCTAGGGTGTTGTTTCCTGATCTTGAATTGGGACCTCCCCTTGCTCCTACTGTGCAGACACTGCAAAAAAGACTTTGTCTTTATCCCAGATGATGCCAGCATAAATTAGCCTTCCATAAAAGCCCTTTTCCTGTAATTTTATGAGCTTTAGCTCTACTTTGTCTCTTCATCATGATCATCTCAGGGTGTCTAGAATGGAGAAATGACATCAATATATCAGCTTATGTTTTGGAAGAATGCACTGAGAGGTTGTACTGGGGTTGAGGATATGAAAGAATGAGTGTGGGAGATAACTTTAAATTTTAGAGACAAGAACTGATCATATTTGTACACAAGTATTGGAATAAATGTGAGTGAATATCTCAAGTACTCCATCCTAGTCATTTTAACTCAGAGAAATTGACTGGAAAATCAGCTCGTGTAGGAAATTGGCTTAGCAGATAATAACAATGCAGATTTTAAATGTGTTTCATCATTCTGAACATGTCTAGATTACAGCAATTCTGGTTTCTCTGTAATTATAAATCTGCATTTTACCGTGTTGCATATTGTACTCTGGATTCTGCACTCAGAACTCAATTGCCCTCAGAACCCTGTCCATTGAAGGTGTGTGCAAATTTGTTTTCCTCTCTTCCTGATCACTGCTGATAGTGCTGAATTTGGGGGTTGAAGCTCTGCCTTCCCCACAGCCTGGGAGGTAATGGTGTGAATATTCAGAGGGCATCACATCCAGCAAGACAAAATTTAATCCCAAATCCAAAATTTAGTAGAAATCATGGACTTGGTTTTACCAGATGAAATTTAAGCCCCTAAAAGCTGAGATACAGGGCAGAAATGCACACAAATAAATAGAACCACATAATAGAAAAGAACTATTACTGAATGACACATATTTTTTTATGACTAGCTTTTTATTTCAGCAACTTTTTCTTTCAAGTATCTCTTCTATAGTGGAATAATTTTGTATTCAGCAGTAATATTTATGAATTCACTCGGTATTCATGTAGATGTCACATGTATTTGCACTGATTTTCCCCCACTGTTTAGGATTAGTTAATGGGCACTTCAAATAGAGTGTTACCCCTATGGGAGTAAAATAATTTCAGTCTTGGTGCACACATTTCCAAGTCAAAATACAAATGATGAAATTATATTGAGAACAGATCAGGCAGTTGTTGGCTTTTCAAATAACCTACCAACAGGCTGTTTAAAAAAATCTGTGGAGGGGAAATAGAAAAATAGCCTTTTGTCTCTGAGAAAAAAAGTGCTTAGGAGTAAAATAATTGCTTAGTCTCTAAGTACAGAGAGACAGATGCTGCAGTAAATCTGGCTGGCTGCACTGTGGGCAATGAGGCTCTGTTAATTTACAGCTCTTTGTGAGGAGATGTTTGCTCAGTCACTTTCTGATGGGGATGGCTGGTCTACAAGCTATTCTATTTTATGCAGGGTTCAGTCATTTCGCTTGTTTTCTACCTTTCTGATTGGTGTGCATTACAGTGGTAGCAAATACACTTTACAGCCAAGGAAAATGCTCTCTCTTGTGATTCACTGATTACTTGCTATAATCTGAATTCAAGTGTGATGAAAAATTCTTTTCAGGCAACGCAAAATAACTAAGGAACACAAATTTGTCTCCCACATTTTCTTAATAAATACTGTACATGACTAATAACTACCTCAAGAGTTTTGCTCTTCTATTGAATGGTACAGCAGAAAATTCATACAAAAAGTGAAACAATTCTAATGCTCTTTTGTAAAAGATTTTAAAGCTAATTGCTTTAAGCACTGCAGATGCAGTCTTTAAATAGGTTGTCATTAGTTTTGTCAAGCACCATTTGAGACATCAATATGAATTCTGAAATACCCTTTTCAATTTACAGATCGAAATCCTGGTGAATAGCCCAGCACTCATGATATTAAAGGGGGAAGATGCTGTAACCCCACCATGCTGAGCACTGAGACCTGAGTGGTGCAACCCCAACCATGCTGGGCACTGACACCTGCCTGGTGTGACCCCACCATCCTGGGCACTGATTCCTGCCTGGAGGTGCTTCCATGTGTTGCTGTGGGCTGAGGAAATGTTCTCCCTTGCCAGGCTCAGGGAATGCTCCAGAAAAAGGGATCAGCTTCTACTCAGTTCCCATTCCCAGCACAGGGAAAGGAATGATGCCATGATTAGAGTACACAAGTTGCCCATGGCACGGGAAGGCATCCCCAGAACTCTCCTGGGCACTCCCTGTACTCTCCCTTTGACCAGATTCTGGGTTTAGTTTCCACATCAGGAGTCCCTGCTGACGTGAATAAGGACAGGGGGAATACAAGCATTTTTTAATGCTTTGTGCTGAGTCTCACACCATCCCAAGGAATCTGGCTGCTAGATGCCCATTAAAATTAATAGGAACTGGCATCCAGCAGGTCCCTGTGGTTTTGATATCTCAGCTGTAGCACTGTGTTTGTTTGTTGGCTGTTTGAAGTGTGCAGACCCTGAGCTGCAGATGCTGCTGAGATCTGACATTGTTTTCACTGAGACACGAGAGCTGTTCCTGTATTTGCACTGATCTTTTGTTTATTATCACCCTGCACACCTTGGGTCAGTCCTACTGCCAGAGTTCATTTCAGACCACAGATCTTTTAAGCTGACTCTGTTTTTTTCCCCTTAATAGAGCAGCCTGGGGATGTCATTGTCCCAGTGTTTTGTTACTCGGGTCCTGTCATCACTTTAAACATTTGATAGATGAAGCTATGGAGAATTGAAATATTATTTATATTCACACCCCTGAGAGTTACAAACTGTAAATTGAGAAGGGAAACTATGAAAGCTCTCCCAAGAGGCAAAATCACTTCTTTTTACTGCTGATTATAAAGAAGATTGGCTGGCAGATGTTAATATTGGCAGTTACTCTCTGACAAATTTTCTCTAGGTATGGCTAATCAATTTTTGCTGCATGGAATGAGAAATGGAGCTTGAATATTCAGATGTCTAGACATGTAAATATATTACCTTTATAAATAGGTTTAAATGATTAATATATTTGAAAAAAAACCATGAAAAATGGATAAACTAGAAGTGTAGGGTGAAGTTTGATAGATTATTTAGATAACAAAATTTTGATGATGATAGATAACAAAATGATAGATAGATAACAAAATTTTTCTATACATTAGGAGGATGAAATTACCCATGCAGTTACCATATATGTATTTATAGACAACACTGGTCTTTCTGTAAAATCTCTCTCAACTCAAAAACTCTTTATCCCTTAAGACAGTTTAAGTGCTGATATTTGAAATGGACCCGTTCTAGACAGAGATATTATCAATGTAATAAGGATAATGCAATTTGATCCATTACCACTGCAGAATAGATGCTTTCTCTGTGCAGGGTCCTGCAAACAATCCAGGCAATTTAATAGACCCCAATGGGATGCTCTGAAGGTGAAGGTTTCAGGAAGTGACAGGAGTGATCCCATAATTGCAACATGATTATTTAATTCACAAATGTTCTTACTTCATAGCGATTCAATACAGATCTCTGGAGGAAAAGGATGACATTTCCTCCCTGGAGACGAGCTGTGACCATTCCCTAGGGTGTTCTCAGCTCCTTTGCTCTGCCCAAGGGAGCAGCTTACAGCTCTGTGATGCATCCCCAGCCCAGCTGCCCTGGTAGCTTCACACAGCAAATCCCAGCAGCTCTGCAAGTGCCTCTGACAATCCCTGGAGAGCTGCCATGGAGCAGTTCTATTATCCAGGTACCACAGAAGACACTCCCTGCTTTCCCAGCATATCTGCTCACTTAGCTATGGTAATGTGATTAACCTGATTATTTCTGAATCAGTCCACTGTGGCAAATGATGAAGTGCCATATGGCTTTTGGAGAATGAAAGCAACGTGTCTGTGTGGTGCAAGAAATGTTTCTGGATGGGTGAGTGAATTATGTATCATGATTCATAGTTAAATACCAACCTAAAAGAAAATTCTTTCTATGGAGACTATTTAGACTGTTTCTATATTTTATAAAAGGCAATGGATCAAAGAAGAAATCTAAAGCAGCAATGTGTACTTAATGACCTGTTCCAAGGAGTAAATTATGGCTGGAATTGTCAGGGTATTAAACTTAGTAGAGCAGAGCTTAAGCAACAGCGATGGAAATTTTCAAAATATAGTTCATTCTTTTACAGTGACACAATAGCAAAATAAAGGAACCTCTGTCAATATGATTTATTGAAGAAACTAAACAAAATATGTTGGAGTTACTGCGTCCCAAAGTCATTTAGCTGTTCTATTACTTTTAATGAATAGCCAAGATCAGGGAATATATTCAGTGAGATAAGGCTCAGTGCATTTCTGATAAGGGGAGAAAGGTAAAAAAAGAAAACCTGCATCAATTTTTCACTCAGAGGTTTATTTACTGGAGGTTTATATATATAAAATCCCAAACAAGCACCAAAATGAAACATCCTATTTTCTCTCTGGTCCTTTTATCCATTTAAAACCAAGGCTTGACTAGAGAAATATATTTGTGTGATAATGTTTCAGGAAAAGGTCAGATAAAAATCAGATGAGAGTTTCAGAAATTCACAGGTGTTTGTGATATATTTTTCTGTTCTCAACAGGACATGAGGCTGAGAGAAATCATGGCCTCTGCTTGTAGCAAATGGCCAAGAAAGACATTTTAAACAGCTTTACCTGAGCAATGACCTATGGATTAATCAAGAAAGGACCATCAGTTATTTTGGGCTAAGCCTTCAGTGCCTGAACAAGCCTGACTAAGTGGCCTTGCTGCCCCCAGGTTGTGCTGTAGACAAAGACCAGGACAACATTCACAATCTGGGCTTATTCTGCCAATTTAATCACTTGTAGCTTTCCCAGTTTTAATGAGGGTGAGGACATGGCTTTACTCTTTCCAAGTGATGAAGGACTCCACAATTTTTTGTGACTCTACTTGAGAGTGGAAAATTTCTTTCCTTGTGGTGTATTTCCTTGTTTCCCTGTGTCCCAGGGAAAGGTTTGTTGCAGGTGCTAGGGAGACTGTCAGAAATGAAGCATTCCTGTTGCTCTCAGGTGCACAGGTGTGCTGGATGTTTCTTAAGCAGACTCAGGAATTATTAACAGTGAGGTTTTTGGTGATAAAATACAGCTGTTAGCACTCATTTGGGTTGCCTTAAAAACACATGTGTGAATAAACACAGCACACCAATAGCTGCTTTAAAACTGTTCAAAGATATGGAATAGCACATTGATAATTAGCTTAATAAACTATGACATATTATTAATTTGATGACTAAAATCAGCACTGATCACAATTTTTGGAAGGTGTAATGGTTCTCCTTCAGACTGAAACCATCCAGTCCCTCAGGTTCTTTTATGTAATGACAAGTTGCTCTTTGCACAAAGAGGAGTGATGGGTTTAGTAACAGCAATGACAGCATGGTTGAACTCTTTAGATGGAATCAGAGTAGATGGGAGTTATGAAGAACACTTAGAAAAGGGCATTATAGAAACTTCATTCACTTCCACAGGGATCACATTCCAGGCATGCAAGGAACCAAGACACTTATGGGAAATTCTGCTAAAAATCTCTTCAAGCTGGCATTGTTGGTAAAACAAAGGGAGAATATGATGACAACATGAAGATCTGAATAGACTTTATTAATAATCCATTTTAAGGCCTCATAAATATATAAAGAGCTCTATAAGGTCTAGATTAATAGACTCCTTCCTCCAAAGAGATCATTCAAGTACCTCAATTCTTCTCCTGACTACAGCAAATGGCAAAGCTCTCTTGAGTTCATGCCCACTCTGAGACATAAAAGCCAAAGCAAGAAATGATGTTTTAGAAGAAGAAAATCCTTTCTTACCAAGAAAAAAAGAAAAGAAAAGAGGGGGAAAAAAGAATTCTTGGAAGTCAGAATACTTCAAAAAGTATCTGATGCAAGAAAAGAGAGCATGAGGAAGAGTTTCTGAATCACAGGCTGACATGAAAGACAGATCGAAGGGGTAATGTGAAAGAGTTTAGGAGGCTACATAGTTTAGAAATTCCAAACACTCTGATGCCTTTCAAGTTCACTGTTAAAATCTTGGCTAACATTTGTACTGGCAGAGTTTTTCCCTGTCACTCCGAGACCCAAGGTCACATGTTGACCAGTGTGATACAGGCTCTGACTGTATTAATGCTGTCTTACTTAGAGCAGTTCATCTCCTTCAGCCCTGCAAGCCCCAGGGAGCAGACACTGTGATTATTCCAGCAGAGCTGGGACCCTGGGGCTGTTTTGCTATTGATCCAGAGCTCTCACTGTCATTAATGGGAGCTTCTGTTCATCATGGATGGACTACAGCACTTGTCTTTGGAAAATCTTGCCAGTGACTGTAAAGCCTTTTAAAAACTACAATCAAATAACAATAAATAATGTATTTAAGAGACTATAAAATAAAGAAACATGACCTAAGCAGGTGAATCTTTGATCATTTCTATTTCTGTGTCATGGACCTGTAACTTTGCAATTAATCTTAATTCTGCATTGAGAATTGACACTGTCAGTTTGAGTCAGTCAAATGGAAGAACAGAGTATCCTGGCTGTTTAGGAAAAGGCTGGTCCAGACAGTGAGGAAGAAAAGGTGTAAAAGATGTGCAGTGGATAGCAACTAACTCTAGCAATGACCTTGTAACACTGCAAGGCAGAGGCTTGAAGGGTCCTTCACTTTTCAGACAGTGAAAGTTCAGTGCCTGTGCTCTTGTCCTCAGAAGCCAGGGGTTCAATGGGTGACAATTTTGGGATCAAGGGACTTGTCTGAGTCTGTCCTGTTTGAGTGTGACTCTGTGACCCTGAACAGGAGACTCCAGTTTTCAGTGAAGAGCCTCCTTGCTCTGGGGCCAGCTTGGAACACACAAATTGAGAATTTAACAAACAAGGAACATGCAGTTTCTTGTCACCTTTCCTTTAGAAAAGGCTCATTTGACTCAAACATCTGGTGGTATCTTTGGGAGAATTTGGGGTATTTTTGCAACTGGACCAAGTAGATCCATTGCTCTGACTGATGCTGCAATTCTTCAACTTTTGGCCCCTGCAATGTCCTCTCAGCTCATCTGTCTTTGTACAACTGCCTGAACTGCTGCCACCAATTAATGATAGCTAATAGGTCCCTGACTACTGAGAACACTTGAAGCCACAGTGTTCACACTCCTCTGCCCTGTAGGAGCAGAGCTGCTGCTGACTCTGCTGAATAACATTTTATGACCCCTTTTAGAGACTTGGAAAGGCTGATTGAGTATCTGAGAAAATATTGATCCAATATTTATAAAAAGTAATTGGTAGGAGTGTGTAAAACATGTTTTGTGTCCATTTATACTCCTTCATAGTACACAGTCTTACCAAGATTTTACAGTTTTATTTTTAAGAAAAAGTCTGGCATATCTAAACTACGACTCTTTTCCTCCCTCTCTGAATGCATCAAAACCAAGCAGTGGAGTCAAATTGCATCACTGAAGAAGGAGAAGAGGAAGCTCTGTTTTTTTTCACTGGGTTCTATATGTTCTATCTCCTTTCTCAGGTCAGAAAGAAACATTTCAATTTTATCTTTGGTGTCACAGGTGTGCAGTATATTTTGGATTATGGATTTCGCGTTATGGATCTGAAATACAAAAAATAGAATAGTTTTGTAATTTCTCTGTTGACTTGAAGGTCAGGGAACTTGGTAAAAAAGGAATTCATATACAAATTGCTCTTGGTTTTACAAAACTTTCCTGTTTGCCCAGCACAATGGAAGGCAGTTTTCTCTCTAACTAGAGAGAACAAAGAGACCAGAATGTACTGACATTACTCCACTGCTGGTTTTCTTCCCTTTTCCCTGCCACCACTTATCCTCTCTGGAACATCAAAGCAGCATTGCCCAGCTTTATCCTCTGAATATTACACACTTTCATTCTCAGCTGCACCATTATTATATCCATAGTTTTAAGTACACTGTACAAATTATAACATGTTGCCTTTGTTTTCCCTTTCTCTGGAGATCAGAACTTTGTGGGCATAAGGAAAATACTGCCAATATGCATTTGTTTTACATAGGTACAGTCAGCCTAATGAAAGCAGTAGGTGTTCTTTTTCCAATTACCCAAACATGTTCGGCCACAATGGGCTTTGCTTCCCAACAGCAGACAGAGAATTAGGAGTCCTGAGGCTTTGACAACCTTTCACTGCATGCTCTTTTCCCCTCCATGTAATTACATGCTCCAGCAGCCCCAGTTGCAGTGGCTGTGGAGGGAAGCTGTTTCCTTCAGGGTTTTTTTCTCCTGCCTCTGGGTTCTATGAGAAGAGGCAAAAGGAAAAAATGCCTTTTCTCCTGTGATACATCCCTGGTTTCCACCTCCACATTGCTCATAAATGCTGGTGTCCAGCACTACAGGTGTTCTCAGAGAAAACAAATTCTTTCTCACATTCTGCACAGGGAATTTTTTAAACTCTGGGTACAAAATCTTCAGGAGACTACAGGCAGTAGTTCCTACTCAGTAAGTACTTTTGTAGAAGGAGAAAGTTCACAAAAGTCACTTTCAGTTAACCAGAAGAATTAACAAGTGACTCAAAGATATTCACAATAAAAAGTGATCTGCACTGAGGATACATTCCTCACTGCCTCAGTGCACATATTTCATTTTCTTGATTTACAAATATAGAACTTGGGGTAATTCTATGTACAGACCAGGCTGCTTCTGATTCAAACAATTTTGGCAGATATACGCTGACTTGTGGGGATGTAAACTTCGGAGAGTGCTTCATAGGTGAAAAGGCTTTTAGAAGGTCAGGATGTTCTTGGAAAGGGCTAGAAAAATACATAAAAACTGGAAATAATTTTCCAGGAAGGCTGAATGGAAAGGTGCCTCAAGGTGAGCAGGCTGAGGATAATTCTGTCCAGAGGGAAAAGCTATCCCCCACCAGGCTGTGACCCTATTTTTAACAGAGACAACTTTATTAAGAAATCACTAACAACTTAATTACCACTTGATCACCTCTGTTTTGCACTCACAGGAAGGATGATCAAAATGTGGTCTAGTCTGAACCACACAAGCTCTCTAAAAGTAACAATTTCTGCAGCAGTTCTGTGTGTTTTGGTGGGGTTGGGCACCACTTAGGAAGCAGCTGTACCAGCCCAAATTGCAGCATCACCAAAGCTAAAATTTCACCCTTCTCCAGAAATCCACCCTGGCTTAGAACAGGGTGCATCACTGAGCCATTCTGAACCCAGCCAGGGGAAGCCAGAGTTCCATGCTTATAAGTTACATGAGGGACTGTGAGAACCCACCCTGAAGCCTTGCCCAAAATTCAGTGTTTCTCAAAACCAGGCAAGAACAATGTCTACAAGCCAAAGCACAAACCAGGTGTTGTACAATGCTGAAATATTTCATTTGACCCTAGAAATGTGTCTTGAGTGAGGAAGAGAGAAAAGCATCCTCTGGATTCATTATTTCTATTCCTTAACGAAAAAGGAAGGAAAAAGTGAGTAATGAGTACCCAAAAGTCCCCATCAGTGTAGTAAAACGAAGCATGAAATGGTGTTCAGACATGAAATCCATCTCATGAAAGGCTTTTGATGGATGTGAATTAACTGTTTGAGTTAAAAAGGATAAAACTTTGGAAGTAGTTTCTATAATTGGATTGTTCAGTTTACTAGGTTTAAGTGTTTTTCTATCTTTTTAAATTCTCTGAGGATCTGGGTCACAACAAAGCAAGAATGAAATGCCTCATTACCAATTTATTTCTTTCAAAGAACAGACAGACGTCACTCACTACTTTGTTTTACTGTCTGGAAGCCTAGTGCCAAATCAGAATCATGTCTTTCCAAATCACCATGAGCTGAACTTTCTCTACAAAATTCATATTTTTCATTGGGAGCTTATTTTGAGATCATATTTTCCAAAATAGCTTTATCAGCTTTCCTGCCCTTCACTCCTTTGCACACTTGTGTTGCTGAATTGGTGCCACAGAACCCATTAGCACCTGAAGTGTCAGGATTTTTCCCTCACATTCCACATTTATCCAAATCCTTGGTTTTGCTAAAACACTTCTACACCCAGCATCTATTCTGGGGAAACTGTTTCTTTCCTACTACTATTAATAACCTCTCTATGCTGCTTATTCTAGAAATATCTGTGATATTATAAGTAGAGTGTAAAAACTGCTCTCTGAACCTGCCAATTTTAAAGTGTCTCCGTAATTCCATGGAACTGTGTGTGGCTCTGGCTGGTGCTGAGAGCAGAGAAGGAGGCAGTGGCTCCACAAGGGCAGAAACTGAAATCATCTTTACATCTTCTACTTAAGCCAAAACCATCAAATTCTGCTTTACAACGCATTTCCTTTAACAAGCCTTTTGGTTAGTATTTTGTAATTAATTTCAAGCATGTACTAAAACCTCAAGGAAGGATAGTTTTACATCATTTAGCCCGCAGAGAAGGCACAATACAAATATTTTACACAGCTCTCCTCCCAGTCCTTACTGCTGGATTTTTATAAATGCAACATGTAGGATTTTTCTATGGAACCTGTGAGAACAGACAGACAAGATGAATCACAAGTATTTTCCTGGGATATTAAATGTGTGTATCTTTCTGAAACTCATTTAATAAATGATGTGAAAAACATCAGCTTGACTTGCTAAATGCAAATGAAAGTGGGTCTCAAGTTGTCTCTTATCTAACAGTTACTTATTTCAATGATGTGCAAATGAGTAGTTCCCATATACAAAAATCATGGATTGGCAGAAAAACTTAATAAATCAAAACTACTCCAATAAGATGTCTAGGTAGTGTCATTTGTGATAAAACTGTTGATCTGATTTACCCTTTTTAGTAAAGATTTTATGCTAATGAAATGGTAACTAAATTTGAGAAGTTTATATCTTTGCCACAAACAAATCCCACTTTCTTGGTTGGAATCAAATTCATCCACTCAGTAACCCCAGTGTAAAGCAGCTGGAGAATCAATCCTATCAACATATTTTGAAATCCCACTCCAGTTTATTCCCATATTAAAGTCTATACCTTACCCTAAGGAGGAAAAATCTTCAATGATTGAAGAATTATTTACTTTGCAGCACAAATTCTAACTAGGATCCCAGAATAACCTATGGAAGAAAGTAGCTCAGGCCCTGACAAGGTTTTAATCCTCTTGCATTGGCAGTAAGTCACTTTCTCCTTTCTTACACTTGTCCAAATTCACCTGTCACTGAAGGTCATTATGCTCTGCAATGGGACAATGCTCCCCCTGTTCCTCATTGTTCCAAACCAGGGACTGGTGCCTGGAAAAGCCAAAATGTGCATGACAGGGTTGCCCCACAGCTTCTATTGGGAAAACCACAATGGGAAGGAATTCTTTGTTTCAGTAAGAAATTGGGTAAGTTTGAAGCACTCTGTTTTATTTTGTTTGAAAACCAGAACATCAGCACTTTCCAATAAGCAAGGCTTTTATCTGGACATTCTTTATTTCAGCCCAGGAGGAATATAAAAATCCTGATTTGAAGTTCCACAAGGTAATCTTGTCTACAATAAAACCCTCATTAGGGCAGTGTGGGTGCACAGCAGACACAGGAACACACACAGCTCCCCAGGCTGGCTCCCTGCCACAGCATCAACCACTGCCTGGTGAAGGATGTGTGACAGAGGGTCATCCAGAATCTCCCTCCATTTCTGTGCAGCAGTTTTTCCACAGGGTTGATTGTGATCTCTTTCTTTGTTTTAGGAAAAAAACCCCCCTCTGAAATATTGCTTGCTGTGGGAGCTCATGTCACCTTGTCAATGCATTAATCACCATTATCATATTCTACTAGAAGATTGGCAAATTTGTTCAGCTGTGTAAGACAGATGTTATGGCATTTGACAGATGATTCCAGCGCTGAGATGAATTTTTTTGCATGTGCTGTATGCTTTGGCACTCCATTATGCAGCACAAGAGTGAATTTTCTCATTGTTATCAGCCAAACAAGCCTTGAAAAGTGGGAATCATCAGGGAAGAATTATTCCTAAAGCCTGAAAATGGATTTTCCAAACACTGTGGTTTCAGTTCTAATTCCCTAATTAATGGTATGGCTTTGGTCACTGGTTGGTCACATTCCTATTCTGACTGGCTGAAATGGGTTTAAGATGATATCTTTCCCTCTGTCCAGAGAAGATGGTGTTTGGGGAGGGTGTCTCCTAGATCACAACTCATTTCCATAATGGGATTAGGATGCCTAATGCAGCTAATGAGGAGCAAGGAGAGAAGCAGAACAGCAGAGAGAAAAGCTTGTGAAGGATTCCTGCTCACAAGGAAACACCTTTCCACTGTCTCTTCTGTCTGAGACCTGAGAGAGAAACCCAGCTTTCAATTAACTAAAACAGTTTTTATGATTAAAATCTCAGCAGTGGAGCCTCATGTTCTGCAGGTTGATCCAGTGATTGGAGTGACAGCTCCGAGACTCAGAATTCCAGCTTTGATCCAGTGCAGGATTTTTTTAACCTCAGTTACCTCTGCACTGCATTCAGCTCACCAGGGATGTGTGATGGTGAGTACATCCAACATTAAGTGCTGCAGACACTGTGATGAGCTGCATGGACAGAAGATGGCAAAAGGACTGAAAATCTTCCCAGCAATCCTGTGAGGAAAGCTGATTTGATGGTTCCTGTAAATTTGATAATCACTGTGGTGTGAAAACCAGACTATCTGGCAGTGAGAAATGACTGTCAGCTTTAGGAACTTGAAATTTGGCATTCATAAGCTTTTCATGGCTTCACAAAAACTGCTGGATTGGGGAGAGGCAACACCTCCTCATGTTTTGGCTTTAACTGAGAAAAATGCAAGTGCTAAATATTCCTGTTTGGGGTTGGATGATGGAGGGTGAACTCAGTTTTAGGACACCAGCTTTGGGAAAATATGAAGCAGATGAACGAAAGGCCCATGTGCCCGAGCCACCTCATCACAGAAATGACCTCTTAATGATACAGTTCATTATTACAATTTCACAATTAGAAACCTCATTAATTTTTACTGAGAAGTAGCATTTTTCAGCTGCAGGATGTATTTGGAGGTAGGCAGCACCTATAATATCTGCTCTTTGACATGTTTTTTATAGAAGGTTGTCACACTGGTGGCAGATGTTCAGCTTGCTTGTTTGTACCTTACATTTTCCAGTGCAGGGTGCTCTGGCTCGAGTGATTCTTCAATTATTTTCAAGACTGAGTGTTTTGTTTTGTTTGGTGTTTTCAGAGTTCCAGTAATTAACAAACGTGGCAGAACGTTTGTCTTAATTGCACAATGAAAGCCCCTCACAATAGTAATTACTCTAAGAAAGTCCCATAAAAAATCTACTTGGCTTGTGAAAAAGCACTTTCCAATTTAAAAAATGATTAAAAAAAACCAAAAGCCCCATGTCCATATCAGAAAATTTCTGTGTGTGCACAACCAACTCTGTCAAAGCACACAAATAAAAAGTGATCATGAGAAAGTGTGGGTAGATGAACCTGAATCATAATTGGGATTCATTTTAAAAAACTTTATGGGATGTTCCCAAATCATAGTTTTGTTGCCAGGAAATGAGAATGCAGATGGATAAAATATGAAAACTGATCACAAACTACATTCCAAAAAGGCAACATTGCCTCAAATGTCTCTGGAAGTCAAAAACTGCCCCCACAAAATTTTAGCTGCTTTAAGGAGTGATGCCTATCACAGAGTCACTAAGGCCTCAGCCCAGAATCCTGATCTGTACTGGGGAGCCCCTGTGCTCTCTCTTATCTTGGTGAATTTTTTTATCAAGAAAAATGCTAGGGTTGCACAGATAAAATAACATAATCTGTCCTGTTTACAGGAGAAATAAGGGTTTTTTAATGGATCAACTGCAAGTCTACCAGGCCTATGTGGCCTTCATATTTTCAGAGAAAATAATTTCTTTAGGTGCTGGAAAACCTTATTATTGATTAGGTAGCTGCAAGGCCTGCAACCTGAGCTGGGTTAGAAGTATTCTCCAGAATGCTGTTTCTCATAATTAGATGTGATTTCAAAACAATTATTTGACATAATCTGCACAAAGATCTATGATACAATTGTACCTGATTATGATAATACCTAACTATAGGTTATCAAGCGTCATGAGTCATGATTGAGATGTTTGACACACAGAATTGAAGGCTCATAACAGATTTCATCTGTGGTACACCTGTTTATCAAGGCGATTTTCCACTTTCAGAAAGCACTGTGTGTTATGTGCTGAGACTATAGAGGGTGGAGATGGAATGAACAAAACATAGTTTGAGCATGAATTATATGTGTGAGTAATTTATTCAAAGTCTTTCACTCCTGTAATTTCAGCTAAAAGCCTCAGAAATCTTCTGCCAAAGTTTTTTCAGTTGGCTCAGAGGAGTTACCCAGGAATATTCTCTGGGAGGGGGAGAGGTAGTCACTGAGCACTCACAGCTCTCAGCATCCCCTGAAAAATGTACCTGCAAATTGTTGCCTGCTGACTGCACCGGTAGGACTCAATGGAGGTGCCATCAAAATTCATGGAACAATTCTGTTAAATTCAGTGCACTGCAGATCAGACTGACAAGGTAGTTAAAAACTCACTGATGTTTGTAGGGCTAACAGCTACAATTTTGCATTTTTTAATATTTTAAAAAATTAAAATGTTGACCTGCTTGCCACGATTTTAACTCAATGTCTGGTTTTAGCAACAGAACAGTAATTACATTTTCTCTTTCTCTCAGAGACTGATTTTTTCCTATTAAATAATCCAAATTAACAGGTTATTCTGCATGCTCTGCCTTAACTAGCCAAGATTTGGTTCTTTTGAATGTAATGTAAACAACATAATTAACAAATCCAATATCCAAGCCCTACTAAATTGTGTTTATTATTATGTATTATTGTATTAGGGTATAGTTAATGTGCTTCCAGTCACTGAGTACACCCAAAATCACAAAGCTTAATACGTGTACCTGGAGGCTAACTGGTTAAAGAGGATGGCTGTAGGTAAAGAAGTGTTTGCCTGGGTCACACTGGCACTGGGTTTATTTGGAGCTGAGACAGAAAACTCAGTAGAAATCAGAGACTCTGAAGGAGCAAGAGAGAAGAAATAAGACAAAACCACTCCACACTGGTTAGACCTCAGCTGTGTGGCCTGTACAAGAAAAGCCCAGGAAACAGCATCATCAGAGATATTGGGACACCAGCAACAAACAGGAAAATGGGCAAGAAATAGAAGGGGTGCTGGATGCTGGGAATCTGCACAGCAGCCTCTTGCCAACAGCTGCATTAGAAACACAAATTTCACAGCAAATCCCACTTCCAGCAGGATGGATCCCAGAGTGCCACAGTTTATAAGGCACAAGAAGATGAAGTTTGCAATCATGTTGATTTGTTCAGTTTGGGAGTGGCAGGGGAATGGGAAACTGCATCAGATACTGTCATGTTAATGTGGGTTTTTTCTTCTCTATAATGAACTATTAGAATTTGTCTTTTAAACAGACCTACTCTTATCAAGTGAGCACATCTGTGTTGGCTTGCAGTTGATTGCTGGCCCTTTATTAGTTCTTTCATTGTAAAGTTCTGTTCTTCACAAGCTAATCCCCAGGATGACAATATTCCAGGAGTGATGTCTATTCAGTGAGGGTGGATGCTGACTCGAACTCTCCTCGTGAGCCCTGCTTGAAGCATTTGTAGGCCTTAATGATCCATATGGTGCTGTAAAGTAGGAGGCAGTAGGATAAAATACCCTATTTTTACCAATAACTTTGCCTGAAAAGAAGACTGATTTCCAAGGGAGACAGGTGAGGAAAATGGGTAAATGATTTTAAAAAGTGTTTGTCACATTGTTGAGAAACAGCGATCACAAACCCAGCTTTGGGCCACAGAGCTGTAGTTAAAATTTGTTTATGTTCCTAGCAGACCTCAAAACTAGCTGCAAGAGACAACATATTTCAGTGTGCAGAAATCACAATTACAGCCCATCCAGCAATAAAGATAAGTTCTCCTGCCACTGTTCCATACCTCACAACTATTTGCAGCCTTAGCCAAACTCCAACCACGAACTATTCACACATTAGGTCTTGCATTATTTTTCAGGCATAACTCACAGTTTTGAAGGAGACAGAAGTAAAATTTCAGCACCTTAAGCTATGAAAGCAAAGCATTTCAATATTAGTGAAAAATATCCCCAGAACACAAGCTGTAAATCGATATTTGGTGGTGGAAGTTAACACCTGCCCACGTTCTGTACCCAGACATTTGTTCTGCTTTGTGACACACACCATCATCTAAACAGCAATTCTGACTGTTCCTCTCCTACTTTGTGACTCTTGCATCCCTGCTATCACAGATCCCATCTCTGTGCAAGAAAACCCTGCCAAATTCCTGTTGTTGCTTCTATGCTGCTGTATTTCCAGCCTGGCTGTAAACAGTGCATGGAATAAGCCTGGGAGGATCAAAGTCTGCTGATAAAGGTAGCACCAGCTTCAGTGGGTCAGGCCTTCAGAAAGGAAACCCAAAATATCTCATGGTACCCTCAAACTGGGAGTCCTTCCCCACAACCCATGGGGGAGCAGAGCTCAGATCTCAAATGAGTTCAACACCTCAGCTGAAATGGAGCATGGAAAACAATCCAGAGTTATGTCAACCTTCCACCACGAAGTCAGAAACCAAACAAATCTGGTTGATTTCTGAAGATTAAAATTAAAGTAGGTTACATTGATTTAAATGTCTCGGCGTGATGGCTCTTCAGAAACGTCACATTCTTGAAAACTTGACAGATGCTAAGAATAAAACACAATTCTATAGCTATTTTAGCTGTTGTAAGCATGTCCTGAAGTATAGTTTTCTTTAAAAAAAACCTTTTTTAATATTTATAGAGATGTGTATTCAGCACTGTAATCCCTTCCTAGACCATCAGCAAATTATTCATACTTAAAAGCCTTGCAGCTTTTTCATGGCTGACTTTTTTTCCTTTTGCTGTGACAGAAGGAATTAATCATGGCTCTAATGGCTCTCTGGCAAGTGCCACTTAAAAGCAACAGATGCATTTGAAAAATCATTAGCTTTGCCTGTCCCATTTAGAGTTCAAAAAGAAAAAAAAAATAGGAGTAAAAAAAGCTCTTGTGTCCTAAAGTGTTTGGGAGCTGGAAAACAAAAACATGAGGGAAAAAAAAAGAAACTAAATTGTACCTAACAAAAAATTCCCAGCAACTTGTGCTGTCTCTTTAGGAGTATCAGGTTCTGCTGCAGGGACAGAAAAGTCCCCTGGTTGGGGAACAGACTGACAGTGAGGTCTCAAAACAGGGTGAAACTGTCCCTACCTAAATACCAGCAATATTTGCATTTGCAGTGCTTCAGCTTCTGTCTGTAACATGGGACTGGTGATATTTTCTGTATGAGATGTGCTGATAAAAATCTCACTTTGAGGAGCGAACTTCAGTGGTTTTGCTTCTGCCTTTTAGTGCTTATTTGCTTGTATTGCAAAAAATAATAATCAATGGCCATGTACTTTTCTTCTAACTCTGTACCTAAACTCCTTCAGTATTCACCCATTAATACAAGCAAAAGTCTTTAAATAAAGCTCCTTTTCTTAAAGTCTAGTACTGATGCTCCTAAATAATTCTATTCCAATAAAAGGAATATGAGGTACCAGATTTTATTTGATTAATATGGTTCTTAGAAGCCTTTACACTAACATGCCACATGAGGGAAGTGTAGATACTCTAGACTTCTCCCTCTGAAAATCAGCACCCAATTTTATTTTTATGTTGTTAATGGATTATGAATGACATGTAATTATTTTCCCTCTGAAAACCATGTTAATTTTCGAGAGAAAAGGCTCAGTGATGGAATTAGCTATTGAAATGTGATAATGTAACACTGTTTATTGGTAAAACAGAGCAAGATTTCCTCTGTGAATCATTTCCATCAATGCAGTCCTAGGTGACACTGCTGGATTAATGAGGATGAGCTCTGTCCTCAGGCACCACGAGCACAGAGGAGCGCTGAGGTTTCTGTGTGGGCAGCTGCAATCAGAGGGGTCACAAATGAGGCATTTTGGATGAGCCTTTGACCTGAGGCTGGCTTCAGGAGTGCAACAACCATCTCCTAAAACTGGTTTTGTTTCTTATGATCTGCACCTGCCCCTGAAAGACTCTGGCTCAACAGAACAAGGATGTGCAAATCATGACTCAATCTTCCTACACTGCAAATCCACACACAACAGCCAATAATAATTATAATTATAGCTATCATTATCATCATCATCATCTATATGTAAATCCTGCTGTACCTCTGGATGTTCAAATTTCTTCATTGGAGCACAATGACCTGTCCAGCCCCTCACCAGAACATTATGACAGAAAGGTTTTAATGTTCTATCTTCAGTTACACTTGTTCATTGCCACCTTGCTGTGTGGAAATCTCCACTGATCTTCATTTAATGTTTTGGATAATGCATTGAAGACACATTTTGGAAACAATTCCTTCCAAATGATTACATGCAGTAACATTTCACAATAGCACAAATAGTTAGAAAACTAATTTCCTGTGAAGTACAGTATGTTTTCTTTATTAATAACGGTTAGTTAGACAGACTAGTGTTCTGTTTCTTTATTTTTAGATTTCAATAAACTTGACATTATTGAAGAGGATTCATAAATTTTCCTGAAATTCAATTACTATAACAATTGGTTCTTGCACAGTGTCCTGACTGAGCCACTGGTAGAAGTATGAGGATTATATATTCTCACCTCATTTCACAGGCAATAATGAAAGAAGATGAGACTAAATTCCTCCTATCTAGGTCTTTATTTAAAAAAATAACTAGGGCTTGTGAAGATTTTCCTTTCCACCCACTGTTGTTTCTCTGCTTTCAGAACAATGAAAACAATTAAAAGAGTTGATTAATCGGGAAAATAAAATCTCAAAGGCAATTTCGTCCTCTAGGAATTTTAGCTCATTTTAAAAAACTTGAAAAAATTAAAATCATAAGCAGATGGTTCAACATGTGATTTTCTACCTTTCACATCTTTTAAAAACAGTAATTGTTAGTAATTGTTTTGTGCTAAATCTAAAAATGAACATCCTCCAAACCCTTTTCTTTGTTCCCCCAAGGCCCAAGCAGGACACTGGGGACAGGCTGAGCCTCCTCACTGATCCCTGAAAAGGACCTGGAATTTGTCTGCAAATTTGAGAATCAGTCATTGAGCTACTCCCAGCTTGGAATAGACACTCAATTAACTTAAATTGAGTTAATGGTGTGCTGAACAAGGGTGAGCTTGAACCTTGGCAAGAGCAGTGCCTCGTTAGCACCAACCCCAGAGCAGTGGGAGACTGGAGACAGAACAGGGCCCTGACTTCTCATCTCCTCACAGCCTGTCTTCTCTTGGTAATTTGTCTCTTATTTATTTGTTCAGAGCAGAGTTTATAGTCATGAACATGCTAGCTCAGTCTAGGAGGATTATTTCAAAGAAAACTGTTACTCAGTACACAGAAAAATATGCCCCGAGCATATTAGGAACAAGGAAAAGTTAAAAAATAATAAAATAAAATCACATTACAGTTCATCCCTAGGTATAGAAAATTCAGGCCATTATAATGTAACTATAGAGAACAGCAGCTAAATTTGCTGATTATGACCCATTTTGTCAAGGAAGAATGAGTCTCAGCTTTTTACCAGAAATAACTGTGGGCACTCTTTAGAAAGCCCTAAACCAAAATCTTTTGGGGTTATCTTACCCTGAACTTCACCTTTACTTATTCTTACCATACAGACTAAATAAAATCAAACAAAACTCTAGCATTACTAAGTGAGAGAATATTGCCTACTCTCAGCTATTGAATTAAATATTAATTTACTGTTCTTATTTTTGACATTGGATTTCATTTTCCAGGACATGTAGGTCAGAGGACAATTGTATTAATCCGTCCCCAAATGATAACTTCCCATTATAATCACAAGGCACAATAGAGAGAGCTCAGAATTAAAAAAAAAAAATCATTGTATTTATTATTAGAACACCCAGTATAATTTTTTAAGAAGAACTCAAAATCTGTGAGACACTCTGGTACCAAAACTCTAAGGGAAGTTCATCTTTAACAACACATCTGTGTGAGACATCATTTTCTGTTTTATTAAATAACATCTATTAACTTAGCTTTATTTTATTTGATATGGCAAAGAAGATCTGACCTTTCAAAGCTTTTCATTTGCTGCAGTTTAAGAGAAACATTAGAAATGCCATGAGATACTGCTGCATGGGAAACACCAAGGATTCAAAGAAATTAAACTTGGATGTGAATACAAAAGACAACTCCAAATGTCCCTGCTCCTTGCCATGGTATTCGTTTCCTATCAGAAAGCTGACATTCAGAACATTCAAGAAA
The DNA here is from genome assembly GCF_000277835.1 of Geospiza fortis. Lineage (NCBI taxonomy): Eukaryota > Metazoa > Chordata > Aves > Passeriformes > Thraupidae > Geospiza > Geospiza fortis. The sequence goes on along the minus strand of NW_005054356.1, from coordinate 927,748 downwards.
TATGACTGCCCTTTCAGACTGGAAATTCAGATTTATTTCCTTCCCATGCAATGTTTATTTGACCCTGTATTAATGTCAGACACAAAACTCATGTTGTGACGAAAATGAAATATGTTGTTTGACTTTTTGATTCACATATACAGCACAAATGTCATTAGAAAGAAATGATATTCCAGGTTGGCTGATTTTCTATAGACGTTCTAAATATTCTGGGAGTTCTTTGGAATCTAAAGTTTGGTAGCCATAGGAGTTTGGAGGAGATACTTAGGGAGATAAATGCCACCAAATGATGATAAAATACAGAATAATAAATTAATTTCCTTCAGAAATTTCAAAATATTTTAGGACAGAATGTTAAATCCCTGCTGGGAAACATCCCACCAAACATACAGAGGAGCTCAAGTGTTGCCCATTCTGGACTCTGCTTGAATTTTTCTCCTTGAGATTTTGAAGAATCTCCTAGAGATTTTAAATCCAATTTATTATTAAAATTCCAGCTTCAGGTATTCAATGCTCTAAATGCTCTGCTATTATGGAGCTGGATTTTTCACATCCTACTAACCCAGGGAGAAGTATTTCAGTGAATATTTATTGCAAGCATCACCTTGACTCAGAAGGCTTTCAGTTATTCATTCTGGTTTTCATTTATTGTTGCTTAATAATTTATGTTACAACATTCCTTTGGCATTTTTCACTATATTAATGTTCTCATCCCAAATATATGTACTGAAATTTCTGTTAAGGCTACTACATTGTGGCATAATTGTTAACCACCAGCAACTAAATTCTGATAGAATAAATAAAATTACAATTTTCACAATTGCCATGGAGGAAAAAAAAAACAACTCCTAGAAACTAGATTAAGTGTTGAATTTGCCAATTTCATCACTGTGGGAAATAAAATGCTATTCCAGCATTCTGCTGGTATAGGAACTCTACATTTAGATGGCTGGAACATAATATTCCCACTCATTTGGAATTTATAATTTCTCCATAAATGGTAATGCACTGAATTTTTTTCTGCATGTAACCTGAATTTTGAACAGTTTTAAATGCAGAATGTGCCACTTTAAAATAATTTCTTGCTGCTGCATTTGTTGGTTTGTCAGCTGATTCTTCTTCCCCTCTTTGCCAGGTATTTCAGCTGCCCAAATCACAAAAACCTCCACAGAAAGCATTTGAGGTGCATAGCACAAGAGCTATTAATTGAAATCTCCCATTTTGGTATTATTAAATGGATAATTTACAAATGCAAGCTGATGTGAATTGCACGTTTAAAAGTGTTAATTACATTCTGCAGTGCAGGCAGTGCTCAGGTGATGTTGTGTGAGCCATTCTATCCTTACTTGAAATTAACAATTCCAATAAAAAATTATACTAAATTATTATGACAAACATATTAAAAAATAGTATAAATGCCATTATGATGTCAAAGTTTGCATCAAAATTAACAGCAGATGACATAAGTCATTTGTTCTGCTGCTGGAAGGGCACCAGGACTTCCCAGAGCCCTTGGTGCCCCACTCGGAGGAGTTTCATTAAAGCCATGCAGCAGCTGCTGTTCTGTGCTCTGTTCATCATCCACCACTCCCAGCAAACTCATCAGTTATTTATGGGTGAGTGTGTGCATGGCACACACAAATTCCTGCCTGACACCTGACAGCAACACTCAGCACAGGAGACTCCTGTCAGGGAGCTCAGACCTCAGAGCAAATCTGCGCAGGGCAGCTCCTCCAAACCTCAGCTCATTACTTGTTCCTGTGTGGCACTAAAAAGTCCTGATTTTTGGAGTTAAATGAGCATCCCTTACCCCCCCTCTGCCTTGACAACACATCAAATATTGGTCCAGGCTGCTGGACGTGGCACACAGATAATACTGTGCAAAAAACACAGAAGGCAGAAGAGGCACAGAGCTGAGATCTGCCCTTGCCTCCATGTCTGACAAAATGAGCAACTCCATCCTGCCTATTTATTTCAGCTGAGATCCCCTTTCCCAGAGCTCCTGAGACAGGCTAGAAAACTCAAAATTGCCCAAAAAATTTAGGGCCAATACCTGTTTCCAATCTCCCCAAGCAGTCATGCCCAGGGAGCTGTTTCCTTTCCCATCCTCAAAGGTCCATGGCAGAGCTCTGCACTCTGGGATGTGGCACCTCAGCTCAGATATTTGCTTAGCTAATCCCAGAGTGTAGAAATAACATCTATGCAAAAGCCCATGGTCCTGGGACTAAGAACCTGCTCAACTGAAAATCTCCAGGAATGCTGCGGGAAAGAGATGAAGCTTTAGGTTTGCTTCAGCCCTGAGTTCTAGTGCTGGTCTCTTCATCTTCAGGCATTCTGATTTACAACTAATAATTACTCCATCATTAGTTTTGAACTGAGAGAATAAAGAAAAGGTAATTAAAAAATCTCTGGAGAAGAATAAAATAAAGAGACAGAGTGACGTTAACTGAGTGGGAGGCAGAGATACTGAGCTGCTGCAAATTAATATATCCTGAGCAACTGTCTGCTCTCCCTTCCTGGCCTGCAGTTAATAGACAGTTCATCTTTCATATAGAAAGTTCATTTTCCTTCTGTAATGAACAATTCATTTTGTTTATGGCAATTTCTCCAGCCAATCTTTTCTTCTATCCTTTTATAAAATCACTCCAACCTTGCTGATTTTCCAGTCTCACGTTCATAGATAAAACACTACAGAAGGCTGCACCAGGGCTATGACAACTGCAGGAAACCTCCCAACAGCTTCAAAATATATCCAGATACAGCAAAATCCACCTTAAAACTTTAGGTGCACAACTGCAGCATGGCTATCTAAAATATCATGCTGAAAAGCTTTAGTGAAAGTGAGTCCAAAATGACAAACTCTTCAGGCTTTTCCCCAAAAGGATGGAAAGAATAAAAAGTACTGCAGGAAAAAAAAAACCTGATCAACCAGCAGATAGAGGAACCTGAGACTGAAAATGCATTTTTTTCCTTATTGTTAATCACCACTTCACTGAAAGATAAGTTCAAAAAGAAATGCATAATAAAAGAGTAACAGATAAATTATTTAAATGGATATCTTTGAAAGAAGAGAACTTCTAACCTTAAGAGCTTCAGGATCAATCAGAATGGCTCGAGGACCTTGGAACAATGACATCAATTTAACTATAAATACAAAAAGAAATCTCTTTATTTACAGAGATGCTTACAGAGTTACTCTTTGAGTCAGTAACTGCTCAGTGGTGCAATGTTTGTTTAAGAAAAAGGACAATGATCATGCAGTGAGAGAAATAATGTGATATACAAACAACTAACAGGATGGGATATCATAATCAACCACAGCATTCTTGGCTAGTTCTTAAAACACAGGAAATCATTCAGTGAAGCCAAATGAGGCCCAGCCTGTTCAGCTGGGGGTGCTGATGGAGGCAGACTGAGCCTGGGGCCAGCCCTGAGCTCAGAGCAGCCTTGAGCAGGAGAAGGTAACTCACAGGGAAACGTGCAGCAGAAAATGGGGAAAAGCCCAGCTCCTGCATGACACAGTTCTGGAGGGGGCAATTCCTGCACAAGACAGGGATCTCACAGCAGAACTGACTCCTCCTATCCAAACGAATCTTTCCTTGGCACTTGTGCCCTATTAGAGCTGGCATTTCACCTTGAGCAGGAGCAGTGCCATGGTAACAGATGGGAGCAGCACAGCCAAACAAAGCCAAGTCTGAGCATCAACTGTTTGTCGAAGACAAGCTCCCCAGCCAGCCCTGTCAAACACTGAGACTCAGAATCTCCCTGTGATGGAGCAGAAACAGCCTCCAGCCATGAGCCACTTCAGCAGAGTGTGACTCCAGTGACTCACATTAAGTCACACTACCGATGAAGGGAGCCCAGTGCCTTCCTTTAGTTCCACTGTAAAAAAATCTCTTTAAATAAACTCAGAACTATGTTGTAGAGAGAGAAAGAAAGGAATTTTCTTGTTCTTAGAAAAGGAGGTAAGAATTTCAATGGGAAAAACACTTAACCTCCCCCAAACTATTCTTTCAGCTCTGCCCCCTCTGAAAGGACCCACCAGCGCCCAAGCAATCAAAATCCAAGCAATGAAGTTACCAAGAAATGAAGCTACATGAATGGACACACAAATGACACAAAACTTCCTAGACTGGTGGAATAAGGAAACAAAGGGACACAAAATATCAAAAATGAGAAGGATTTTAAAGTTTTTTGCTACCAGAGCTGTACAAAGTTAGATCCAAGTCTTACTGGTGGGCAAGAAATTCCCCAGTGTTACACACAATCTGGTGCAATTCAGCTGTGAAAGGGAAATGCACAGCCTTGCAGTGCAATACTGCTGCACTCCCTGTGACAGAAGTCATTGATATTCCAGATGTTTTTTGAATTATTTTTGCAGAAAAGCAGAGATAAACCAATACTCCTGGCAGGTGTTGCTCTCTGATTTGTGCAGGAGAGGCTGAGAGCAGTTTTAAAGAGGAAGAAACTGAGGAACAGTTTCCAACCCACAAATACTTGGCAGGTTTGGAAAGCAAACCCGTTCCTTTGAACTGCTGGGGAGCCCCCAGACCCCCAGACTGCACAGCGTGATTGTCTCACTGATAAGAACAAGGCTCTTAGAACCAACAAGAGTGAAGACATCCAGGGAGCTTTTATGGCAGTGAATTTTCCTCCAGCATCTTACAGGAAAGCAGCCAGCAATGCAGTTTATATCCACTGCAGTCCCAAGGAAGTTGCTGGCTGGTTTTGTGCCTAAGCTGGAGAAATGTGACATCTTTCCAGAATAAGGGCCTTGGTTTGCACGTCATCTTCCCAATGCCAGTGGGAATCATGCAGTCCCTGACAGGGTGATGACTGAATAATTTCTACTCTGCTCATTGCTCAGGCAACACATTTCAAAAGATAACCTTATTGGACAACCTGACAACATATTTTTATCATAAAATGCAAAACCAAGTTTAGGTGAAACTTTGATTCATTTTTAACCAAAACCTGCAGCAGTCTTTTAGCTTTCTATCTAAAGTTATTTTGACCAAAAGAATCTCCTCCCTCCTCAAAATGCATAACATGAAATTATTTTGATTCTACATCTTTAAGTCATGGTATTAATTCACCATTTTCAAAATGTATTTCCTTATGGCTTTTATATTATTTAGATTTTAAGTTATCATTTAGGAAACCCAATTTCATTTGATCTTTTTTCACATTGGGTTTAGATTGAAAATTCAATTATTTTGCCAAGTAACTCAATCATAAAATAATTTGGAAGGGACCTTGAAGGTCATCTAGTTCCAACTCCCCTAGCATGGACAAGGAAACAGAATTTCTACAAAATGTGCAAGCAAAAATGGATAATTTTATTAGAAAGAGAAGATAAAAAGGGAGTGAAGATAACTGACCACCAGAAAAGTAATCAAAAATCAAAACTGCTGCATGTTTTGCAAAGATCATCACATGACAAAATAGCCATGAAGATGCCCAGCAGGATGAACAGACCAACTTTGAGAAGCAGTAGGGGTGGTGTGAATGATACCCTTTACCCTGGAGTTACAAGATTAACTATTCCTTGACCACCCAGTCAAGCTTGATAATGTGGAGTTAA